>NW_028249834.1:0-372712 GCF_964263255.1 Lissotriton vulgaris | reverse complement strand
ATGTGTTTGTTACTCCTCTGGTGCATGCCATTGCACTACTAATTTTTCAGGTGCTGCTTTTTTTTTTATTCACCTAGAGTTCACGTCATACAGCTTTCTATTTAGAGTGATTTTCTTCTCCCCTCTGACTCTCTCTGTGTCTCTCTTTCTCTCTCTCTCTCGTCTGGATCCTTCTTCCCCTCTTGTTGCTTAGTTGCCCGTTTACTTTACCCTCCCTGCTCTCCACGTTTTTCTCTCTCTCTCTCTCTCTCTCTGCTAGTTTACTTCCATCAGTGTTGCTTTCCTTCACCCACGCCCCCTGTGTTGCTGATACCTGTCCTTTGCGTTGCTTCCCACCACCCTCTTGTTTCTTTCCACACCACGTCATCTGTGTTTTTAGCCCCTTCCTCCTTATTGCTTTTGCACCCAAACCACTCCACACATTGCTATTTTTCACCCGTGTGTTTCCCTTTCTGCATGAATCTCAGAGTATCTGAGAATATTTGGATCTGCTTGCCAGGTAGCAAATGACCGGCCTGACTTTTAGATCAACTTTGCTGGGGAACAAATGCTCTAGCTCCACTTCTAAAGGAGCAAGGAGGCAACAAGAGCACTAGGATCCATTATGGTGTCACATTGACGGAGGTCAGGCCCTCAGCTTTCTTTCACTGAAGTGCACAACTCCCCTCTCTGGCATGTACCTAATTATCACCCAAGACTCTGCAAGTAAGTAAGCGCCGCATCGGAGCGAGGCAGTCGCTCCGTCTTTCTGCACCTCAAGTTTTATATTTGACTCCAGAGATTCCACAGTTTTACAACACAGCTATTTTTAGTTCTTGGCTACGAAACAGCTTTTAACTCTCTAGGCAAAAGTGTTTTGTGGACCACAGTGCTTTAAGTAGGGTGACAAATGTCTTTGGGTCTCTAAAATGGGCCAGGCCTAAGTAATTAAGGGCGTTGCCTAAAACTTGTGAACTATACTGTTTTCTACACAGCATATATTCTGATCAGTATTTACCTGCTTCTTTGTGTGTTTTTTGCTATTGCACCCAGATACATAACCAGTCAGTCAAGAGGTCTTTATTCGATTTGCATCATAAAAGACAAAATACATAAAAAACAGTTCGTACAATTTTACATATAAGATAATAAATACGTTGCATTTTAAAACCATGTTAAAAAAAGTATTAAATTTAGAGAATGATGTACAAAGGACCCCTGAGAACATAAGAGCAATACTAAGTTGCAACTAAAAACTCATAAAAACAAATACAATGGGAACTTCATTTACCAAGGTTGCGAATGCGGAGTGACCAAGCCCAACTCACGAATTTTGCTACACCAATGGCGATAGGAGCAGAAGTATCAGTTTTTAGAATCCTAGTCGCTGCAACAGCAGATCTAGTACCTAATAAGCGGCAAACTGGTAAAAGCCAAACTTTTCTGGGTAACGAGTACATGGGGCAGCAGAAGAAAAAGTGTTCAATATTCTCTACTGCTGTTACACAGAAAGGACACTTATCGCTGCCACCAGTCGACCAGGAGTGCGTAAGCCCCCGCACGGGTAACGAGCCTACTCGTAATTGATGATACAGTTTACGATCATTTGGCTTGGTTATTAAGTCCCAGTAAGCTTCGTATTTAGGGACATCCCTAACAACCAAAAATTCCAGTGAAATGGTAGGACCACCAACCATGGTGTATCTCCTCTCAGCGATCCAGTGCCAACAAATATCTTTGAGTGCCTTTTTTGATGGAAAGGTAGCACGTGCTGGATCAACCCATAGTGCCTCCAGGCTCAGATTTTTCAAAAGCATCCTGAGATGAGAGAACCAGGGTACCCTATGGGCCCCTTCAAGCCCCCTCACCTCAACGATGGCCTCAGCAAACAGGGATAATTCGGGTGTAGTCCACAGACGACGCCAGAACACCAGTGGTCTATACCGTATCATGTCCTCGATAGATTTAACACCTAAATCAAGCTGCAAGGGTAAGCAAGGTGTTGATTGTGGGAGACCAATTGCCATTCTGAGGAACCTATTCTGAGCCACCCTCAGAGTGGATAAATCACTATACCCCCACAGTTCTGCACCGTAGATAATTGCAGGAATTATCTTGGAGCCATAAATTTTTACCAACGGTGCCAGAGGTTTAGTGAGAGATTTTGCGTGCTCCTTCAATAAGGCTCCCCCAAGTTGAGCATGTTTCAGGGTCATAAGATCCAATTGGGGTTTCCAGCTCAAGTTCTCACTTAATGTGACACCCAAATATGTAAAGACCTCCGTTTGATCCAAAATGGCTCCGCTCATCGACACCTTGGCCTTAACAGCCTTGGGGCCTCTCAGAACCATAAATTTGGTCTTGCAAACATTCACCTCTAACTCATGCTCGCTACAGAAACACTCAAAACAGGCCAGCGCGGACTGGAGGCCCTGCCTCATTTTAGAAATACTAAGAGTGTCATCCGCGAACATGAGGAGGGGAATTTTCCTTCCAGCAAGGGAGGGGGCGTCTGTTGGAAAGTTGGAAAAATACTTAGTCACCCCATTAATAAACAAAGAAAAAAGGGTGGGGGCCAACACACACCCTTGTCTAACCCCCTTGGCGACTTTGAAACTGTCGGTGACCTCCCCTGGACCACCCCATCTTACTTTGGCATAGGTGTTTGAATGCAGATTGATAAGCAGCGCCACCTGCTCTTTGGGCATGTCCAAATCCAACAAGACTTCCCAGAGCCTAATTCTAGGCACTAGCTCGAAAGCTGACCTAAGGTCCACAAATGCCGCAAACAGCAGACCTCCCCCTAGGTAGACCACCTTCCAATATAATAGCATACATCTAAAAACTTGCTCTAGGGTCCCCATATGTTGCCGAAATCCCACCTGGAGAGGACTTAAAACATCATAATCAGAGATCCAACTCTGGATCCTACCCAGAAGTAGGCGAGCCACAATCTTTTGTACAGCATCAATAAGGCTAATAGGTTGGTAATTAGCCGTTACTGAGCGGTCACCCTTCTTATGAATTGGGAGGATTTCCGCCCCCAGCCAAGAGTCAGGGACTTTCGCACCCCTTGCCAGAGCATTGGCTAAAAGAACAATGTATGGGACCCAAAGGTCCTGTTCCTGCTTAAACAAATCAGCTGGTATACAGTCAGGTCCAGGTGCTTTACCCCCCGGGATAACCCTTAACACTGCCCTCACTTCAGTAGAAGTAAAAACCAGGGCTTCGTCAATAGTGATGGGCAGCAGAGTGGCAGAACTAGTGACATTCGCTTTGAATTGGTTCCCCTAGTATTCGACCCATTCCCTTGGCTCAACACAATTTGAGGGGGATGTATCCTGTGGGCGGTTGCCCCATTTAAGCTGCCACCAGAATTTAATCATGTTATTACTCTGGCAACCCTCCAACAGTTCCTTCCATCGGGTCTCGCCCCAGTTCTCCTTGGCAGTGGCCTGCACAGCTTTGTAGGTAGCCCTGCAGCTGCGGATTAAGCTCTGATCTCTTGACTTTAGAGCTGCATGCAGCGCCTTTTGCGACTCCCTGCATGTACGAACTGTTTTTTATGTATTTTGTCTTTTATGATGCAAATCGAATAAAGACCTCTTGACTGACAGATACATAACACAACAACACACATATGCCTAAAACAAGCCAGATCTATTGGTTCTGTGACTGCTTGTTAGCAGTTTGATATTAATGAGTACAATGATTTTGTTGTAAATAGGCAGACTTGATAGTTACAAAGGGTACATGTCTGACCATCACTGTGTGTGCACTGGAGAGAGGCCACGGATTGAATGAGCCTGTAACCTGAACACAGTTATGGCCCATTGGCTCACACTGCCTTCAGCCTCAGCTCTAGGTCTCTCGGTTAACTCCCCTTATCAACACTCTCTTACTATAAGAGCTCATCTGGGCACCTAAATGCGGCTCAGATATCCCATACAAACATTGGAAAACCCAATAGCTCAGCCTTTTAGAGTTGAGACTTCTAGGCTTTGTTGCCGCTTAGTATAGTCAACTACAATTTCAATACAAATTGCACTAAAGCAAAGACAGTTTACAAATGTCAATAAATTCAAGGTCTTCAGGTATCTAAAATAAGCAGTCTTATATACAGTAACATTGCTGAAACCAATGGAGAAGCCAATAGGTTCCAAAGGTGTGATATTGGCTTTGCCAGTTCTTGTTGGAATTTAGATGTGGCATCCACTATCAAGAATTCCACAACCATTCTCCACCATCCACAATCTGCTTCTTTTACAACCTCTTTCTTTTTTAGGTCTGGCATTAGTTAATACCTTTTGTTTTTCCCGCAATTGTTTTTTTAAAAATACATATAAACAGTGGGGATGTTGTCTGGATGGTGGTCATCCTTCTGTGAGTTCCTGGCTTTCTGGCAGGGACTCCATCAACATTCTTGCTGCTGGCACCTTTTTCTCACCCCCTGGAGCAAGGGTGCAGTTCTAATGCACCTGCTAAGTCTCGGAGGTGCCCCAGGCATCGCGGGGAGGACACAGATCTGGCACTTCTGGTCCCGGCCAGCATTGGAGGACCATGCACATCCTGGGCCCCCATAGCCTCGAAAACCCTAATCACCAGTCATGCCTCCCGGGTGATATTGGAAACTAAAATTGGATAAATCTGGTGGATGTCGCTCTTCTGCAAAAAGCCCAGCACAATTTAGTTGAAGAAGTGGCGGGAACAGAACAGCACATTTAGGCCCTTGAGGACTCTGCCACCACCCTCAAGGCAGATGAGGCCCACTTGACTGCGGCATTCCACACCCTGAAGAACGGCAAGGAAGTTGCAGAACACCGAGACCAGCAGTAATATTTGAGCTTTGTGGGCTTCCCAGAGGGTGCCGAGGGGGCTTTTTGGGAGAAATTTCTGGAGTCATGGATCTTATCATGGATCCCTGAGGGACATCTATCACCTTGCTTTATAGTTGAGATGGCCCACTTACTCAGGCCTTTGATAAGTTTGCCCCACTTAAACAGATGTAATTAATTTCACCTAGAGACCATTCCTGGTGGAACACAAATGAATTGCACTTAGAAAATGACCAGTGTTGAGGGGCGTGGCTTAGCTGCCGCGCAAGATGGCCGGCTAGTTACAGAGCTCCGCCGCACCACCCGACCTCCTTGAAGATTCCCCGATGTGAAGGGGATTATTTACACCTCTTCTTCCTGGATTTTAGTTTCGGACCCTCCGGAGAACGCACGGAGCGCAAGAGCGGCTTTTCAATTGCCGTTTTTCTTCACTTTCTGTGATGTTCTTGCTGCTCCTCACGCAGCCGCCATTTTAGGCGAGCCACGATACACCGGACCTCCGCCTCCTCATCCAACCAGTGCTTCCTCGACTACCATGAACTGTTTGGCATCACTAACTTTGGGGGTGAGCATTTAAAGTGCATTTATGCTGCAATTTACTCTTTTTTGAGGCGTTTATTCAGACTTTTCAGCTATGAAGCTCCCGCTGTGAGACCTGTTTCCCCACACGCTTTGCCACTACAGCGCTCGTCATTGGGGGTATAATGCGACTGTTTTCCTCACTGTTTGCTCACTGAATGCCTCACAGCTTTTTTCTTCTGAGACAGGTTTTGTGCCTTTTGTTTTCTTTTCTACAATAATACCGGCACCCACACCATTCAGGACGCTGGCGTTTTTCAATGTACTTTACCTGCGCTTCCTCAGGTCTGGTTTTTGGCGCAATCCTGTCACACTCACCTGAAGTCTTCAAGGATATTGCTTTCCTCTTGTCAGCGAAACCCACAGAGATATGTTTTTGAATTTTCTTCTCTATCTCCAGTGACTGGCTTCCTTACTTCTACAGTGCTCTTTTGCATCATTCCACGCGCCTTGAACTTTATTGTTGTCTCCAGGGGAGCTCCCTATGGTATCATTACGTAAACCTAAGTTTCTCTTTGATCCTTCGGTGCGTTCTTCGGAGCTTTCTTCGCCTGCTGGGCCTACATTACCTCAGTTTACTAAAATGTCGACTTCTTCCTCTCAACGTGCCCCCTCTGGTCAATCAATCTCCAATAGACCCTCTCCTCCGGCTCCAGCTGGTAAACGCCTCAAACAACATTCTCCCACACCGGATGACCTATCTTCCTCATCTCCTATTGATCAAATTTTGGAGGAACTTCGTGCAATGCGTCCCTTTATCGAAGAGACGAGCAAGGATATGCAGCTTCTGAAAGATAAATGGGAATCCATGGATGCTCGCCTTTCTTCTGTTGAACTACTCACCCCTGAGGTTCAGTCCAACACGCAACGCATTGTAACGTTAGAAAAGACTGTCCTCTCTCTGCAGAAACACACGGAGGATTTGGAAAATCGCAACAGAAGAAACAACCTTCGTATTTACAATCTGCCGGAAAATCTTGAGGGGGACGATCCAGTCTCTTTCTTCACTTCCTTCCTTCCGAAGTTTTTGGACATGCCTCCCTCTACGTCCATCAGTATTCAAAGAGCACATAGACTTGGCGCCAGACAATCTTCATCTGCCAAACCCCGTGGAGTTATTATCCTGTTTTTGAAGTTCACCGACCTTCTTTTGATCCTCTCGGCAGCACGAACCAAAAAACAATTGTCTTTCCAAGGTCAGCGAATTTACTTCTCTCAGGATGTCTCTAATGCTACTGCCTCCAGACGCAAGGAATTTCTGGCAATGCGTCCCTCTCTGCGTTCTCTTGGTGCACGTTATGGCTTATTTCATCCTTGTACCTTCAGAGTTACTCATCGGAATAAGACTTGGTCTTTTCAGGAACCTGGTGAACTACGTAATTTTCTTCTTCTACAAAATGAGGAAGAGATGGAAGCCTCCTCCTCTCCATCAAACAGTGGCTGAAATGTTTCTGTTGTATTCATGTTTTGCTCTCTAGCTCTCTTTTTTCTCTAGTTCTATGTACTCTTCTTGGCCTTTTTCTCTTGGTCTTTTCGTTTTCCTCCTCTTGAATTTTTTCTTTTCTTCAGTCTCCTTGACTACGTTCAACATTTCTCTTTTTCTATTTCTGGTTATGTTTCTCATGTATCTTGTTCCGGTTGTCCTTAATTAATTTCTTTTTCCATACACAGATCTTCTCGGATGTCCCCTTCACCATCTTGTTCAGTCCTTCGTTTCCCTTTTGTGAGGTCTCGGTGTGGTTCCGCTCCTGTTCCTGGTCCCCCCGTCTTGTAACGCATCACCACCTCCCCGCCTTCCCTTTGTGTATTACCCCCTTCAGGTATGTTTATTACAGTCATCCTTTTGGATTTGTACTGTCTTCTATGCCTTCTCTCTTTTCCTTTTTCACCATCCTTTGCTAACCTTCTTTCCTCTCCCCTCGCCTTTCCCCTTTCCCCCTTTCTTTTTCCTTTTCCTCCTATTCTTCTTTCTACCTTTTCAATGGTTCTAATATTTTTCGATTTTTTGCAGTTTAACCTATTGCTCATACAATATGTTTATCCATTTTTCCATTCCCTAGTTCTAATGGCTTATATGGTTTCTACTTCACCTTATTGCTTGTACAGTATGTTTTTGCACCTGTTATTTCTAATTAGTGTTATACAGTCTCATGTTTAACGTCATTTCCTGGAATGTTAAAGGCTTAACCATCCTATTAAACGGCAGAGAGTTCTTTCCCACCTCTCCTCTTATAATCCTGATGTTGCTCTTATCCAAGAAACACACCTCTCTGACGTTGAGTCTTTGAAACTCAAAAGACTTTGGGTCGGCGATGTTTTCTTTTCACCTGCTCTTCATAAAAAAAATGGGGTTGCTATTCTAGTTCACAAACGTCTCAAGTGTAAACTGCTCCTTGAAGAGAGAGATGAAGAGGGTCGCTGGATCTTAGTTAAGCTGCTTGTCAATGCTATCCCGATTACTATACTGAATGTTTATGGTCCTACATGCCCTGATTCTTCTTTTTGGCCCATGATCACAGCAAAATGTATCCAATACAAGGACGACGCCTTTCTATTAGGTGGAGACTGTAACCAGATTGTAGACCCCTTTTTAGACCGTAAATCTTCCGTTCGTTTCATTCCTCATAAACCTCACAAACAGTTTCTTGACACTATCTCTCAGGTTCATCTCATAGACTCCTGGAGGATCACACATCCGGACACTTTGGATTTTTCCTTTTTCTCTCCCCCTCATTCTTCCTTCTCCCGTTTGGATTACATTTTCCTTTCTTCCTCCTTATCTCAACATCTTCTTTCCTCTTCCATTGAACCTATTGTCATCTCTGATCATGCCCCTGTTCTTACTGTCTTTGATCTTCTCCCCCCTACCCCTAAATCTTCTCGCTGGCGCTTTAACTCTTCTCTTCTCACTGATCCCACTTTCTCTTCAGCATTTCGTTCTTTCACTTCAGAATTCTTCCACCTTAATTCTACACCTACTACCCCTTTGCACACCCTCTGGGATTCGTTTAAAGCCACGGCCCGAGGTTTCATTATTGACTTTGTCTCCAAGAAAAAGAAAGCGTTTCTTCATAAACGCAAGATCGCTCTACAACATATTAAGTCACTTGAACACCGATTTTATACTTCTTCTCCAAATCAGATGTCTCCTGAACTTCTTCGTTCTAAAATTGCCTTTAATAAGCTCACCACGGATTCGGCCTCTTCTTATCTTCTCCGCAGTAGTGCTCGGTATTACGGGGGCCGCAATAAATCCGGTAAGCTGCTTGCTAATTACCTCAAATCACGGAAGGAGCGGACTGTTATTGATGCTATTTATTCTCCTTCCAATACTCTCCTCCATACGGATAAGGATATTTTGGAGCAGTTTCATTCTTTCTATGAAACTTTATATACTCCTGAAAATCCCCCTACCCCAGATCTTCTTCAATCATATTTTGCTCGTCTACCTACACCTGATACCTCCCAGATCAATTTCTCGACTCTAGACTCTGACATTAGCCTTTCTGAATTATCCACTGCATTGACGTCTCTTACCAAAGGCAAGACCCCCGGTCCTGATGGCTTTCCGGTTGAATTTTATCTCCATTTTTCCGACATTCTTTTACCTCATCTTCTTCTCCTTTTTCAGTCCTTTTGTTCCGAAGGCCTCGCTCAAGGGTCATTCCAGGACGCCACTATTTGCCTCATCCCTAAAGAAGGTCGTGATCCCAAATTTTGCAAAAACTATCGGCCAATATCTTTGGTCAACGTAGATTATAAATTGTTTGCTAAACTTCTCGCTCTTCGCCTTGATCCCCTTCTACCTCACCTCATAGGGAAAGAGCAATGCGGCTTTGTTAAAGGTCGTCTCACTTCGGACAACTCTAGACTATTCCTGAATGTCCTCAGTAAAGCCCCCTCCTTATCCATCCCTCTTGCAGCCATCTCAGTGGATGCTGAAAAAGCTTTCGACCGAGTTGATTGGTCGTTTCTTATGGCTTCCCTGAAATGGCATGGTTTTGGCCCAAAATTCATTTCCTATGTCTCCTTAATCTATTCCATGCCTAGAGCCTCTGTTTTAGTCAATGGTAAACTTTCCTCATCCTTTACTCTTAAACGCGGTGTCCGCCAGGGTTGTCCTCTTTCCCCTCTTTTGTTCATCCTCGCTCTTGAACCCTTTTTGACCTCTATTCGTAATAATTCTTCCATCTCTGGCTTTCCATATGGACCCAATCAACTTAAATTATCTGCATATGCTGATGACATCCTTCTTTTTATTTCTGACCCTACTACCTCAGTCCCCTCCCTATTGGCTGAATTTGAACGTTTTTCCTTGGTCTCCGGGTATAAAATCAACTCGGATAAGACTGAGATTCTTCCCCTCACTAAATTCTGTCTTCCGCACTTCTTTTCTTCCACTGGCTTTGCTTGGCAGAGTAAGAAACTTAAATATCTAGGTGTACTTTTTTCCAACTCTTCCTCATCATCTGTTCGTCTTACTATGAACGCCGTTGTCTCTAGGATAGATGCCCTCCTCTCCTCCTGGAATCCCCTTTTTCTCTCATGGTGGGGGCGTCTTGACTCCATTAAAATGATGATTGCTCCAATCTTAATTTATTTACTTTCCATGCTCCCGATCCATATTCCGTCTCTTTATTTTCGTCGTATTGACTCTGTCTTGTCCAAATTCCTCTGGAAACAGAAAAAAGCGCGCATCTCACTCTCATCCCTTCGTAAACCCAAAGTGAATGGTGGTACTAATTTTCCGGATTTCCGTCTCTACCACAAATCCTTTTCCCTCCGTCAAGCTTCTTGTTGGTTGTCACAGGACATCTCCTTTCTGTCCCCACTTTGGCTTTCTGTTGAGCGTGATCTATTACTTCCACATTCATTTAAAGAAGTTCTCCAATTCACCGCTAAAGCTTCGTGTCTTGACTCCCCTATTTTTCGACACACTTTATCTCTTTTGCGACCCTTGACCCTATCTGTTCCTATTTCTCGTGAGTCCTTTCTGCTAATGCCCATTTGGTATAATTCACTCATTCTCATACGGAATAGACCCATTGCCTGGCCTACCTGGAGATCGAGGGGTGTTATCTGGGTTCATCATCTTTTCGATGGCTTGTCCCCTCGCTCCTTTCCTCAATTTCAGTCCTCCTTCCAATGCCCTTCCTCCTTCGCGAAGAAATACTTCATTCTTATGGAAACTGTCCTTGAACGATACTACTCTCTCGATTCTGCCGCCTCACCTCCATCATCTTCTTCTTTACTTACCCTTCTTTCTGCTGTCCCTAAGGCCTCCCTTATCTACCGATTTTTCTCTGCTTCTGACCCTGATCGCCCCAAATCGAAATTAGAACTCTCTTGGGAGAAAGATCTCGATTCTATATGGCCGATTTCTCTTTGGGATAAAATTTGGGCTAAATCTCTCAAAACCTCCCGCAATGCCTCTCTGACTCAATCTCTCTTTTTCTTTTATCATAGACTCTACTTTTCTCCTCTTTCCTTATCCCGTTTCGTGCCCTCTTCTAGTGCTGTTTGCTGGACTTGCAAAGCTGCCAATGCAGATTCCTTTCACCTTTTCTTTCTCTGTCCTTCCGTCCGCCTTTTCTGGACACAGGTGTGGACCCGTATTTCTCATATCTTTCACTTCTCTATCCCTTTCTCAGCTTCCTTGGTGTTTCTAGGCAGTCTGTCTGATTCTCTTGACCTCCCACCACACTCGAGAGGTCTCTTTGACCTCATGCTTGCCCTTGCCCTCCAACACATTTCTTCCAACTGGAAGTCTCTACACAAACTTTCCATGGTCTGTTGGTGGAACTTACTCTGCCACTCCCATAGGCTTGACGTAGCCTTCGCAGCCATGTGCAAACCCTCTCGTAATGTTGACTTATACTGGTTGCCCTTAACTTTACATTTGGATCAAGCTGCCAAGACCAAACCCTCTACATTTTCCTCTGCCAACTTTAAGCCCCCTTGAATAAGTATACTCCAATACCTACTCATTTTACTTACTCTCTCACTTATGCCGTTTTATACTTCATAATATGTTATTTAATGCCTTTTAGATCATATATTTATCGTTATTTATAGTCATTGGTGCCTTTACTGTACTTTCTTATGCTTGTTGTTCATAATTACTGCAATTTTCCGTTTATGACTTATTGCTAGGTTTTTTCTCACTCCCCCTCCCTTTTTTCCCTCCCTCCTTTCCCCCCCCTCTTAAAAACGCTTAAAATGCTTTGTTCCTCATTTGTACCATCAGCTTTATTTTTATCCTTTTATCATACTCCCTCTTCCTCATTTATATATGCTGGTGTTACCTTGTTGGATTGATTATTTACTTCAATAAAGCTTTCAAACATAAAAAAAAAGAAAATGACCAGTGCAAACATCAAGCTACTTACTAAATCCCCCTCTGACAAATAATCCTATAGGATGTTGCTCCGGAGTTAACATAAACATATTCAGCAAATAGGGCCTTACAGGCATTTCTAGACTGGGGGACGCATGGCAGGGGATGCATACGCAGTCCTTTCAAAATCTGCAGATGGACTTTAACCTTCACCAACCCCAATTCCACGGATTCTTGAAACTTTGCCATGCACTGGTTTCCCACCAAGGTCCTATCGGAGAGGCACCTAAGTTTAACCTCCTGGAGGCCAGGCTAGCTATGGGACTCCTAGGTCAGGGCAAGCTCTTTTGCATCTATACATCCCTAGTCCCTAATTCCTCAGACTTGTTCACCCCCCTGAGGGCACTTTGGAGTCCCCGGTAGGCCACCTATCGGGAATGGAAGGAAGCCCTCACGGCACACAGAGAGCTGGGCATATCCCTGAGGCTCTGCATGATTCCGGTGAATTTTTGCACAACACATACCTGACCCTACTGTGACTTGGTGAGCGGGTCCACGCCAGTCTTCTACATGAAAGCTACAATGAAGAGGCCCCTGATTTCTTTCATGTAGTCTGGGCATGTTCGGTGATGAAGAAATTTTGGGCTTAAATTTTGGTCACTCTGTCCTTTATGCTGGGACATTGACTTCTCCCCCGCATAACGCTCCTCTGCATGATAGGATGGAAGACCTAGGAAGTGGGATTGTTACTTGGTGGGACTGGGGACACTGGTTCCCTAAAGGTACTTAGCCTGGAGATAGAACTCAATGACCCCGCCTGTCATGGAGTCTTGGCTCAAGGCCATGGACTGGTGTGCAAAGGTGGAGAAGCCTGTCTATACCGCAAGAGGTTGCTTGCACAAACACAAAAAGTAAAGGGTGGGACTATATTGGACTACAAAACTCCACCTCTGAGCAGCACATGGGCTGTGCTTGTTAATGTTTGCATCAGGACTTACCTGCAACCAGAATAAATCCTGGCCAGTATGCTTTATTCAGAAAAACGTGGCAACATGCTCTGTGTTTCAACAGCTTTTTTTTATTACGAGAAGACGTTTCCTGGTCTGAGCAATGTTTTTATTTCAATACACTGGTGCTGGTTTGAAACGCATATGCAATGTCTTTCAGTTGTGATCTCTAAATGGCAGCTTTTATCAAAGGTCTGTATCAGAAAGATGCAAATATGTTCTTTTCTAAATATCAATTTCGTATGGTGAAAAAAAGAAACAGATTTAAAAAAAAATCAGACTCTAGTTTCACTTTTCTCGCTAATACTTATAGGCCGTATTTTTTCAAGGCACATTTGAAAGATGGCTGATGCTTTGAAACACATTGTAATGCAGAGGGCTCTAGGCCCACATACTTAGAAATAGTGGGCACCATGTTATGGTACTGGTACCTGGCCCAGGGCACGTGCGCCCGGCCTCTTTTATTAGCAGGGTCACCGGACCTGTGATGCCTGTGCTTGGTGGGTGTATAGTGTAATATATCGCACTCTAAAACATTAGAACCTGTTCTCCTGGACACTACTACATACCTAGATGTGTGTCTCAAACAGTGCAGTCCATCTTGTGCATTTATATCAAGATCAGTAATACCATTCTGACAAGCAAGTTTCTTCAGTTGTTACATTTCCTTGTCGGATTGCAATTTAAATGTTCTTGCTTGAGAGGAAGTGATAGTGAAACAGTTGATTACAGCCCTCTGAATCCTCGCTAAATACATGGTTCTCACTGCCCGTCTATGTCATATCATGAAAGTCACTGTGTGGATGCGCCTACAGATACAAGGATTTATGTGTTTAAATGAACTATAATTGAACAAGGCTCAGCAACTGTGATTGGTTGAGTATGTCTGCTAGTGTAAAGCTCGAGAAATCTTAAGTAAACAACAATTGCAGATTCTCCTAGCCAGCTATAAAGCAGAGTTCTGATTTTATTAAAGACAACTGAGGAGAGTCTTATGGGGTCTTTTCCTTTACTGTTGATTTGACACGACACTTAAAAGCACTACAATGCCCATAATCCTGAACACTCAGTAGGAAGTGACATATAACAAAAAACAATTTACCACAGTATAAATAGCGCCAGTTTCAATTTACTTCTTGTCTTGATGCTTACATGATGTTTTTAGAGTGCATTGGTAAATCTAAATACCAAAAATAGCAAACTAAAATTTCAGCAAAACCCACATTAAGTCCTCGTGGTCTTGGTATATATTTTGGTGCAACAAGATCTGTCTCCAGCTTGTCTTTTTCTCCAGTACACCCAATATCTAATATTCCTGGCTTCCATCTGGTTGGCTTCCCCAGACAATAAAGATGATCAAAATATACATATTAATAGTCATTCCCAGTGTTGGTAAACTACATTGGTGGAATAACACTCACCTACGTTGTCTTTAATGAAATCAGGACTCTCCTTCACAATTGGCTCGGAGTATCTGCAATTTTATTATTTATTAAGACCAGAGGCTTATATTATGAATGCTCAAACATATTAATAAGTCATTGCTGCCTCCTCAGGCTTGCAATAAATGTTTTAAAAGTTGACACCCTAGAGAAATCTGCTACTTTATAGATGTCCTCCAGCTGCGCTCCAGCCCAGAATGCCTTGGAAGCCATGGCCCTCCTTGTAAATGTTCCCAAAATTGTTCCATGTCAACACCATCCATCAATATTCGTTCAGTTACACATCTACTCAACGATGATGTCACTGGAGAAAAAGGTTTCCTTATATGCTCCCATAACTGAGGCACATATGATCTCACCTTCATTGCCATGTGGACTCAGTGCAGCTTCTAAACCAAAACATTTAATCCTCAAAAAAGATCTGTAACAACAATGGCTGCCGGTCTGAAAGGATTGGGGGCTAGGCTACAACAAAAGGGGAAGGGTGGTATGAAAACCATTCTGTTTATCTCACGTGGCTTAATGGACGCTGAGTCTAAGTACTCATTTATATAAAGAGAAGTGCTTGCTGTGCACTAGGTTGTGAAGACATGAAAGATATATTTGGGGGGGCCTGACCTCATGATTAAGACTGATCACAAACCCCTTTGTGAGGCTTTCATAAATAAAGGAGCGAAGTTGGTGTCAGGAAGAATTACAAAATGGGTTATTGCCTTACAGGAGTACAGTTTTGATATAGAATACCTATCAGGAGTAAAGAATGACATAGCTGATACTCTTTCCAGGTTTATTCCCAAACACATCGATGAACCAGTTGTAGATGATCAGTTGGATGAAGAATCTGAATTTGTATGTGCTTTGAAATACAATATCGTTTTGTAGAAAAGATGGCATGAGGAGTTAAGATCTGACATGGTACTTGACTGAGTGATAAATTTGAAGCAGAAAGGGTGGCTGTTGTGTTAACAAGTTTTCATTTGCCTTTAAGGACAATTTGCTATTGTCCTGTGCTTCCGCTCAGGACACTTGTGTATATTCAAGTGTGACCTGCATTCTGCTGTTCCAGGGTGTTCTGCTCTAGCTCCTGCAGTTAGAGCACTTGCCCCGAGGACATCAGAAGAGCGGTCGTGGGCTCTCTGTACTGCGAAGTGAATACATTCTTTATCCTGCACTACTTTGCTTGGATTCTTTTATGTGGGTCACACAACATTTGACGACAAGAATGGGATGTCACAAATGAGAGCACGAACCAGCCGTTTTTCAAAATATTTTTTTCCCCGTCCATTTCTTCTTTACGCTCCGGTCACAGAACCATTTGTCTTCATCGAACCCCTCACAACACATCAATCACGGAAGAGCACTACAGAACTTCGAGGAGGAGCTTCAAGACAGCTTCCGGGTGACTATGAAAGGGGTACCCTCAATGGACAAGTCGGCAACCAACAAAATATCTGCTGCCAGGCAACCTCAGCATCAACAGGACTTGATACGCTCCCGGCTGGCATCTTCACATGGAATCCACTACTGCAAGTACCCGTCTTTACCTGCCTGCACCTTAAGTGACAGGCACATCTTATTCATAAATTTGAATACTATTGCCTGCAAATTCGGTGGCAGGAACATCTCATAATTTAAAAATTGAAATTTGCATAGCCTGCACATTCAGTGACAGGTCCACCTCGGAACTTAATATTGATATTTGCATGGCCTGGAAACTAGGTGACACGCACACCTTTATTATAGTAATTGAGCAATCCTGCCTGCATACTCAGTGACAGGCACACCTTGCATTATTCATTGGTTGTTTGTATCATACTATTCAGTTATCAGTAACAGTTTTAACTCAATGTTTTCTTTTGGATTGCAAATTTTACCATTGCTCATTACTATTCATGTATTTATTTATTTACTTTGTTTCGTTGCAGTTACAAATATTGTGTGTCTACAGTTATATTGCACAATTAATCGATAACATTTCTGACCTGCCTTCAATTGTGGGCTCTATGGTCCACGAAGTAAAACTGTTGTCAGGTAGAAAATCTGAGGGGTGCAATGAAACAGTGATTCCGGGAAATAAAGTTAATAATACCCAAGTCCAGAAAATTAGCCTGCATCGTTTAATAGTGACAAAAATACAGTTCCGCCGATGGTAATTGGTAATATTTGTGTACCTGCTGAGTCTGATCAATCCTCTAATTTGATAGAAATAGTGGAGGCAAATAAAAGCTGCATTAAGGAAAGTAGGACTATAGAACCTAAAGCAGAGCCTGTGGTTTTATCAAAAAGGGCGAAAAAAGGTTAAGGAAGACTCATAATAAAGCATCAAAGATAAAAAAAAAACATAGTGTGAAAGTAATTATGAGTCCCCCTTTAACCACTATTCCTAAACCTGTGGCTCTGTTTCCTATTTTTAGATCAACAAAAATCTCAGGATTTAATAAAAAGGAAAATCAATCTTCTAAAGATGGCAGTAGTTTGATAAACGAAGAGTCTGAGCCAATTGTGGGTCTCAAAAATCAGGCCCAAGCATTCTCAGGGATAGTAGGTGGGCTAGGTCACCGAACCTATGAATTGGACCCCAGTATGGTAAGCAACATTCTTCTAAGCAGAATCTGACTGGTACCATTCAAGATATAGTAGGTCCCAACAATAATATGCCAAAAAATGCAGGGGAGATTGAGCCAGTCCGACCAAGTGACGATGGAATAACCCCTCAGGGAGACCACCACACGGTTATTGTGAAAAGTGTTAATTCCATCTGTTTACATAATAATGAGTACAGTCTGAGTGAACAGCCTTGTAGCCAAGATCAAAACCCACCTAATGGAAAATTACTAAAACCTGATATGAATGAACAGGTGGATCGGCGTAGTATCCAGGTCCAACCACCCATAAAGCAGGGTGAATATATAAACTTGCAGGCTTTGAACCTGCCAATGAATGACAGAATGTTGATAACAAGTCGATTCAACGGTAAGGGGAGACATAGATCATCCCGTAGTATTGGCCGAAGGGAGAAAAGTGTTTTTTTGTCCGCTCTACTCTACGCGAGGTACTCATGATATTTTGAATAGGGGTAACATACTGAAATTATTAAAATTAATCCCAGATTTAAAGGATGTAGTATCTGATGATCTGGACTCTGTTGAGTTCAAAATGGATAGTGGCAATAGGGAATCAACCATCGCGACTTGGCTAAATACTGATATTGTGATAAAAATATTAGACAATGCTAAAAACTTCGAAAGCTGGGGGATTAAGGTAAGGAAACCTCAAGGTCTCCAATACCCCACCCCACTAATTCCAACTAAAGCATTATGCGGTACAGCAAAGAAGAAGGTTGCTCTAAAACCAATTGAGGCTGACCAGTTTAGAGTATTGAAAGGCACTTCAGCGCCAACTTCAGATTTAAACAAGTTATGTGGCATTAAAAATAAAAGTAATCAGCCTGGATCACGTGTGTGTGAGGAGTTAAAGAGGGTCATCGAGACGGTGGACGCTTGGAGTTGGCTCTCATCCACACTTTCAAGAAAAAATACAGTAAAGACAGACTGAAGTCGGGGTACTTTAACTAATGTTCCTTTCTTCAAACTGTGCTCCTGGAATATGAATGGTTTTAACTCACTTATAGAGGACGTAAATGTTATAGGCTTTTTATAATCATTTGATGTGTTAATTCTGCAGGAAACATGGAATATGTGTAGTACGCCACTGATCGGCTATCGGGAATACTTGAATGCGGCATTTAGGGATGCTGCTTTTGGTCGACCAAGTGGTGGTCTTTCTATATATATTTCCTTACGTCTTGATGTTAACCCCTTCCAGGCTCATGACGAGCTGGGCTCGTCATGGTGTAGCCTCCTCGCACACTGATGACGAGCCCAGCTCGTCATGGAGCATGGGTTTTTTAAAATCTCAGCATAGAAGGAGAATTCAACTAGCGCGGATGTGGTTAAACACTATGAGATTGACCTTCAAGTTAAATGGATACAGTGCATTAAATTGATTGCTAGACATTCGTTAATCCTTTTAAATGTGTATTTAAGTTCGAAAAAAAGGTTCGATCACTCAAATTTATCCAGTTATGGGAAATGGTAAAGGTGCTTTATTATTAACATATGGACTCACACTTAATTATTTCTGGGGATTTTTAATACTCATCTTGTATGTTTTAAAAAGCGAAACATTGAATCAGATCTTCTTACTAAATGGTCTAATTGTGAGTTTATTAAATATAATTTAAAGATCCTGTTTGACAGAGATCATAATCCAACATTAAATAGAACTGATAGTTCATCGATTATTGATTACACTATATTGTCAGATAAACTTTCTAATCTAGTTCAAAACTATGAGGTGATCCCAAGGATCAAGAGTGACCATAATCCCCAAATTATTACTTTTAGTTTTGCCTTTGAGAACCTGCCAGAAGCAAGAATATTAAGATCTGCCCCCGTCGCTTATAACCTCAAAAGGCTAATATGGAGTGACAAAACTGAGAATGATATTATTGAGTTTCTTTCTCTTTTAATTCCAGAAGCCTTGGTTTCAGCCCATAAAGGAAACTCGATTGTTGCCCTTTGGCCCTCCCTGTGTGATTCGCTTGTGGATACATTTTCTAGGCGGGAACGCACAGGGGGTGTTATGTTGAATCCAAAGATCCCGGGCTGGTTCTCTCATCGTTTATTGTATTTGGAAAAATCCCTTAATAAAACAATAAGATCTTTGTACAGAAAAGCAAAAGCGACCACCCACTTCTTATTGTCACTTAAAATCAGAGACCTAAAGAGGGGGTATAAGAAGGAAATCTGGAGAGCTAAACGATCATATTATGAAGAAACTTGGGCTAAACTTCATTTTGCTAGCAAATCTAGGGATTTATGACTGTTCTGGGGTATTATTAACAATTTAGAAAATGGACATTCTAGAAGTAATAGTGCCAATATAGATGAATCAAGTTGGATAAGTTGTTTTAAGAAATCAAAAACTAAACTAGCATTCGTGGACGAAGCACATTCCGACAATTATGTCTCTTTGGAGCTGGTAGGTGGGTGTGACTCCCCAAGTGTCAGTGACCCTTTAACTTTCAATGATTTTGAGCCTTGGTCAGTGGACACAGTTAAAAAAGTCTTACTTAAGATTAGGTCTAAAGGAGCTCCTGGCCCCAATGGCCTGCTGAATTGTATTTTTAAAGCTAAACTTATAAATTGGCCAGAGTTATTAACGTTCCTTTTTAACGAGGTTCTTAAAATCGGTCATATCCCGGACTCATCGCGGGGAAGCATTATACAGCCGATTTATAAAAACGGCCCTTAACCACTTGGACGCTATTGGAACCAGGCCCATATAATGAGATTTCCATTGAAAGGAATGGACAGTGCATGACGAGTTACCCTTGTCATTAGCATTGAAGAGGTTAAGACAACCCGGCAAATTATCGACTAATAACCCTCACAGATGTTGAGGCAAACATTTTTGCAAGTTATCTGTTAGATGAGTTGTAATCCTCGGCGCTAAGAGAAGAATTGGTTCCCATTTTTCAAACAGGTTTTAGGAAGGATGAATCGACTCTGACAAATTTAATTTTATTAACATTGTTAGGCGAAAGAGCAAAATGTAGGAAAGAAAAATTGTACATATGTTTTATCGACCTTAAAGCCGCCTTTGATTCCGTTCCCAGGAATATTCTCTGGAAGAAGCTTCTTAATTGGGGTATATCAAAAACTCTTTTAAAAATGAATAATTTACTGTACTCCAATACTTGGGTCCAGATTAAAATTGGCGACGGCAGACACACCACCCGTCGACATGATACAAATGTCGGCTTGAAACAGGGTGTGTGTGCTCACCCCTTGCCTTTTTAACTTATTTATGGCCGATCTCCCAGCCCATTTTAATAATGTAATTTCGCACTCGCCCTCTGTGAAGGGTAAAGAAATGAAATATTTACAGTATGCAGATGATACTATTTTACTCAGTCGTACTATAATAGGCTTGAAAAGACTAATAAATTCATTTAACATATATGTTACCCAAAATGGCTTAACAATTAATGAAAAAAAACAAAAATAATGTTAATAGGAAAGGGTAAATTAGGGGTGAAGGAGTTGAATATTAATGGTCTAACTATAGACTGTGTAAAATCCTACAAGTATTTAGGAATTACATTTGATGATGGACTGTCATGTAGACAGCATTTTAATCATTTGGAGGCTAAAGGAACTTCTCTTGCCTTTGCCTTTCGAAAACTGCAAGAAAAGTTATTATGTCCTAATTATGATCATTTACTTAAAGTTATGAGAGCAAAGCTCATTTACTCCCTGGACTATGGATCAATAATTTTTAAGGGTAGGGATGCAAAAATGTTAGAGGACATAGTTATAAGGACTTACAAATCAGTTTTTAGGATACCCAGACAGATCCCGCGTGTTAATTTAAGACTGGAATATGGCTTAAGGAACCAGATTTTGGTCCGCCAAGCCACATTCTTAAAAACTTTACTGGTATTATCTCGAGCGCAGGAGGGCACGTTAGCAAGTCTGTGCTGGTGCGAGATATCGAAAGGCCAATGTTCGAGAAGCTGGCAGGGTTACCTATCTGAGTGCCTTTTACGTTTAGAATGGCCAAATCTGGTCGATGAAGGTAGGAGCATCATGGTATATAAAAAGATGTTGAATACAACTGTTGCTCTACTGTCAGAAATTATGGATAAAGATGAGCTAAGAAAAAGAACCCACTTCTGGACTATAGCAAAAATATATTGAGAAATTGTATGCTCAACCATATTTACTTTTTCATTTAAAAACCTTGCTTAAAAAGAATTTTATGCTCTTAATGTTCGGCATTTATCCAACCAAAGATGGAACCCCTAAGTGGGAGTATAAATGGTCATCAAACGTCTGTAGGCTTTGCGGGTTGTTTGAGGAAACGTTGCTGCACATTGTTACACTATGCTCAAAAATGTGTCAGGAAAGGAAGCTAATTTTAAAACTTATCTTTAAGAATTAGGAGTTAGAACTTGTAGATCTGCATTAATATCCTTTTTAAGTGGCGTCAATGTCTATAATACTCAGCAATTTGTACAATTTATCTTTAAAGCTGAAAAGAAGTTATGTGAAGCTGATTCCTAAAGTAATTGATAAATTTGCTGGGTGCGAAGTAATGATTTTACTGTTTTTAGGGAGTATGTGGGCAATTTTAAGGTACTTTTAAATCATTCTAAAATCTTGCGATATTTTAATGTTGTTTGGTAACTCTTGTAGTTATGATCGATCCAATGATTTTAAAGATTTGAGTATGGTGCTAAAATGTAAGGATCCGTTTTAAAATGTATTAGTAACTATGTTATTGTCAGCACGCGGCACTTTAGTTTTGTCAGTGAAAATTGTATTGTATTTTTTAGTTGATGTTGAAAGTATTAGTATTGATGTTGGGATACTATTGTATCACTGTGGCTAATAGTTATAGTCATTTTAGAAATCTAGTTATATTGGTTGCTTGTATTTAGCATTATAATTTAAATTTTTATCATGTGAGCTCATTGTACTTTAATTGGAAATTATAAGCTGCTATCACATGTACTTATGCACTTTACCTTCAAAACTGGAAAACGCTTAATCCGATGTCGGGCATGTTATATTTTAACTGGAAATTATAAGCTGCTATCACATGTACTTATGCACTTTACCTCCAAAACTGGAAAACGGTTAATTTGATGTCGGGCATGTTATATTTTGGCATTGTATTCATATTTGTTCAATCAGACTTTGTACTTGTTATGTATTTTTGTCTTTGTAATGATTTTAATTAATCAACAAATAAAGCGTTTACTACTACAGTTATATTGACATGGTATCCAGCAACCACTTCTACACATTTCACATTTTCTTACTGCTCCAGGCAAACCAGTTATGCTTCGGAAACACTGGTTCAAATCCTTGGAAAACTATTTGGTTGCTAATAATGCCATAGAATTCGATCCTAAAACAAAATTTGCACTTTTATATAGTCATCTAGGTTATGACGTTTTAATAATTTTCCACAAATTGATGCACCATCAGGAGCACAAGAAGCTTGGAATGTTTATGCTGTAGCTAGACTAACAAAGTAACAAAGACATTTTCTGAAGAACCAAGCATTTTACTCGAACATTTTAATTTCATGAGAAGAAAACAGAATATTGATGAATCTGTAGAAGAGTACATTTCTGCACTCAGACTGTTACCCTGTACATGCAATTTTGGGTATTTGCTGTACATATGTAAAAGTGACCTGTTTGTGTATAGCTGTTTTTCCAAGAAGATTCAGGAAAGTCTGTTGAGTTGCAGATACCCTAGTTTAATGGAAACAATTGAAATTGCCAAGATTATAGAAAGTTTAATGATTTCCACAAAATTGATGCCCGCAGAATCTACTACTTCTAGCACATCCATATCATGTGTGTCTGGTGAAACTGAAGTTGTTGGTTTGGTTAAAGCAAGAAATAAATACACAGTAGGCTACTTCAGAAAAACATCTTGGATATGTGTTAGAAGTGGCTCAAATCTGCATATTGGAAATAATCCAGAGTGTCCTGCCAGCAATAAGCACTGCAACAAATTTAGTAAGCTTGCCCATTTTATGGCAGTGTACAGACGCTCCAAGAACACAATGAGAGTCAGTTCCGTAGACTTCACCACAGATTCATGCTCACAAGAATGATCTAGAGTGGTTTTAACCATTTCCAATGATAAAATGTCTCAACCTTCAGTGAGTGGTCATTGTTGTAAAGCCATTGTTGAATGAGACACTGTTGACATGATGGCAGATTGAGGTGTAACCATCACCATCATTTCCGATGTACTTTTCACAGAAAAATTGTGTACAAGGTTACTGACTAAAACTGACATTCACCTGAAAGCCTTCGGTGAAGAAGACATTCACATGTTGGGATGTTTCTTTGATTCTATGTCTTGCTTAGGGAGGGAAATCACTACTAAATCGTATGTGGCAATCAAAGGCAGGAACATTATAGGTTGGTAAGACTTGCCCATACTTGGGATCATGTTGATACCTGGTACGTGAAATCCCATTGTGTTGGCTGACCCTCCTATTTCCTTCGTTGAAGATTGCAATGATGTAAATTTGGATTTTTGTTTTTCAAATTTCAAGATATTTTTAGTGACAAAATTGGTAACATTTAAAAATTTGAGCACTTTGAGCCAGATGTACAACCTTTCCAATTTGCAAGTCGCAAATTGTGTTTTTTTTCGACTTGCAATTTGCGACTGGCAACAGGGATGCGACTGGCGACCACCATGTCTGTGACTGCTTTTTCTATAAAGCAGTTTTATTTTTTAAATACAGCCCGTTTTCCTTAAAGGAAAATGGGATGCATTTAAAAAGAATTAAACATTACTATTTTATTCTTTAAGAGTAAGCAGTGGTCCGTGTGACCCCTGCCTGCTTTTCAAAAATATTTTCCTGGGGACCCCTTCCCATTTAAGATTGATTTACCACCTGTTTTAAATGGGTGATAAACTGCAAGTGTTTTGCGGCCACAAACAATCTTCCATTGAATTGCAAGTCACTATTAGTAAGGGATGCCCTTGACACACCCCCTTCCTAATAGCGAGTCGCAAACCCTGTTTTGTGAGTTGGTAATAGGTTACCTACTGCAAAAAAGGGTTTGTACATAGGGCAGACCTATTTTGCGATCGCAAATGGGACGATTTGCCCGTTTGCGACCGCAAAATACTGTCAGACATCTGGCCCTTTATCAAGGTCAAGGATGGTATCACTCCTGCAGTACATGAACTAAGATTGGTACCTTTGAGCCTCAGATCGATCTCAAGGAACATCTTGATAAACTATGCAGTTCAGGAGTTATTCAGACAACTGATTCATCTGAATGGGTTAGTCTAGTGGTAATTGTGAAGAAAAAGACAGGAGAGATTCGTCTCTCTGTGTACTTACACACTCTCATCAAAAATATTGTTTTCGAATGTCATCCCCTACCCAAAGTACAAGATCTTTTAGCGAATTAGGGGGGGGTGTCAAGGATTTTTTGTTACTTGATCTTAGAACAGCTTATCACCAAATACCACTTGCTGTAGAGAGCCAGGATCTTACCACATTTAATACACCTTTTGGCATTTTCATTTTTTTTCTCATGCCTTTTGATCTGGCCTCTGAAGCAATTGTGTTTCAAAAATGTGTGGCCACTGTTTTAGGTGCATTTAGGGAGTACAGGCATTCCAGGATGATGTGCTTATTTATGCTGGGTGTACCAGGGAACACAATTTAATTTTTGAAAGGATTCTGAATGTTTTTAAGAGTATAGGCATCACTCTTAGAAAGGAAAAGTGCAAACTTATGGATAACCAGTTGGATTTCCTTTGTCACTCCATCTCTAGTCAGGGCATTAGACCAAAAATGTCACATGTCTGCCTCATTCAAGCCACTTTTCCACCAAGCAACAACTACACACTATGCTCATCCTTAGGATTAAGTGAATACTGCTCATGTTTTATACATGGGTACACAGTAGGAGTGCAAAACGTGGGAGATCTGTTAAGGAAAGATCAAGCTTTTAAATGGTCTGATGTAGCAAGTGAGTCTTTTACTAGGATTAAATCCCTCATCACTTCAGCTCCAATTTTCTCAGCTTTTTCATCTGGACAGCCTTGTTTTTTGCCAGTAGATGCCAGTCCATTGGGACTCGGTGCAATTTTACAACAATGGGTAGATAAGAAAGAGCACACAATTGCATTTTCATCACATTCCTTAAGTTCTGATGAATTCAACCACAGCACTATTAAAAAGGAAGCTTTAGAGTGCGCATCGGCAATTGAAAAATGTACACCATATTTTTGGGGCACACAATTTCAAATATTCACGGACCACAAACCACTTATGTAGCTACTTAATGGCAATGACACAGGTAAGGTGTCTGCGAGACTAGTACGCATTCCGTCAAAATTGCAAGAATATCATTTACTATTTATTATCTTCCTGGTGGGGAGAATGCTAGAGCAGACTGCTTGTCTACAATGCCTCTTCCCAATGATGCGTTATGTGAATCTGAGGAGGAGGTTGAATGTGTGGTTGCTCTTATTAGAGATTTCGATGAAAAACAGCCCATGATGATCTAATTCTCCAACAGGTTATCAAACATGTTAAATATGGTTGGCCTTCAGAAAAAATCTGGACTCAAAGTATTTGCACAAGTTTCAGATGAAGTATCTGTTTTAAAGGATTTTTACTCCGCCATGAGTTGTTAGTTTCCACTACTAATGTGGGAGAACTTTTATTTTTTAATTGCTCATGAAGGTCATTAAGGAATTACGGCCCCCTATTCACAACTTGAAACGATATTATTGATTGCCTGGACTTGATGCTCAGGTTAACAGATGGTTGTCAGGATGCAGTATGCCTTTGTCTTCTGTCAAACATTGAAATCGACTGAATCTGACTTACATATGGTTCCTTTACTGGATGCACCATGGGACAAAATTGCACTTGATTTTGCTGGTCCTTTTGAATTCCTTCCTAGCAGTTAGAGGTATATGTTAGTTTTGGTGGGCTACCTTTCCAAGTGGAATTATGTTTTTAAATTGTGTTTTGACACCTGACACCACAACTGTCAGCACTTTTCTGATGAAAGTATTTGAAGTGGGAGGACCACCAAAAGGACTTGTAACTGATAATGGTACTCAGTTCCCGTCCTATCAAATGCTACAATTTATTAATAATCTAGGCATTAGACACCTAAAGGTGGCCCTGTACTCTCCAAGTTCTAATGGTTTGTTGGAACTTGTCATCACATTTCTGAAGGAAGGTGTACCAACTGCCTTTTTGGCTGGTTTTCAGGCTGAAAATTTCCTGATAGAGAAGGTTATGAGTTATCACACTACTCCACACAGTACCACTGGTGTATCTCCTTTTACATTGTTATTCACCAGATTGCCTAATTGTAAGTTGTGTCCTGTGTGGGTCACAGAGTTCTCCAATGGTACTAATAATACTATGACTAACACTTATAGTATGAGGGGTAAAGTGGTCAGGAAACATGACGCACTATCCAGGTATTATTTTAATAAGAAGAACACACAAAAAATCAGTAATCAGTTGGTGACTGGGTGCTCATTAAAACACCTAACAGAGCTAGAAAAAGAGAATCAACATTTTCACTATGTGTCAAGATTGTTAGGATTTCTAAAGGTGCTATTCTTTTGGAGGGTGAAGGGCGGTAGAATAGGAGAAGTCTGGTGAAAGTTACTCAATAACAAGCCTCAATGACTGCAGCAACCAAAAATAAAGGTATTCATTATCCTGAGATTGGTGAGGATAGTCCCTGGTGGGATTACATTCAGGGAAAGACCAATTCTCATTTAACTCAGATTACGCACTCTGCTGAGTTTGACAGTCATTTACCCAGTGAGCTTGTTCATTAACATAATGACTCATGTGTTTTTGTCCAATAATGTGCAGGTTTCCTACTCTGGTTCCAATGAAGAGAATTTGACTACAAGGTTTTCGGTTGTGAGGTCTCTTTGCCGGGTATCTCGCTATGCTTCATTTCCTCTAAAATGTATAGATTAGTACTTAACGTAATGTTGCTCTATTTTATTGCAATGTCTCATTTTATCTGCATCTAAAGGTTTTTAATGCAATGTTGATTTATAATGCACCCTTGCATACTTTTGTTTATTGTAAAAAATGTATTCAGCACATGTTTGTGTATTTAAAAAAATGCGATGATGGTGTGTTAACAAGTTGTCCTTTACCTTTAAGGACAGCTTGTTATTGTCCCGTGCTTTCGCTCAGACACATGCGTATATTCAAGTGTGACTTGTGTTCTGCAGTTCCTGGGAGTTCTGCTCTAGTTTTTTGCGTTTCTGTGGTTAGAGCAGTTGTGCCAAGAACAACAGAAGAGTGGTCATGGGCCCTCCTTCCTGGTTGTCCGCCTACCTCGACGCCCCCCCGCCCTCCCTTCCCGCCACCGCCGCTTGTCCCCGCCCCTTTTTGCCTTCTGTAACCCTCCCCGCTCCCGCCTCCCGCCTCCCAGCTGCTCCGCCCACCCGCGCACTTGGCCTTAAATGGCGACCGTGCGACGCAGGTGAGTGTGACCCACTTGTGGGACACCCCCGCGCCGCACGGCCACCAGCTGCTGCGTGTGCCCCTTGCCGCCCTCTGCCTCGCTGCTGCCTCGTTTGCCGGCTGCCGCCGCTGCGAGTGGTTTTTCCTTGTTTTGACTGCTCTTTGTGCTTGTTTGGGCTAAACTTGTTTTTCCCCGTTTTTTCGTGCATTTTTGCCTGTTTGTACTGTATTTCAATTTCTGTTCCGTGTTGCCCTCCTTCCTGGTTGTCCGCCTACCTCGACGCCCCCCGCCCTCCCTTCCCGCCACCGCCGCTTGTCCCCGCCCCTTTTTGCCTTCTGTAACCCTCCCCGCTCCCGCCTCCCAGCTGCTCCGCCCACCCGCGCACTTGGCCTTAAATGGCGACCGTGCGACGCAGGTGAGTGTGACCCACTTGTGGGACACCCCCGCGCCGCACGGCCACCAGCTGCTGCGTGTGCCCCTTGCCGCCCTCTGCCTCGCTGCTGCCTCGTTTGCCGGCTGCCGCCGCTGCGAGTGGTTTTTCCTTGTTTTGACTGCTCTTTGTGCTTGTTTGGGCTAAACTTGTTTTTCCCCGTTTTTTCGTGCATTTTTGCCTGTTTGTACTGTATTTCAATTTCTGTTCCGTGTTGCCCTCCTTCCTGGTTGTCCGCCTACCTCGACGCCCCCCGCCCTCCCTTCCCGCCACCGCCGCTTGTCCCCGCCCCTTTTTGCCTTCTGTAACCCTCCCCGCTCCCGCCTCCCAGCTGCTCCGCCCACCCGCGCACTTGGCCTTAAATGGCGACCGTGCGACGCAGGTGAGTGTGACCCACTTGTGGGACACCCCCGCGCCGCACGGCCACCAGCTGCTGCGTGTGCCCCTTGCCGCCCTCTGCCTCGCTGCTGCCTCGTTTGCCGGCTGCCGCCGCTGCGAGTGGTTTTTCCTTGTTTTGACTGCTCTTTGTGCTTGTTTGGGCTAAACTTGTTTTTCCCCGTTTTTTCATGCATTTTTGCCTGTTTGTACTGTATTTCAATTTCTGTTCCGTGTTGCCCTCCTTCCTGGTTGTCCGCCTACCTCGACGCCCGCCGCCCTCCCTTCCCGCCACCGCCGCTTGTCCCCGCCCCTTTTTGCCTTCTGTAACCCTCCCCGCTCCCGCCTCCCAGCTGCTCCGCCCACCCGCGCACTTGGCCTTAAATGGCGACCGTGCGACGCAGGTGAGTGTGACCCACTTGTGGGACACCCCCGCGCCGCACGGCCACCAGCTGCTGCGTGTGCCCCTTGCCGCCCTCTGCCTCGCTGCTGCCTCGTTTGCCGGCTGCCGCCGCTGCGAGTGGTTTTTCCTTGTTTTGACTGCTCTTTGTGCTTGTTTGGGCTAAACTTGTTTTTCCCCGTTTTTTCGTGCATTTTTGCCTGTTTGTACTGTATTTCAATTTCTGTTCCGTGTTGCCCTCCTTCCTGGTTGTCCGCCTACCTCGACGCCCCCCGCCCTCCCTTCCCGCCACCGCCGCTTGTCCCCGCCCCTTTTTGCCTTCTGTAACCCTCCCCGCTCCCGCCTCCCAGCTGCTCCGCCCACCCGCGCACTTGGCCTTAAATGGCGACCGTGCGACGCAGGTGAGTGTGACCCACTTGTGGGACACCCCCGCGCCGCACGGCCACCAGCTGCTGCGTGTGCCCCTTGCCGCCCTCTGCCTCGCTGCTGCCTCGTTTGCCGGCTGCCGCCGCTGCGAGTGGTTTTTCCTTGTTTTGACTGCTCTTTGTGCTTGTTTGGGCTAAACTTGTTTTTCCCCGTTTTTTCGTGCATTTTTGCCTGTTTGTACTGTATTTCAATTTCTGTTCCGTGTTGCCCTCCTTCCTGGTTGTCCGCCTACCTCGACGCCCCCCACCCTCCCTTCCCGCCACCGCCGCTTGTCCCCGCCCCTTTTTGCCTTCTGTAACCCTCCCCGCTCCCGCCTCCCAGCTGCTCCGCCCACCCGCGCACTTGGCCTTAAATGGCGACCGTGCGACGCAGGTGAGTGTGACCCACTTGTGGGACACCCCCGCGCCGCACGGCCACCAGCTGCTGCGTGTGCCCCTTGCCGCCCTCTGCCTCGCTGCTGCCTCGTTTGCCGGCTGCCGCCGCTGCGAGTGGTTTTTCCTTGTTTTGACTGCTCTTTGTGCTTGTTTGGGCTAAACTTGTTTTTCCCCGTTTTTTCGTGCATTTTTGCCTGTTTGTACTGTATTTCAATTTCTGTTCCGTGTTGCCCTCCTTCCTGGTTGTCCGCCTACCTCGACGCCCCCCGCCCTCCCTTCCCGCCACCGCCGCTTGTCCCCGCCCCTTTTTGCCTTCTGTAACCCTCCCCGCTCCCGCCTCCCAGCTGCTCCGCCCACCCGCGCACTTCGCCTTAAATGGCGACCGTGCGAACGCGCAGCGGTCACGCGCAGCGGGTGCGCCGTTTGTGCGCCGAAGGCGCGCCAAAGGTAAGCCCGTCTGCGCCCGTCCGCGACCGGATCGCGACCAGCGCCAGGACCCCTGGCCCCCGAAGAGCCCGACCGACCCGCCTGACGTACTCCGCCGCCACCCTCACCGCACTCAACACCGGCCGACTCCCAGACTGCCACCTAGCCGCTCCACGAGGTACCCACGGACCTTTCAGCTGCCACGCCTGCAAGTTCTCCTGCATCCGGACCAGCCTCGCACCAGCACCCACCAAGACGAACACCAGCAGCACCCACCTCAAGTGCATCCTGCTCAACACCCGCTCCGTCCACAGACACGCCATCGAACTCTGGAACCTCCTGGACACCACAGCTCCTGACGTTGCCTTCCTTACGGAGACCTGGATGAACGCCTCTTCAGCTCCCGACATCGCCATCGCTATCCCAGAGGGCTACAAGATCGTCCGGAGGGACCGAAACGCCAACCAGATGGGAGGAGGCATCGCCATCATCCACAGGAGCACCATCCGTCTCACGACCAGCACCGACAACACCCTGACCAGCGCCGAACACCTGCATTTCCAGATCCACACCAACCCGAACACCACCCTCAGAGGCACCCTGATCTACCGACCCCCTGGACCACGCACGCAATTCAGCGAGGACATCGCCGACTTCGTCAGCCCGCATGCCCTCCCCTCCGCCGACTACATCCTCCTGGGAGACCTCAACTTCCATCTGGAGAACAACAACGACCGCAACACCATCACCCTGCTCGACAACCTCGCCAACCTGGGACTCAAGCAACTGGTGTCCACCCCCACCCACCTCGCCGGACACACACTCGACGCAGTCTTTTCTTCCAGCACAGACATCGACTTCAGCCACGCCACAGAGCTTCAATGGACGGACCACAGCTGCGTCCACTTCACCTTCAAGAGAACGACGTCCCACCACCACCAGAAACAGGCCGCCCGCAGATGCTGGAACAAGATCACAGCAGACCAGCTCGCCACCTCCCTGAGCCAGCACCCTCCTGCCAGCTCAGCGAACCCCAGCCAGGCCGCAGACAACCTCACGAAGTGGATCAACAACTGCGCGGACGAACTCGCCCCACTGAGGACCCCGCCCAGCAGACCCGGCAGCAAGAAGGCCCCATGGTTCACCGACGAACTCAAGAGCTCCAAGAAGAACTGCCGAGCCCTCGAGAAAGTCTGGAGAAGGGAACCGACACCGGACAACAGGACCTCCTTCAAACTTGCCACCCGGAAACACCACCAGCTGATCCGCGCCGCCAAGAAAACAGCTTTCAAGGACCGGTTGGACAACAACGCACACAACTGCAAAGAACTCTTCAACATCGTGAAAGAGCTTTCCAACCCCAGCGCAGGAAACAACGACATCACCCCATCACAAGACCTCTGCAACTCCCTCGCTTCTTACTTCCACAACAAGATCGCCGACATACACAACAGCTTCAACAACCAACCAACGCACACCATGACCGAACAACCACCCCCCACCACCACCCTCCACGCTTGGACCCCGATCAGCACCGAAGACACCATCCACACGATGAACTCCATCCACTCCGGATCACCGACCGACCCCTGCCCTCACCACGTCTTCAACAAGGCCGAAGCTGTCATCGCACCCCACCTGCGAGACATCATCAACACATCCTTCGACACCGCCACCTTCCCCGAGAGCTGGAAGCACGCCGAACTCAGCGCTCTTCTCAAGAAACCCACAGCGGACCCCACCGAACTCAAGAATTACCGCCCCATCTCGCTCCTCCCGTTTCCAGCCAAAGTCATCGAGAAGACCGTCAACAAGCAGATGGCCGCCTTCCTCGAGACGAACGGATCCCTCGACCCCTCACAGTCCGGCTTCAGAGCCAACCACAGCACCGAGACCGCCCTCATCGCCGCCACCGATGACATCCGAGCCCTGATGGACAATGGAGAAACAGCGGCCCTCATCCTCCTAGACCTCTCCGCGGCATTCGACACGGTCTGCCACCGCACCCTAGTACGGCGCCTCAGCAACATCGGCATCCAGGACAAGGCGCTGGAATGGATCATCTCCTTCCTCGACGGAAGAACACAGAGAGTCCGCCTACCACCGTACAAGTCAGAGGCCTCCGAAGTCATCTGCGGCGTCCCCCAAGGATCATCTCTGAGCCCCACCCTCTTCAACGTCTACATGAGCCCCCTCGCGGCCATCGTACGCAAACACAACCTCAGCATAATCTCCTACGCCAACGACACCCAGCTGATCCTCTCCCTGACCAACGACCCCGCCGCCGCCAGAGCCAACCTGCACGAAGGGATGAAAGAGGTAGCCGAATGGATGACGACCAGCCGCCTGAAACTGAACTCAGACAAGACGGAGGTCCTCATCCTGGGCTCCTCACCCTCCGCCTGGGACGACTCCTGGTGGCCCCCCGCCCTGGGCACCGCACCCAAACCAACTGACCATGCTCGAAACCTGGGCGTCATCCTGGACTCCTCCCTCTCCATGACCAGGCAAGTCAACAACGTCTCCTCGGCGTGCTTCAACATCCTACGCATGCTACGGAAGATCTGGTGGATCCCCACCGAGACCAGGAAGACCGTCACCCAGGCCCTCGTCACCAGCCGACTGGACTACGGCAACGCCCTCTACGCCGGTACCACCGCCAAGCTCCAGAAGAGACTCCAGCGGATCCAGAACGCCTCAGCCAGACTCATCCTCGACATCCCACGAACCAGTCACATCTCCGGACATCTGAAAGACCTTCACTGGCTCCCCGTCAACAAAAGAATCACCTTCCGCCTCCTCACCCACGCACACAAAGCCCTACACGACCAAGGCCCGAGCTACCTCAACAGCCGAGTCAATTTCTACGCTCCCAAACGCCACCTCCGATCAGCCAACCACGCCCTCGCCGCCGTCCCCCGCATCCGAAGAGCGACTACAGGAGGAAGGTCCTTCTCCTACCTGGCCGCCAAGACCTGGAACTCCCTCCCTCCCGACCTGCGCCTGACCCAAGACCACCTCTCCTTCAGGAAGAAGCTGAAGACCTGGCTGTTCGAGCAGTAGCGGCACCCCCCCCCCCCCCCCCCCCAGCGCCTTGAGACCCTACGGGTATGTAGCGCGCTTTATAAGTGTCAATGATTGATTGATTGATCTGCCCTGCAAAGTAAAGACATTCTTTATCCTGTGCTTACTTTGCTTGGATCCTTTTACAGGTTTAGTAAAAAACAGGTGTCTGATGATTGTAAAGCTTATTGGAATGGGAAGGATGAATTAAGTATCAGTAATGACTGCTGTTTTGAGAAACTCAGCTTATACCACAGTGCAGTCTCAGCGAGGAATAAATAAATTTAACTCATGAGTTACATCAAGGAATGTCAAAAACTATGGAGAGATTGCGATCTTCATATTGGTGGCCAGGAATAGAAATACAGGTTGAGAGGGTGGTGTGAGACTGCTTACCTTGCTCACTTAGTGAAAAGTCAGAGCAAAGTAGGGTGCAACCCATGGTAGTCAGAGAACATCTAATGGAAGGAAATTGCGATGGACATTTTAGGTAAAATCTTTGGGGAAGGACAACAAATATATATAGTAGTGGTGATTGACATGTTTTTGAGATGGCCAGAGATTTGTTTAACAAGCACTATAGAAAGCAAGCATGTTATCGGATTCTTGAAGGATTTTATGGCGAGGGAAGGATTTCCAGGCAATTTACTTACGGACAATGGGGTCAACTAACATTCAAGGAGATGGAAGAATATTTGAGTAATAGGGGTATAAGGCATAAAAAGTGTGCATTATATCACCCTGAAACTAATGGGATGGTCGAGAGGTTGAATAAGGTGCTTAAAGAAACAATCATTAGAGCAGTCAAACTCATTAAATTTGAAAAAGGAAGTGAAAAAGAAGACTCTCTTATCCTTGTGAAACTGCGCATGCACCTGTACATGTGCATTTCCTACAAGAAATGTGTATGCACAGGTGCGCGCAATGCACAATTTGCACAAGGATTAGCAAGACGGCGAAGAAGAGGAGAAGGCGAGCCCAGGGACGCCGCAGTACAGGTAAGTGGTTTTAAATGTATTTTTTACTATACCCTTATAGCCCGCCGTAGAGGGCTATACCAGCTATTAAAGGCCCTCTCCAGCATTAAAGGCCCCAAGCTGAAGGCGAGGGCCTTTAACAAGGGAGAGGGACTTTAATAGCGGTATAGCCCATCTACAAAGGGCTATAAGGCTATTAGAACATTCTGTCACTAGAGGGTAGAATGTTCTATCAAAAAGAACAAAGCCTTTTGGGAGCGTGAGAGGATTGGAATCTCCTCAGGTTCCCTGAAGCCTTTGCTTACAGCCAGAGCTGTGAACAAAGAAACATTGGAATGTTGGAGCTCCAGGCTTATACCAGCCATTATAAGCCCAGAGCACTCCATTGTTTTCAATGGAGCTCCCAACATTCCAATGTTCTAATAATGTTTAATTACTTGTTATAATTGGTGGGTGGAGGCGGGTGGCGTAGCGGAGCTTAGTGGAGCTCCACAGAGTTTTTTTGCAACTAGGTGGACCTCCACGTAGCCCCGCTATTCACACTTTGCCAGGGGTTACTCCTTATGACCTCCTATATTACATAACTCATGACCTGGTCAGTAACGTCCCTGATGACGTCTCAAATGGAATCACTGATGACATCATCTGCAGAATGACTCACATACCCACTCACATCCCATAGAACTTCTTGTATGCCCACTCCCACACAACCCCTCACATACCCATTCACAGAGAGTACTCATTCAGCCAATCACTTATCCATAGAGGCACTCACCCACCCACCCACTCACCAATATTGTCACTCATATACCTACTAACTCACCCATACAGCCACTCATGTGCCCACTCACACACCAATGCAGCCATTCACACATCCAGTCATACAGACACTTAAACATCTACTCATACACCCATATACTCACCCATAAAGCCACTCACACTGCACTTACTCACCAATAAGCTACTCACATACCTAATCACTTACCCATACAGCCATTCACTCATCCATACAATCACTCATATACCCACTCATTCACCCTTATAGACACTTGAAGAAACATTCTGTAGTGTAGTTCCTATTTTCCCAATAGGCTCTGCGCATTGGAATAACATAAACAGCAGTGTAGACGTAGGACTGAGGTCATCTAGGTCTCTACTGACTATGTTAAACTTAATTTAGGTTTGCGCCAGCTAGCTCAGAGGTCACTGGAAACTTACTTGAATGAATAGGGAGGGATGAACTTCCCTGGCTCAGACAAGAAGGGATTCAGTTTCCGATAACCGCATAAACATGACAACTTTGCTCCCTCAGAATAAGAGTGTATCTCTAGAGTCGTGTGAAAACAATAGGCAGCTATTTCACTCAGTCAGCAGTGCATACTTAGTTTCACCAGAGTGCAGAGAAATAGAGAGACAGGCGTTTTCAATAAAAGGTGTTATTTTTTGAGCAGGCTTCTTCCTCATACAAGAGAAATGAATTGCCACAATTGCAATACTTAAAGTAAAGTAAAGTGCATACAGTAAAAGTAGTATTATGAAATAATACTGTAAAAGCATTGATATGGTTTCTTAGCCATATGATACTCTAAAATGGATAAAATATATACATACACAAATACATTGACTAACGTACTCAACTGGTGCTTCTAACTAAGCCTACCCCGGTGTACCTGACCTAGGCCTAATGCATGGGAAGGGATGAATAAGTAGCAGTTTAAGTTAAGTTGGTTAAGATAGTTTTGCCAAGAATCTGCTTCAAGAATTCTCTCAAGGGTTTAGTCAGCTCCCTACCTTGGTAATAGAATGTGGGAGGTCTGGTATCTCTTTCCTCAGGACTCGATATCCCAGCCACCCGCAAGAGTAGGCTGGAAACACCGGAGCTGGATTTTCTCGGCTGGAGAAAAAGACAGCGTCTCTCTCAGTGCGTCAAACAGGAGGGGAGGCTTCCATTGGCTCTTGCATCAGCTGGGCTCTCGGGCAAGTAGATGGCCGCTCTGCTCCAAACCACCGTGTGTTTGCTTAAGGCAACTGTTGGTATTTTATTCCTGGAAGGTGCAGGGTTTGACGTAAGGTTGGACATAAGACGTCACTAAGAACTAACAGTTCTTTCTGGACTTCAGGAGTTCTTGTTCAAATCAAAACAAAAGCAGGGGGGATTTTCCCGGGCTGCTGTAGGCTTCGTTTGTTTAAAGAACGTGTTGTGCTTTCTAGGAGTCGACGGGAGTAGCCGTGCTGTGCTTTGGACTGCATGGGCTATTACTGAATATGGATCTGATTCTTATGCCTTTATCCGTGATATTATTGATTATAACCTCACAAGGGCATAAATCGGGAATATTGAATTAGGGTCCTAGATATAAACACGACACCTACTCCACGGACTGATGTCCATCATTACTAAAAAACTAAGCAATAGTAAACATTCAACGATGTATGTGTGTTCTCCGACCCACCCCAAAATACATATTTCGCGTTTGAAATGGTATAAGGTAAATACGCGAAAATTAGTGTTGGTACTGTGCGCTTTTCAAGCAGTGTCATCAGTCAGATACATGCATATATATATCAGCTGAATGAATTGCGAAAATTACACATGAAAATGGCTCTAAATACAGAAAAGAAGGTTGGGGCCATTTCATCACATATTTATACAAAGTGCTGTATATGTGCTAGAGGCTTAGGTAAAATATTGTCTCTAGTATCCTAAAATAGAAGCTCTGTTCTCTAAGAATAGTTCTACTTTAAGCAGAGTACCATGTGGCAGAAAAAAGGTAAATATTTTAAAAAATGGGCAAAATAATTTCGCTTTCAGGGGAAAAATAGTTCCAAATATTTTCTGTAGCTTTGTTTATCAAAACTGAAGGCCGAATTCAGAGTTCAGGGAACGCTGTGTGCTCATTGTTTTTATTCAGAGTTATTCTCGTTGACTGGAGAGAACATTATTTCAGACAGACCCGCAAAAATTTGGACTACAACATCAGGTGAAAGTTCGACCAAGTTCGAAAATGCTGCAACTGTGCAGTTCTCTGCGTGATTGCTATCATCGATGTTTGGATCAGCAATGCTCACAGAAGGCTGTACCTGTTTGGTGCTGCTTTCCTCTCGTACCTCACCGCCACCTCTTCGTAGTGGTGAAGTCTCAGCGAATGCCGTCATCAGAATCGGTAGCCGCTGGGGACAACACGATGCATGAGTCGTTGTAGGACCTAGCAAAGTATCGATATCCATTGGTACTGCTGATTGTAGTGTAAGACAGATGTCCAACACGCATTCTTCTCCGCATAGCAGACATCGAAGCACAGGTATGATGCAATCTTGCCAGATTGGTCTGAACAAAAGAAACCAGGTAGTATTCAGATCTCTTAGCCGGGCCACTCCGAGGACTTTAGTGATCCGTTCTTGGTATCGTACTGCTAGGATCGTTTCTTCCATCGTAGCCTGAGTTTTGTCTGTGACTTGGCTTGCCATATCGGAGCAGGAGGAACAAAAATAAAATACCTGCTACGAGTTCCAAAATAAGAGACAGGCCACCGAATAAAGAATGCACAAAATTCGGGAAGATGCCCAGAACTGTTTCAAAGGGTGCTAACAGTCCCGAAAAAATTGTCTTAAAAACATGTGCGATGCCACTGGTATCTGACATGTTTAAGATTTGGCTCAACATTTCTACGAAATGCACGGGGCAATTTGTCGATAAAAGGGAATGTATCTCTGCCGATGTCCTTGCCACTTGCAGATCATACATATTTTTTGATGACGTTAAAGGCACATTTGTCAGTAAAAGAATAGACTTCATTCTGCTTAAAGTATCAATTTGAATAGAATAGATATTCAGCGAAGGGCATAACGCAGCCCCCATATCTGGATTGCTGTGTGGATACAATACCTGCATTCAGCAAACGGCCCTGGAAGTTACAGTTGTCAGATAGGCTTTTCCTGGCAGCATGCCACAACCGCTATGGTCACTTATTAAAATGTAACTGCTGTTAGAAAGTGGCCTAAAAAATGGCTCTATCCGTTTTGCAGGCGTGCCATGCAGGTGACATGAAAGGTTATTTGAAAACCCTTCGCAGGCTCCATGCAAAATAATACCTTGACACAGAAGTGTACCGCTTAGTGATTTTTTACCATTTTTACCACTAAGAAATACCTCCTTGTTCCCTTCACTATAACATCTGTGTGTATAAGGTAAATCCCAGGTTGATTTGATGTATTCTTTACCCATCCTTTCATACTGGCCTACAGGTATATACTCTTGACAGTATTTAAACTGGAAAGTTGTTATCGGAATTGTAATCGTTCCATGTATTATCCATTCAATGACAGGTCTCTCTGACATTGTCAATGGTAATCTCTCAAGTTTTTCAATGCTCAGAATCGTATAGTCTGCTCCTTTTTGTGCCAAACTGATTTGTTTATCAGTAAGGTTAAAGATACCGAATAATGACGTAGTGTTGATTAAACGCCATGGTACGTAGCCTGAACGCAGATTTTCCAACGTCCAGCCAAGCTGTACAATAGAACGTAATTGAGACTGACCATGTTGTAACATTAGTAAGTCCTGCTCTATTATATCAAAAGCAGATGATACAATGCTGTCCAGTGAATATATTCTGGAGGACAGAGTTGTTAACTCAAAGTCCACAACAGAAAGTGATTTTTCCAAATTTATACGATCAATTTCTCGTATTTTTTCCGCTGTTTCAATTTGCATTACTTTCCATGATTTGTTGTACGCAGCGTATATACTGGCCGCTATGAAACGTTTTTGACGCTGTTTGCGTGGTCTCATTATGAAATCACGTATGTCTGCACCGTCTTTAAGTAAAGTCAAGTGTTGCTTAATTTCAGCCAGTGTGGATTTCTCTAGCCACTCAAGGCAAAGTTTCCCTACACTGTATGTTGTAACTATCCCTGGATGTTGTCTCTGGGAGTATCTAGGGTCTGGTCTGGTCATTTTGAACCCCTGAGTTTTGTTCAGGAATCTATCTCGACAGTTATTTGTGTCTGTTGGGCAGATCAAACACTTCTTCCAATCTGGATGTGTTCTGTTTTGGTGTAAAATATGAGATACGTCTATCTCCACATCTGCAGTGCTGTCACCATCAGTCATGGGTTTCGGAATAGACGGTGTATTTAACTCTTTTATCTTGGCTAGGCCAAGACAAGTAGTTTGCTGAATTTTGTCATTCAAGAATATCATTAGTTCTGGGATCATGCAGGCCCTAAATAATGCTTCTAGGCCTTGTACTTGCCAATCTTTGGAACCCCAGATCGTTTTTGTTTCAATGGTGTTTTTCCAAATTTTGTAACCAAATGTAGACATTTTGTCATAATTTTTTTTAGAATAAATCAATTTAGTATTTGTCAACATTGTTTTCATTCCTGTTCTACTTAACATTTTAAAATAAAACGTTTCTGGATCACTGTTATAAAACCCTGAGAAGTACTGAAATTTCTCATAAAATGTTTTCGAACTGCCTTTTGGTGGAGTTGGACAGTATTCCCACTGGTTATAAGATAAAACATTTCTAGGCTGAGCAGTTTTATGCAAATAGTGATCACCATAATGTTATAACAGTATTACTCTTCATAATTCGATGAACCCTGTAAGTAATCATGTTCTGTAAATTTTGCTGACATTACTAAATCTGACATCATATTATTAATGTTTCAAAGTCCCAATCATCAGAGAATGTACTTGGAGTCACAAAGTCACTTAATGAAACCTTGAACTGATGTGGATATTTCAAGAGTTCAACCGCGCCAAAAATGTCATAATCAGTTCTGTCCCATGCTACCCCACCGGGTATTGGATTGGCTAAGATGTTCACAGGTGATAGTTCTCTTTTCTCGATGTGGGAGGATGTGTGAGGCTTTAGGACCAAGTTGATGTTCTGACTTGCTGTGTCCATTGTACTATATTTTCCATCAATGAATTTTCCCAAACATAGAACCATGATGAGCCAAAGCAGGAGAGTAAGTACACCTAACACAATCCAAAATTCAATCCATGGTGAAATCAGATATGTTTCTTTTAGTTGGTGAGAAAGTTCAATTACTTTGTCTTCGAAAGGTTTTTTGGATGCTCGCATGGATCTTCAAAGAAGTCGTCGAAATTGATGAAGTAGCCAGATGCAGTTCTGTCAATTGTTGGAATTTTTTCCGGATTTTCATTTGCTTTTGCATTTTTCATTCTTTCATTAGCATAGTCAGAGGCTACATCATTGTAGACTCGTGTTTCGTGACAAACTGTTGCAATTTGGGTTTCAGGAGGCACTAGTTCCATGGCATTATTGCATAGTCCTTTGTTATTCACTGCAGGTTTATCAAATGTGATTAGTCTCTCAGTATGAGCCTCTTGGATTGTAGCAAATTTCGGTATTCTGCTATTTCTTGGGAGTCCACTTGGCCTACCACTTATTGTTGGCCACATGATTGTGGTTTTACCAGGTCGATGGAAACAACTCTGTTCTCCCTTTTACCAGCAAGGGGCGGTAGTACAAGTGATCTTGTTCCGCTGATAACTAAGACAGGTACTGCTTTTCTGTAAGAAGGCCCAAATTCCTTCATTACCGCGATTTTTTCTCTGACCAGATCCACAATCTTTGGAATCCAGACAGGTCTTGCTGGGACAGGTGGTTTTTCTTCAGTGGCTGTCGGCTGTTGTTTCAACTTTATGTTACTTAGGTTTTTTCTTGTCTCATTTAAATCCTGTAAAACAGCCAAACGATCTTTGATGTCAAAGGATTTTTCTTCTACCACTGAAGTCTGACTATCAAGGTCCTAAATTTGCATTCTAGTTCCGAACAATAGTTCGTATGGAGTGAGACCTTTTAGAGAATTTCTTGGCAGATTATTAAGACTACGTTGGACACTTGTTAAATGTTTGACCTACTCATCACCCGAACCTAATACCCTCGCCGTTATAGATCGCTTTATGTCCCGTTTTTTTCTTTCCACAACTGCATTTCCCTCAGGATGGAAGGGAGAAGAGTACCGCAATGCGATGCCCATGCTGTTCATGGCCTCTTTGTAAGCTCGAGAGCTAAACGCAGGACCCTTATCAGAATGTCGCATGCCAATTGCGTATGTGCCGATAAAGACTCGCAAATCTTTTATAACAGTTCTGACATCAGCTGATTGCTGGGGCCACATTTTTAAGTGTTTTAAGTCTTTTATTAATTATTGGACGCATTTCTCCGATTGGATTTCTGTGCTATAGATAGCCTCATGCTATCTAATAGTGGTATCTGGGCTACAGGCTGGTCAGGTTCACAACTGCGATCTCTGTTGCAGTCCTTGCAATTTTTTGCAAAATAAACGATATCTAAGCTCATTCCCGGCCACCAGTACTCCGATTGTAGTTCCATCAGAGATTTCAGGATCTCTTGGTGCCTCAGACCCAACCCCATATGTGCTTCTTCTAGTAAGAAGATTCTCCACTTTGTGCTTGGAATTACTCTATCCCCCACTCCAGGGATTCGAGCAAACGGAACGGAGTTTGCATCAATTATGTATGTATTACTGAGTGGATAGTTGAGAGGTAATGCTGCATAATCGCCTTTTAATGTGGCTTTTACTGCCAACATGGTATCTCCATCTATTTGTTTTTCTGAAAGCTTTTCCGTGGCTACGGGAGCCGGTTGAACCGCTTCGGCTGTGGCTGTGTTAGCCAATGAATTCCCTGCAACGTGAACGCCATCACGTCGATGACTCAGTGCGTGTATCACGTGAGTCTTTTGTAGTTCTTTCTTTAAAAGAACTACTTGTTTCCAAAACGTTCTAAGCTTTATTGTGGCACCTGTGTCATCTTTGTAACCGTTTTTGATCCATGTCTGCATGTCACTGTTGTATGATTTGACGCAGAAATACGAATCACACACTATTAGTGTGGGGAATTCGCGGTCGGCATTTTCGAGCGCCATCTTTAAAGTTCTTATTTCAGCTCGCTGAGCTGAACATTTCCTGAGTGATTCAGTTTTGGTAATCATTGGTTTGAATTTACCAGAGCGCCAGCGACCTTTAACAATCGCGCACGCTGCATCGTAGGATTTCTTTTCTACATTGTAGTGTTGTGCGAATCTGTCAATATAGATTACGCAGGTATATTGTTCTAGAGGCAGGATTTAGATTGGCAGAGGATATTCTCGGTCATATTCTAGATCATCTAGTTTTTTCAGTTTCGGGTCAAAATAGTATTTCACGTCTTCTGTAGCAAAATAATTTTCACATTCTATCCATTTTGGATCTAAGGCCACTTTAATCAGATTACGTGGACTTGTTAACGCCTCAAGGGCTGGTTCTGATGAGAAAACAGCTATTCTTCTGCCTTGGGCTAGGGCTCTTTCTTTTGCTACAGCAGTTTGAACCGCAGTCAGAATTTTTTCTGTAGAAATGAATTTCATTTCAGCTTGAGTGTACAAATGTGATTTGTAAGCTATAGGTACCGTTTCTCCCTCATTAGAGGTCAGGTATGTGTATCCGTATCTTCCTGGGATGACTCGGATTACAAGATTGCGTATTTTTTTGCAAGTTTGTAATTTTGTTTTAGTTAACATGTCTGTTTGCAATGATCTCAAAATCTCTGTGTGTTTCTGAGTCCAATTGATTTGTTTGAAATCTGGTCTTATCAATTCATAGAGAGGTTTAACCCTCTCGGCATAATTTAGAATATATGTTCTTCCGAAATTCAGGAAACCTAGTAATGATTGTAAATTCTTCAGCGTTTTTGGTGTTTGGAGTACAGCACATTTCTCTAAGAAATTGTCTGCTAGGCTTTTGCCTTCACTTGATAATTCATATCCTAAAAATAGGACAGTTAGATGGGCAATTCGTGATTTTTTAAAGTTGAATTTGTAACCCTCTGACGCGAACCCAAGTATTATGGTGTTCATTTTTTTTAAGTGAGTCTCCAGGTCATCATCTGTGAGATAGATGTCATCGACAGAGGATAATGCCTCATCATCCTATATTTGTAGTAACTCTGTTACCCTTGCTGAGAAAAATCATGGGCTATTCTTAAATCCCTGTGGGAGTCAGCAAAATTGTTTTTGAGATCCCATTATTGAGAAAGCGGTCAAATACCTGCTTTCAGGTGCAATGTTAATACAGAAGAATCCATTAGAGATATCTAATGTTGTTTTATAATTTTTGTGCACAATGTTATTCATTAGTGCTGCACTATGTGAGTTTTGTACAGCAAATGTTTTACAACAGGAGTTAAGGTGTCTGTAGTCCAAAACTAGACAATATGACTCGTCTGGCTTGGAGACAGGAAACAAAGGATTGTTCATTTGTGAGGTGCATGTTTCGATCACCCCTTGATATTCAAGTTGATCTAAGATCTCCCTGACTTGCTTTTTAGCGTCTTGTTTAACTGGGTACTGCCTTTGTGAAGTGGGCTGATTTTGTAACTGGATTTTGTGGTGAGGAGAATACTCATCCCATCCTACATGATTTTTATATAAGGCAGGAGCTTGAGCCACTGCCCATTTTCTTGCCAATGTGTATTTTTTATGAATCGGGATATGATTCGAGAAGGCAGGCTTAATCATTTCTTCGCCATGAGGGCACTCCCTGACAAACTCTGGTGGCCAGTCTTTCTCAGCTTACAGAATGTCATAGCCTTTTGAAAGTTTTTCCTAGTTTTATCTCCCTCTATAGGTAATGTTATTTCATATAGTTTATGGGGCACACTAACTCGTGTGTCTGCAGTTTCCACCTGAATGTACTCATTCGTGTCCACTGTCTCCAGAAGATTCATCAGGATCTTGCGAGCTATGGTCACTTCTGCTGCGCTGTCTAGCATTGTCTGGGCCCACTCTCCGTTTTTCAGTTGTGTCCTCAGAATTCTCGGCATGTTTAATTTTAATACTTGCTACCTTCTTTCTGGGAAATTGTAAATTGTTTACTTTGATGAGCAAGTTCCTTGTCTTTGGACTTGACAAGCTCTTCTCTGTGTTCTGACCGTCCTCTTCTTTCCGATTTCTGTGAGGAAGATCGAGAAAGATTGAGTGAGAAGGATCGAGAGGGACGTGTATCAACATCTTGATATCTGTCAGGTTTTCTTATTTTATCCCTATCTCTAAGGTTACATCTTTTTTCAGAGGGCTCCCTTTGGGGAGACATGTCTTCTCGGCCTAGAGATCTCTCTCTCCACTGAGGAGACCTTCCTCTGGACTGGAAATGTTTTTCCCTGGGAGTGGATTTTCTATTACCATCCCAACTCTTTTTTGGAGTTTTTAAATTATTTTTAATACATGTTTTTTCAGGATTTTCAGGTAGTTGAAGTTTTACCGGTTTCCCACCCAAACTATCTCTTCCTAGCTCTTCATAGGATTTTTCTATGATTCTGGCGAGTTCAAATGGTTGGTCTGCTATATCTGTTTCCTTCAATTTCTGGCGGATCGCCACAGATGCTGCTTCTCCTTTTATGTTGGCTAATAATATAGCCGAGACCTGCTTGAAGTCTTTCAGTAATTTCATACCCAGAGTTAAAGGAGGTTCTGGACAGTAATCATTTTTAATCTGTCTTAGTACATCTGGTATGACCGCCATAGACGGGACGCCATGTGTTTTTGTGTAGATGGAAGCAAAGACTGTGCCCCAAGTGTCACAGTCTTCCACATGTGGTGCGATCCCCATTGGAAGACAGATAGTCAGAATTCTGTGTTTCTCAGTAGGAGTAGTATCTGGAAATACTGCCTGTATTTGAGTAATTTTTTGTGCTAACCAGAATGATATTTGTTCCCGTTTTATGGGTACTTTACCAAGACATGATAGTATGTTCTGTGGTGTGATTTTGTTTGTGTTCCCCTGATGAGGGGTCAGCTGTGGAATATTAACTGTAGGTTGGACTGTTGAACTCTGCATGACATATTGGACCAATTGTCTATGTATTTTAGTTAGGAGTTTTATCTGAGCTAAAAGTTCCACGTTTGACATTTTTTCAATTTCTGGGTGTGGTGTGTAGCTGGCTAGAACCGGCCACGTTGCTCTTGGTCTACCTAGTGGACCATGCCTGGTGATGTGAATATTATGTTTTAGGGTGCCTTTAAACCAGAGCAGGTGCTCTTGGTAATTTGGTGGGATTTCAATGTCCTCGAAAGTAGTGTATTCATCCGGAGGTTCCTCTATTTTGGAATAGTGGAAGTCTTTTGTCACAGCATTTGCTGCTGGAAAATATATCCATGAATAGAATACCTCTGTCTGCCGATAGTCATGTGCCTCTACCACGAATATGACTGTACCACCTAGTGATGTCAGTCCATTTTCTATAAGTTTAAGAGTTATAGTTCTCCTTATATTGACCGGAATGAGTATAGCACTCGGGTCAGTTTCTTGGAGACTTGTGTCTTCCTCTAAGAGTCGAGTTGCTAAGGCTTCTCTTTCTCTCTCTTCTTCACTTTCTGCCATTTAACTGACTGAAAGTTTTAAGTTGCAGATCGAGTTTCAAGGAAAGAAAGATTAGGTGCACAATATTTTGGAACACTGTATCCTTCAACGTTTATCAAACCAAAAACTAATACATAGGATTCTCATCCTTCTAAGTTCTGGCGGATATTAACCTTTCACCCACTCCAGACGTCTTTTGGAGTTTTTACGGGAAAAAGGGGTTCTGTGTGAAAAAGCACGACTGAGTTACTCTAGTGTCTTGCGTTAGATTATCGCCTTACCAAACGTTGGGCGCCATATAGTGTAGTTCCTATTTTCCCAATAGGCTCTGTGCATTGGAATAACATAAACAGCAGTGTAGACGTAGGACTGAGGTCATCTAGGTCTCTATTGACTATGTTAAACTTAATTTAGGTTTGCACCAGCTAGCTAAGAGGTCACTGAAAACGTCCTTGAATGAATAGGGAGGGATGAACTTCCCTGGCTCAGACAAGAAGGGATTCAGTTTCTGACAACCACATAAACATGACAACTTTGCTCCCTCAGAATAAGAGTGCATCTCTAGAGTCGTGTGAAAGCAATAGGCAGCTATTTCACTCAGTCAGCAATGCATTCTTAGTTTCACCAGAGTGCAGAGAAATAGAGAGACAGGCGTTTTCAATAAAAGGTGTTATTTATTGAGCAGTCTTCTTCCTCATGCAAGAGAAATGAATTGCCACAATTGCAATACTTAAAGTAAAGTAAAGTGCGTACAGTAAAAGTAGTATTATGAAATGATACTGTAAAAGCATTGAGATGGTTTCTTAGCCATATGATACTTTAAAATGGATAAAATATATATATACACAAATACATTGACTAACGTACTCAACTGGTGCTTCTAACTAAGCCTACCCCGGTGTACCTGACCTAAGCCTAATACATGGGAAGGGATAGATAAGTAGCAGTTTAAGTTAAGTTGGTTAAGATAGTTTTGTCAAGAATCTGCATCAAGAATTCTCTCAAGGGATTAGTCAGCTCCATACCTTGGTAATAGAATGTGGGAGGTCTGGTATCTCTTTCCTCAGGAATCGATATCCCAGCCACCCGCAAGAGTAGGCTGGAAAAACCGGAGCTGGATTTTCTCGGCTGGAGAAAAAGACAGCGTCTCTCTCAGTGCGTCAAACAGGAGGGGCGGCTACCGTGGGCTCTTGCATCAGCTGGGCTCTCTGGCAAGTAGATGGCCGCTCTGCTCCAAGCCACTGTGTTTTTGCTTAAGGCAACTGTTGGTATTTTATACCTGGAAGGTGCCGGGTTTGACGTAAGGTTGGACATTAGATGTCACTAAGAACTAACAGTTCTTTCTGGACTTCAGGAGTTCTTGTTCAAATCAAAACAAAAGCAGGGGGATTTTCCCGGGCTGCTGGAGGGTTGGTTTGTTTAAAGAACGCGTTGTGCTTTCTAGGAATCGATGGGAGTAGCCGTGCTGTGCTTTGGACTCCATGGACTATTACTGAATATGGATCTGATTCTTATGCCTTTATCGGGGATATTATTGATTATAACCTCACAAGGGCATAAATCGGGAATATTAAATTAGGGTCTTAGATATAAACACGACAATTCACCCTTCAATACTGCCACTCACTTACCTATACACATACTCAAACAGCTAGTCACTCAACCATACAGCCACTGGCACAGCCACTCCCTCATCCAAACAGCCACTCACAAAATCAGTGTCATCCACACATCCACTCATGCACCCACTTAACGACCCATGCAGCCACTCACACAACCACTAACTCACCCATACAGCTATTCACAACCCGCTAACTCTCCAATACCGTCACTAACACAGCCACTTATTCACCCATGCAACTATGCCTATACCTAATAACACAGCCACAGCTACTCACACACACCCTTACAGCCACTCAGGCATCCACTCACACACTTATACAGGCAGTCACACAGCCACTCAGATGAGATATGTTAGAAATATTATGGCTAATTACTTGTACAGAAAGAATAGTAATTTAACTTATGCTGTAGCTTAGTGTATACCTTTAAGTCTCAGAAACATTTATGAAACTCTTACACTCATGGATAATGTCAACAGTCATTTCAACAGTAATGTCATTTGAGATTTCATTGGTGTAATCATCAGTGATGTCACTGACCATGTCATGAATGATGTAGCATGTGAGGTAATAAGCAGTGCATTGCATGGGTGTGAGTAATAGTTATTGCATGTAACTATAACTGCTGATTTGCTTTGGTTTTGTATGAGTAACATGTGAGCCTGACTATAATGTCCCCGTATATATATATATATATATATATATATTCAATGAAAAAACCATAGGTTATAGACCATATATAGTTAGGAATTTGCATTTACAAAACCTTGAAAATTCACTGAAAAAACCATAGGTTATAGACCATATATAGTTAGGAATTCGCATTTACAAAACCTTATTTTACTCACACAAAACCATTGAAATTCCATACATAGATAGTTGCACTAACTATATATCGCGCACCCGCAATCCACTGCTGATGAAGTCACATATTACATCATTCATGACATGGTCAGTGACATCACTGATGACAACACCCAGTGACTGTATGTTTCTGTAAAGTTAAAATATGTCGTACATATTGAAGAATGAGTGGATGTATAAGTGTCTGGATGAAGGATTTAGTAGGTGCATGACTCACTGTATGAGTGAGTGATTTAATGTGTCTCACGGAGTGCATGGGTTAGTGACTAAACTGTCTTAATTTGTGCATCATTATGTCTGTTGTTCTGTAAACTGCTGAATGTGTTAATCAGTAGCTATATGAGTAACTATATGGGTTATTGATTGGTTGCCCAAGTATTTGTATGGGAGACTGAGTGTGTGTGTGGGTGGCTGGGAGGTGTGTGACTCTGTGCATAGATGTGTGAGTAGTTGATTCACTATATGTATGGGTTCAAAAGTGCATGTGGAAACAGCTGTATGGGCGGTTGACTGTCTGCATGCGTGTATTGGTGAGTGAATGGATTTCTCAGTGCTACATGTCAAAGTAAGTACATATGTACATATGTAAAACACAGTACATGTGAGAGTTGACATATATAAATAACTGTGCATAAGAGCCAGTGAATGTGTGAGTGGCTGTATGGATCATTGTGAACATGTATCAGGGATTGTATAAGAGAGTAAATATGTGTTAGTATATGTTTGAATAAGTAAGGTGTGTATAACTGTATAGTTGAGGAAATGGAGGTGTAATTGATTCTTTGCATGACTGACTAGGTGTGTGAGTAACTCCATGGATGAGTGACAGTCTGTGAGTGTCTGTTTACACTGATTGTATCTAAGGTTATATTAGAGTCTGAAGAGGTTCATCGTATTATCACATGAATGATATCATCAGTGATGTGATCAGTAATGTCAAATGAGATGTCATCAGTGATGTCATCAGTGATGTCATTTGAGATGTCATCAGTGATGTCATTTGGGATGTCATCAGTGATATCATCAGTGATGTCACTGACCATGTCATGAATGATGTAATATGTGACTTCATCAGCAGTGGATTGCGGGTGCGCGATATATAGTTAGTGCAACTAACTATATATGGAATTTCAATGGTTTTGTGAGAGTAAAATAAGGTTTTGTAAATGCGAATTCCTAACTATATATGGTCTATAACCTATGGTTTTTTCAGTGAATTTTCAAGGTTTTGTAAATGCAAATTCCTAACTATATATGGTCTATAACCTATGGTTTTTTCATTGAATTTCAATGGTTTTTTAAAAGCTAATATATGTAGCTGTAAAATGTATTCTTCTTTAAATCTTAAAATATATTTTACATGTTTTTTATACAATTTAAAAAAAAAAAATTATGTTTCGCTCCCAGTCCGCGAACCGGTCAGCTTCCCGTTAGCTCAATTTAAAGCCGCGGCTCGGTCCGCGAACCGGTAAACGTTCCTTTAGCGTAACTGTTACGTTAGCATGACGTTTTGCGTTGTCGCGTAATACGTCATTGGACGCGCCAAGTTAGCGGACCCGGAAGCGGACCGGAAAGCGGAGCAAAGCGCGAAACTTAAACACAGCAGGTCAGGTGACTCGGTAATAACACTTTTCATTGGTTCATTTCACTTTTGGTTTCCTAATGATGTAATACTAGGTCATGTGATCTAAAATTAACACTTTTCATTGGTTTAGAACTTTTGCTTTTCCCAAATGATGAAAACCCCTCCTTCTTTCCTCACTCTGACTTTCATCTTGGTGAGAGAAAGACCCTTTTTCATTGTTGAGCAATGGCTTCAGTAGTTGCTTCAGCTAGTGTACCCCCACCACCACCTCCACCTCCTCATGGGAAGAGAGGACCACCTGCTCAAGCAATCATAGAAGAAGAGGAAGATCAAGAAGAGGAGGAAGAGCAGGGAGAGCCTGAGTTTTTGCCAGAGGAGCCCAGGAGGTACAATAGAAAAGAAAACTACATCTGGCAATTTTTTAAATTTCCTGAAGGGCAAAAAAAAGTGAATGCCAGATATGTGTTTTGCCGTATTTGCGACGATAGACTTTCAAGGGGGACTGACAAGAAATACAGCTTCGGAAATTACACGATGCACAGGCATATGAGTAGGTGGCACCCAAACAATTATAGTGCTGCCCAGCTTCGTGATGAACAGCAAAATCCCCCTGCGATGGCAAGAAGATCTGTTGTCCAAGAAGTATCGGGACCAGAGGCGAGGGAGGTGGTCCCGAACATTCAAATGAACTTTGGGGAAGTAAAGCAAGTGTGCGTGCGGTGTAACCAAATAATTTGCTACAGAGAAAGTAGCATTACTCTAATAGTGAAAGCTATCAATAATCATGTTTGCCCGAAACGCCCCAAAAAATAAATTCTTCTTTTTTTCGTTGCTCCTGTTGAGCCCTTTTCAATGAATCATTTTTGTTTCCCCCCTCCCCCCCAAAAAACAAAAAAATTTCAAAATGTTCAGAAAATACAAAAAAAATAAAACAAATGTTCAGAAAAATAATAAAAAAAATTTAAAACAACAAAAACAAAAAAAAAGTTCTTTTCAGAACTACCTCCCCATTATAAAAAAATTGGTAGAATTTTTGAAACTCTGCCAACCTCTATTTTTTTTAGTTCGCTCCTGGTTCGCACTCAGGTACGCGAACCGGAAGCGAACCCAAAATATTTTTTTTTAAAAAGAACAGTAAGTATAAGGGAAGGAAACAGACAGTTATGTTACAAGAAAGACAGCTATAGGGAGTAAACAAAAGATACTGTTACCAGCAATCCACTGCTGATCATGTCACATATTACATCATTCTTGACATGGTCAGTGACATCATCAGCAGTGGATTGCGAGTAACAGTATCTTTTGTTTACTTACTATAGCTGTCTTTCTTGTAACATAACTGTCTGTTTCCTACCCTTATATTTACTGTACTTGTTTTAAAAAATGTTTTGAGATCATTCAGAAACAGTAACATTAATAGAGACAGAATGAGTAAATAAGAATGAAGAAGTATGAGAAGAGAGGGACTGAGAAAAATACTGGAAGGAGTAGAATAATTAAGTAATAGAGAAAGGAATGAGGGAAGTAGCAAACGCAGGAAAATAAGGATTAAAGAAATGAAGCAGTAGAACTAATAGATGTTAAATGTGATAGATTAAATGATTGATTCAGGATGACGATAAGGTGTGGCCTCTCCAAAAGTTTGTTTAAGGTGAGGCCTACTCAGGGTTGCATATCAAATTTATGCTTGTTGAAGAATACAGAGGAGATAATACATGTGAAGGCCTACCATTGAAGTAAAACATGTCCACTTCACTCTTGAACAACGGCCAGACCTCTTCTGTGTCCATAGACAGACCTAAACTTCATCTGCACAATGTCATTCGTAAACTTAGAAAACACAAGGAATGTAATTGAAAAATGTGGAGTTTCTTTTGCTCATTTCACAATCACATCACCTGTGTTGCCTTTGCTTAGGTATCTCACAGTGCAGATGTAGTCCAGCATATGAAACAGTACGCAGAAGTGCAGCAGTGTATGCATTAATACATGTGAAGGCCTACCAATGAAGTAAGTCATGTCCACTTATTACATCATTCACGACATAGTCAGTGACATCATCAGCAGTGGATTGCGGGTAAAAAGAGTAGAAAACTTTTACCTTATAATTCTTGTTAACTTTTTGACATCTGATATTAATACATCTAGACCGTCCGATTCATGTTCTTCGGCAGTCAGCCCAATCGAACCGAACCAGGTTCTAAGCATGCCATACCCCCATTCACCCCTTGCTATCAGTCCTTTAGGTACAATCCAGCCCGCCACAAATCAAAGGGCCCACCCCGAGTCTATCGATACCAATGTGAGCCTACCTCACAATCGATTATTAGACATTACAGTAATCTCTTGGAATGTGGCAGGCCTCTCTAGTAAAATAGATTGTTTAGAGTGGGGCGCCTATGTTAGATCTAAAAATTTAATACTTCTACAAGAAACCTGGGCACGAGAAGAAATAGAATTACCTGGCTTTGCGTCTTTCTCCAAACCAGCCAAATGGGGGGGAAGGGGGAGGCCATCGGGGGGATTAATGATAGGGGTAGCAACGGATTTAGGTTGCCAAGCCACCCACTTGGAGACCGCTTCCGACGATTTGCTGGCTGTCTTACTTGAATGGCCAGACTCTTCAAAGCTACTAGTCATTAGCATCTACTCTAGGCCGACCCAAATGCACAAAGAGTCGACCACTGTAGACGAGTTAGCTAGGTTCCTAGAGGGCACCCCTTGTGAACTCGCCTGTTTGGTTGGGGGCGATTTTAATTCTCACTACGAACCCCTGCCTGGATTACGTGATGGTCCTTCCCTAGACGAAGATTCTTGCTGGTTTATACCTGAGACGGCGGCACCACCCCCAAGGGCCTGGACTCCTCTAGCCCTGCAGATAAATGCTCTCACTCTTAATCTGGGCCTTAGGGCATGCAACGGCCGTTGTAAATCGGACATACCTAGCCATCCCACTTACAACAAACCTGGCAGTGAATCCAGACTTGATTACATCATGGTTAAAACCTTTATGTGGCCAGCAATAGTCGACTTTAAAGTTTGCCCAAGAACAGATAGCGATCATAATTCCCTGGAACTGACTTATTCCCTCCCTGGGAGTGAAGATACACCGCAGGGACATGGCAAAGATAAGACGGGCCTCCTACTTGAAAACAATCGTAGGAAAGTCAAGTGGGAGAAGTTGGCTAATAATAAGGACAGAAAACCCCGCCTATATGAAAGGTTAATTCCATTATTGGAGAATGCCTTTCATCTAGGCACTTAAGACCAAGATGAGAATATTAGAGGAGAGTTAGCACAAATCTATAAAAACATCATTGGCTCTTTGGAACAAGATTTGTTCACTACTGCAGGGAAAAAGAGTGGCTACAAGCCGAAGACATCTTGGTATAATGCTACGTGTAGGGAGGCTAAGGCTCATTTATTAGCTGCCATTAAGGGACACCTTAGCAAGGATGACATCCGTGCTAGGAGAAAAACGTATAAATCCCTCTTAGTGAACGCTAGGGCGGAATGGGACCACGACTATTGGGAGAATCTCGTCAAAGCACTGTCAACTAGAGACTCACGCAAATTCTGGCGTGTAGTAGCGAATGGTACGGACGAGTTATCCTCAGCAATAGAGCCCAACATAGCCCCTCTAGTATGGCAGGCCCATTTTGAAGCGTTGTACGCGGAGGGAGGTGGGGATCCCAATAGTGATGGACCTCCAAACACATCTAGCCTCCCTGGGGTCCCCTTCACTGAAAAGGAGGTGAGGGAGGCCATCAAAGGCCTAGCTGTGGGAAAAGCCCCGGGTTTGGATGGGGTCCCGGGGGACCTGTTCAAACAGGAACCAGGGATATGGGCACCGTACCTCACACTAATATTTAACGCCATTTTGGGGGGAATGACTGTGCCCGATACTTGGATGGGAGCAGAGGTAGTCCCAATTTATAAAAAGGGATCCCCCCTGCTCCCTTCCAACTATCGACCCATTAGTCTAATAGCCATATCCGAAAAACTTTTTGGCAGACTGATCTTAAATCGTTTGCAAGCGTGGACTGAAGAAATGGATATCCTGTCCCAATACCAGGCAGGATTTCGGGAGGGTGTATCCACCACAGATCAAATATTTAGGCTACACCTGCTCTACTGGAGAACAGCAGTATTCGTGGGCGGCAGTCTATACACCATCTTTGTAGACCTACGTGCCGCCTTCGATTTGGTTCCTAGGGCAAGGTTGTGGAGAATCATGGAAGAGCTGAATGTCCCTGCAGATATTTTGGCAATCCTGATGAGGCTTCATTCCAACAACTATGGCCGCGTTAGGTGCGGCAAAGGTGGCAAACTAACCGAAAGGTTCCCCGTTCGCAGAGGTGTGAGACAGGGTTGTGTGCTCGCACCCACCCTCTTTTGCATCTTTGTGAACGGGGTTGTTGCTCACCTAAACAGGATTCCCAATTCCGATGCCCCAAAGTTGACTGGCAACAGGGTGCCAGCAATCATGTTTGCAGATGACACCCTGTTGGTGTCTAAATCCCCGATGGGGATCCAACGTATTTTGGATGGGTTCCTAGACTTCTGCTCTGACCGGGGACTGGAAGTCAATCCCCAAAAAACTAAATTCATGATTCTAAATCCCAACCCTCGAAATCGAGCCCCCCCCAAGCTTGGCACAGTCCAATTAGAACGGGTGCATAACATTGAATACTTGGGGATTACCATAAACGAACATCTAACTTGGACGTCGCACCAGGCCAAAGTGACCATCAAACTGGCTCAGTTGGCGAGTGGCACTTTGCGCCTGGCAAACAAATCACGCTACCGACCACTTACCCCAATTATTCACATATACAAAACACAAGCCAGGGCAGGGGTTACATATGGGGGCGAGCTGTGGGGTCACACTCAGTATTCTAAGCTTCAGTCTACTGAAAATAAATTCCTGAGACGGGTAGCTGCCCTCCCCCAGAATACTCCATTATTACCCCTCAGACTAGACCTGGGAATCAAACCAATAACAGAGGAGCTAGGTCTTAAACCTCTATCATTTTGGAGGCGTCTGTGGTCTAGCCCAGACCTCGCATCCTATAGAGAGGAACTACAGGAATTCCTGGAACTACGGAATATAAAGAGGATTCCTTGGCTGACTTACGTCAAGGGAAGGTTCGAGGAAATGGGCTTTCAGGAACTATGGACAGACCCGTCTAACTCATGTACCAAGATTTCAAAAAAGTCACTCGCGAGTGCATACTACGCTTTGATGCTTACCAGAGCCACCAATGACACTCGAGAGGGGTCCTTGACAAGCTTATTCCTGAATGTGAAGGATATCTACTGCCTCGAAAAAACTTTAGACGAGATCTCCCCCCCACTAACGAGGAAATTGTTTTTACAATGGCGCTATGGATGCCTTCCTCTAGCTTCGTTTACAGCGTCCTGGACATCGTGCTCCACCGTACCATCTTGCCCAATGTGTGCACACCCGAAGGAGGATGACCTGCACGTGGTTTTCTTCTGCAAGGGCTACGAGCGGAGCAGGAAATACTGGCTAGTCCCGCTACTCAAGAACTTGGGATTTAGATCTCATCAAACCGCCTACAGAGTATTAAAATCAGACCTCTCTCCCCCAGTAGTTTTTGCACTCTCAAAATTTTTAACTTCACTGTGGTTTATCCGCAGCCGAGTGATGAAAAGACTGGTATAACGGACCCTACCAAAGTGATTTCACTTTATTGTTTTTCTTGATATTTAAACTAAAATATTTTAATATCGGATCACACTATGTTTAATAAGTTTTTAACTGTATATATTGTTCTGTATCTTTTATGATCTGTGATCGAAATAAAGATTTTTGAATGGAGTTAACTTTTTCAAATATTTTTTCATACTTTCAATCTGTAAAAGAGATAACAAACATTTCAAAAATATTAAAACATGTATTTAAAAATTAGAAAAGACAAGGGAAAAGGTTCAAGAACAAACAGTTTTTCAACAACTTTGACATTTACAGAAGCCTCTGCTGCTCTACGTCCCCTACACAATCCTAAAGATATATATTTTAAACAAACAGTATCTTGATGCTGATGAAGTGAGGCCTATTTTGGAACATGGTGCATCTTTTGCACTGCTGATGTCTCACAATAGTGATGCAATAGCAGCGCAAAAAAGATGTAAAGCCATCATAAAATTGTGTCTAACATTTTAAATGATTGTTTCAGGATGCAAATAAGATGTGTCCTTTCAAGAGGATTCTTTAAGGTGAGGCCTATTCAGTTTAAAAAAAAAAACAGTACCCAGAAGTGCAGCACTGTAAGCATTAACTTTGACACTTACAGAAGCCTCAGTTTCTCCATATCTACCTCACATTTCTAAATGTATATCATAAGTACAAAAAGTAGAACATTAATTATACATGTTAAATGGTTTATTTTTGCTGTTCTCAGAATGTATCAAATTTCACTTAAATCAGTGACTTGAAGGTATTCATCATGTAACAGCGGGGAAAAAAAACACTATCAAAATGATTGTGTTTAAAAAACCCATACAACCTAAGAAATCTGAATTCAAAACTCCTTAAAATTAACTTACTTTCCATAAAGTCAAAGGATGTCCTATGAACAGCGTACACTCTGTTGTGCTATAAATATTTTCAGCCCGCCACTTTCTGAAAGAAAACCTCCATCGTTTTGAAAAATATGTTACATACAATAAAAGACTTCTCACATTCTACCACATGTTTCCACTTGGCCAAATCATGTTGCAGCGTTTTTCAACTCTTGTAATTCTTATAATGAAATCCCGTCATTTTCTATTTTCGCAACTTTCAAAAAGAAAACATTTAAGATTACTTTCACAATCCTGGACTACTAATATCTTACCCTTCTTTCTCACTCATGTTCTCCTTTTCCTATGACACTGATACTGCTTACTATGAAGCAGACTTACTTGCATCAGGTTTATATAGTTGGATTTTTAAATTGACATTATAATTAAAAGTTTTGGACCAATAATCTAGACAGCATTGCAGACTTATATTCCCTCTACTTCATGAACCTTTTGCAATTCCTCAGAGGAAATCCCGAGATTCTTTCCTTAAAATTTTGGTTTTAAAAACACCAGGTAAGAATTTTTAAGGTCAAACGGCAATTTTCTTTTGAAAGTTACAACAGAATCGTTGCAGATAGACCAGCCGTTTCGAAACTTTAAATAAGCTGTGTAATGTCCTGATGTTGTTTAAGGACCATCGTGATAGATAATTGCTACAGTTACAAAAGTCCTCCCTGATATTGACAGCTGAGAAGCAACAACATTTTTTATTAAAGTTGACAATTTTGATCCATCAGGCCTACATCGTTGGATAATTAAAATGACATACTGGCCATATCTTCGTATAAATAATGTTGACATCATTTCAGATTTACATTGGCTACACTCCATGTTGTGATCAGCTGCATTTACTAGCTTATTAAAGGAGACTGATTTACTGTCTGGCAAAGTTAAATATATAAATCTTTCTGAGTCTACACTAGTAGTACTTGATACCATACAGTTCTCGCAGTCATGCTGCCATTGATAAGAAAGCCCAAACAGGTGATCTACATCTACACCCTCATCTTGCAATACATCAAGCATATACATTAAAAACTCCTGACAATCCTGCTGATTATTTTTAGAGAAGTCTGTTTGACCTGAACCTTCATCTAACAGATAACGAACTTCAGACACACTTTCAACTTTTGTTCGATCAGTGCTACATTTCTCTAACACAGAATTCAACAAACAGCATAAACTTTGTTCCGAATTGAACACAATCTGTTCTTTTAAAGTCTCTAGTGAAAAGAGAACATTAACCACTACATTTGCATAGCAGTTGACACCAGAACTGTTTTCAAATTGAAAACCGACAACATCTTCAACAGAATCCACTTTCTTTCTGCTTACAATTTTCGGTTCATCGACTTTTGGGCTTTTTGCTACAACCTCCCTACTATTACTGATATTTCTTCGTTTCCGGCCTACCACACGTTTCTCAAACAAAGGATATTGAGGCAAATGTGGCGCATACTCTTTTCTTAACCTATTGTATTCCTTAACACAATCTAGATCCGCACAAATGTTTGTGACATCACAGTCAATCAAGTACAATCCCGATAAAGTTCTAACTCGTGACAATGCCATATATGCCATACCCTCCTTGAACACAGAACTGCCAATATTCACCAATGCACTATCTACACTTAAACCTTGCGATTTATGGATTGTCACCGCATATGCCAAGCAAACAGGAAACTGTTTACGGCGAACATATAAGTCTTTAACAAGCAAAAACCTAGCAGAACAACGACCAATTAGCTGTACTTCCTCAATGCCATCAAATTTAATTTTTAAAAATTCAATTCCATCTCTATTTCTGTATTTCTCAAAATCAACAACATTACCCATTGATCCATTTACCAGACCTCTTTCAACATGTAAATTCCTTCTCAAAATGATTCGGCAATTTAAACACACATTCAAAGTCTTTTCAAAACCCGCTGTTTTAGATATAGTCTTCTCTAATGAATCCAATTTTGATTTCAAATTCTCAGACAAAATAATTGTTGATCCCATATGCTCTATCTGTCAATAGCTTCAAGTTTCACAATCTCTTGCTTTTCTAAATTCAACATTTTGTTGTTGAAGATGGCACATTCTGCAAGAGTTGGCATCAAACATATTCCGGATTTCTTCTCAGTAATTTTCTGAAAAATATTCTCAGGCACAATGTCTTGTTCGGGATATAAATTTGACAGTAATCGTGCATTTAAAGCTTCTTTCCCATGCTCGGTCACTTTTCCAATTCTAATATCTTGTAGAATATTCTTGTAATCTTCATCCTTCGCCTGACGCATATTTTCATGCAGTTCAGCATAATTGAAATTTAACCATATATTGACGTTGCCAATGCTCCCTAGGCACTTCCTGGTATCTTCATGCGTGAGTGTTTTGAACACAGGTTGTCCTTTTACTGGTGTCAGCTGCAGAAGATCTCCGAAAACAATGATGTGTTTGCCACCAAATAACACATCATACTCAGTTTTAAGAACTTCTTGCATTCTGAAATGCACAAAGGCAAGCATGCCATTGGAAACCATGCTTACTTCGTCAATGATAAGAAGTTTCATTTTCCTCAAGACTCTTGAAACTTCACAACAAGCATCCCCAGATAACTTGTGGTATTGTAATTTGTTGTCATGCTCCACTGGCAGCATCAGTAGATGATGCAAAGTAATACCTTTAATGTTATGTGCTGCCAGTCCAGTAGGAGCGGTAACAACACAAGACAACGATGTCTCAGTCCTTTCCTGCAAATAACAAGAAATTGCTTTAATAAGGAAACTTTTTCCAGTTCCCGCTTCTCCACTCACGTACAGTCGGACAGGCTTCAACGATGTACATGAGCACTCTTTCTTCTCATGACTTAATCCATGCTCAATTTGCTTGGTAACTTCATCATATATTTTCCTCTGCTCAACGTTGAGTTGTATTTCCAAGTCTTCTAAGTTAATTGCATCCTCCTGAGCATGTGCCATGGCTCTTTCCACTTCATTCATAGCAGTGGCAGCTTCATTTTCGATAATAGGTCCTCCTAGTGGATCCTGACTCAATGAAACAGAACTCTGACTGTCCTGAGAACTGTCTCTGGCAATCTCGGCTGCAATCGTTGCTTCCTGCTCAATTTCCAAAGTCAACATTTCTTGATATTTGGGAAAAGCAGGACATTCTATGGTCTCCTTAGCAGCAGTGAAAGAGTCTTCGTAACAGAGGAAATCTCCAAGCAGTTCCTCTTCTGCACGCCAAGGCTTGAAAAGTTGCAAAAGTGCTAAATAGAAAAACTCCTTTTTTTCAGGAGATTCGCCACTCAATTTTCGATGGTTTACTAATTGGCATTTTCTTTGCTTGACAAGACATCCCCCACTTCCAATTACAGCATACACTCCTTTCTCAATATCTTCTTTGATGTTCCTCTTGAATATATAATTTTGTAGAACCTCATATAGACAAACATTCTCAAGGTGACTGCTTCGATTTGGATAATATGTATCCAACATGTTGGTCTTCAAAATGTCGGTACTGTTTGGTTCCTTTTCTGCCAAATACTCAATTTCCCGGACAGGTTTTAGAACTCGATTTCGCTTTGCAGCAAGACCAAGACTCGCACAAACGATACTCCTGGATTTGGCATAGAGACTTGCTGAAGACAACCGGTCAGAACATTCGTAAGCTCCGATTTCTCGATGCGACAACATCTTCAGACTGAAACTGTACAACTTCTTGCTGAGGCTCTTTTCATGGGAAATGTCCTCCCACATATCCTTCAATTCTGTCTTTTCTTTTTTGGTGATGTAAGATGTCACATACCGAGCCACAGCCATACAGTTGTCAGCCACAATCTGTATATCCATGTTAGCATTCCACATGGACAAAATCACTGGGTTGTAGTCGTTGATGTACTTAGACTCTTCGTTCCTTTTCAAATTGTATGTATTTTTGGGTGATTTCCTCGTCACATTATGTCGCAGCGAAGACATCAAACTGTTCACTCTTCCTTTAGAAATCACCGGTCGTGGAAAGTTGAAACGACATTTGGTGTAGAACTTGTCCTTGTTTCTGAATTTACGACGACAGTACTTTCCACAACGATGGCTTTGGAAACGTAGAACTTGTTCTCTTAGGCTTTTCTTCTCCGTTGCGTTTGGAACAGCACACGTAGAATACTGTTCTATGAAATTCATCACTAAGTCATCCGGATCTGTTCCAAATTTAGGTGCATCCTTGATCCACAACAACATATGTATATGAGGAGCACCTCTTGCTTGGTACTCCATTCTCCAGAAGAAATCCAACACCTCTCCAAGAGGTGGATTCTTCTTATTTGTGATAAAAGACATCATAGCTTCAAATCTATGATTGAAGTACCTGCATACATTCACTGGATCCAAAGAACACAGTTCTCCAGGTGTCTTGAATTCAATGTTTTCAATATTTCCATTTGCCTCTCGTAGAAATTCAAGTAAGTCTTCCCAGCCATACTCTGCACAGCTCAGAGTAAGGAACCATGTTGGAGTTCCTAAGTTCCTCAGCATACATTTTAAATCACCATGACGACGGTACCAGTACTCATTAGTACCACGCTGACACGCCATGAGATTAATTAGGTGAGAATCCAAAATACTGTCTTGGACATTGACTTTATGCATAAAGTCACTTGCCGAGATGTTTCGCATCTGTATACCACTTTTTAAGATATGGTTCACTGCATATGACAGTCCAGACAGATCGCTTTCAAACAGGAGATGAAACAAATAGGGAATGCATTGACGAAACCTAGGATCTTCTGCATACAATCGTAAAGTCCGGTATTCAGACGCAGGAATTTGATGAGGTCGCTCATCATATCTTCCTCCTTGACCTGTTGGAAATAGCTGTGGGAAACACCGAGCTTCCAAACTTTCCTCCCAAACACTAATGGGACTCCCTTTGGCTTGTTTCATTTGAAACAACTCAATTGCATTCCCCATGACTTCCTTGGAATACAAAGGATGAACACTATAATGTTCATATATTTCTTCACTTTTAGAGGCCTCTACTTTCTCAATTTGACCAGCACACAAATCGCTATCCTCTTCATCACTTACTTCCTCTTCTGCAACATATACATTCATATAGTACTTATTATTTTTCTTCAAATACAATGTTGCCTTTTTGACTTTCCTAACATCCACTAAATCTTGCCATATTTTCTTATTCTTTGTCGGAACCCCATTAACCAAGATAACCAGAGGTTCCTCTTCCACTTTTTCTACTCCAATTGTGTTAAGGTTTTTGTTCAAATCTAGAGGCAAATAAACAACTCTTCCCTTTAATCCTCTCTGTAAATCTGATGGAGGCAACTTCCCTGTATTTGGCTCCATTCTTACAATAGCCTGAAAGGGATGGATACTTTGAATCAAAATAGATTCATAAGTATTTAAATCCTTCAATTCAGAAGGAACCTCAACAAATTCCAGATTATTATGAACCGCCCTAGCAGGCATCTGGTTTTGGTTTAATTTGTTACAACAATAAGTACATACACGTTGATCCGATCCCAAATCAAAATAATTTTCTACCATCAAGTATGTGGCAAAATCCTTCCATTCACTATTATTTTCCCTTTCACTTTTTGCATATAAATCCACTAACTTAGTCTGATTCTTATAATAAGTGCGTCGACAACATACACAAGTGAAATTAGGCCTCTCACTTGATTTCATCTGAAACGTGGCAATTTCCTTCTGAAATTTATCTGTACTAGAAACCTGTACATTATCTTCAACATTACCCTCTACTTCTGGGTCAATTTGAACATTCTCATCTTTACTTCCAAAGTAACAAAACTCAATTTCTTCACAAATATTCTTGACATCTATTTCAGAACCATGCAAAAGAGCAGCACATAATTGTTTAAGCATAATTGCTGGACTCTTAGCATAATACAACATTCTCACTAATTTTCTCACTTTATTATGGTGCACTGCTAGCATCCTGAAATGATGAAAAACACTCTGGCATACTCTCCTGGAAAGACAAGCCAGTGAATGACCATGCAAACCTGTCATTTGTCTCACTCTGCAAGGATCTAATTCTTGCAACAACTTCATTTTCTGCTTCAAACTTTTCTTATTAAATGTCCGTACAAAATCACAAAGCAAATTGATGGAATCCTGTCGCACACTGCAAATAGAACTACACTTCCAAATGTACACAGGACCCTTAGGACGTCTTCCTAAAACCTCATTACCTAACACCTCGTCTGTCTCTGTTGTCACAAGTTTTTCTTTTTCAACTGGACAACCATCCTTCACTTCATAAGCTCGACCACTGGTGTCAACTGCAAACACCAAATCATTATCCTGAAAATAACTCTCCTCATTAAAAAATGCCTCACAACTTGAACTATGCATCCATTCTCCGGAAAAAACTTCACAAAAGTTACTACGATTTACTACTCTCTTCCATCTACTATTTGATTTGAAATCAGAAATTACCTTGTTTAGTTTCCTAATTCTATTGATTACCAAAATAAACAACTTTCGCTTAATTTCAAAAGCATGATCAATAATTTTCTCTACCTTTTTCTTCTTCTTATAAAATGCCACTTTCTGTTGGCCTTTCTTAATATTTTTTAATAAATTAACTATTATCCTGTTGCGGAACATTCGTTTTCGAATGTCCCTAAACTGTTGTTTCCTTCTACTATCATGCACAGAGTTATCTCTTGCTCTACCAGTAACATTTTTGTTTGGTCTTTCCTTTCCATTTAAATTGCTTTTCTTTTTCTGGACTGAAACATTTTTTGGAGAAATACTTTTTTTACTACAAATATTTCTTAAGAATGATTTCGTGCTCTTACCCGGAGCTTTCTTGGTGATTTCACAAGTATTTTGGGGAGAGGACTGCTGCAATAATAGATGATCTTGCTGTCTTTGACGTTTTCTAGCCTTTCTAATTCGATTCTTAGTTGGCATTTTTCAAATTTTGTAATGATCTGCAGTTGAATCTGTGGAAAAATATAATAAAAAATGTTATTAACCACTATTACCAAACAGTAAATGAATAACAGTCATCAAAAACTTAACACCCTACTTATTATTTAACATAGCAAATCTTTTGCACCACCACTGCGTCACAAAAATGACACACAGTGGTACAAAACAGGCATACACCTATCATAAATCTCTCCCTAACATTTTAAATGATTGATTCAGGTTGACAATAAGGTGTGGCCTATCTAGAGGTTTGTTTGGGCCCAGATCTTTGGACTGGGGTGAATGTGTGTCATTGATCCACATTCGGTCCATCACCTGTTTTGTTTGTTTGAGGTGAGGCCAACACATGGTTGCAGATGAGATTTTCACTTGTTGAAGAAAACAAAGGAGATAATACATGTGAAGGCCTAGCAATGAAGTAAGTCATGTCCACTTCACTCTTGAACAAAGGGCAGACCTCTTTTGAATCTGTGGTCACACCTAAACTTCATCTGCACAATGTCATTCATAAATTTAGGAAACACTAGTGATGTAATTAAAAAATGTGGTTTCTTTTCCTCATTTCACAATTACATCACCTGTGTTTCCTCATTGACTTAAAATGTCCTTAATGCACATGAAAGCGTTTTTTAGATTACCCTTGCACCATTTTTGGGTCATTTTGAACATGGCTATGTTACTCCCATAATCAAAATCTAAATTTGCCAAGCACAGGTGGGAGCGTATTTACAAGAAACTTGCCCCATGAAGAACGCTTTCCATTTAAAAAGGGAAAAATAGTCAAGTCAAGTCAAGTCACAAAATTTGTATAGCGCACTACATACCCAGAGGGTTTCAAGGCGCTTAGGAAGGGGAGGAGGATTATTTGTCAAATATCCACGTTTTAAGCTGCTTTCTGAACGCTAGGTGGTTCTGGGTGAGGCGAAGGTAAGCGGGGAGTGAGTTCCATGTTTTAGCAGCCAGATAAGAAAAGGATCTGCCTCCTATGGTGGACTTGTTGATGCGAGGTACAGTGGCGAAGGCTTGGCTGGAAGAACGTAGTTGGCGGGGGGGGGTGTAGAAGGACAGTCGTGAGTTGAGACAGTCTGGTCCGATGTCGTAGAGTGATTTGTGTGCGAGGGTAAGCAGTCGGAAAGTGATCCTCTTATTGACGGGTAGCCAGTGGAGGTCTTTAAGGTGACCAGAGATGTGTTCGTTGCGTGGGATGTCTAATATGAGCCTGGCTGAGGCGTTTTGGATTCGTTGGAGTTTCTTCTGGAGTTTAGCTGTGGTACCTGCGTAGAGGGTGTTTCCGTAGTCCAGTCGGCTCGTGACCAGAGCGTGGGTGACTGTTTTCCTTGTTTCGGAGGGGATCCAGCGAAATGTTTTTCTGAGCATGCGAAGAATGTTGAAGCAGGAAGAGGATACGGCGCTGACTTGTCTGTTCATTGAGAGTGAAGAATCCAGGATGACGCCCAGGTTCCGTGCGTGGTCTGTCGGGATGGGTGCTTTTCCGAGGGCTTCCGGCCACCAGGAGTCGTCCCAAGCAGAGGGGGATGTACCTAAGATGAGGACTTCTGTTTTGTCTGAGTTCAGTTTCAGACGGCTTTGTTTCATCCATTCTGCGACTTCTTTCATTCCTTCGTGTAGGTTAGTTTTGGCGGTGCTGGGGTCCTTGGTGAGAGAAAGGATCAGTTGAGTGTCATCCGCGTAAGAGATGATGTTGAGGTTGTGTTGGCGGGCAATGGCCGCGAGGGGGCTCATGTATACGTTGAAGAGGGTGGGACTGAGTGAGGATCCTTGAGGTACGCCGCAGATGACTTCAGAGGCCTCGGACTTGAATGGAGGAAGGCGGACTCTCTGGGTTCTTCCGGTGAGGAACGAGGTGATCCATTCAAGTGCTTTTCCTTGGATTCCGATGTTATTGAGGCGTTGTAGAAGGGTGCTGTGGCAGACTGTGTCGAATGCTGCAGAGAGGTCGAGGAGGATGAGGGCGACTGTGTCTCCATTGTCCAGTAGAGTTCGAATGTCGTCTGTTGCTGTGATGAGGGCGGTCTCAGTGCTGTGTTTTGCTCGGAAGCCAGATTGTGAGGGGTCGAGGGATTTGTTGGCTTCGAGGAAGACGGCGAGCTGGTTGTTGACGGCTTTCTCGATGACTTTGGCCGGGAATGGAAGAAGCGAGATGGGGCGGTAATTTTTGAGTTCGGTGGGGTCCGCTGTTGGTTTTTTCAGAAGGGCGGTGAGTTCAGCGTGTTTCCAGACTTCTGGGAAGGTAGCGGAGTTGAAGGAGCAGTTGATGACGTCTCGGAGGTGCGGTGCTATGACGGAGTCTGCTTTGTTGAAGATGTGGTGAGGGCATGGGTCTGTGGGGGATCCAGAGTGGATGGAATTCATCAGGCGGATGGTTTCCTCAGTGGAGATTGGGTTCCAGGCGTTAAGGGTGTTTACGGGGGGAAGATGGTCAGCAGATGGTAGGGTGGGTTGGTTTCCGGGTTGGTTGTCAAAGCTGTTGTGGATGTCTGCAATCTTGTTGTGGAAGAAAGAGGCTAGAGAGTCGCAGAGGGTTTGAGAGGGGGTGATGTCGTTGGAGTTGGCCGAGGGGTTGGAAAATTCCTTGACGATGTTGAAAAGTTCCTTGCTGTTGTGGGCGTTGTTGTCAAGTCGATCCTTGAATGCTGTTTTCTTGGCTTTTCGGATCAGTTGGTGGTGAGTGCGGGTGGCGCTTTTGAATGCGTCCTTGGTGCTGGTGGTTGGGTCTTTTTTCCAGGCCTTTTCAAGGGAGCGGCAGAGTTTCTTGGATTTCTTAAGATCATTGTTGAACCATGAGGCCTTCTTGTTGCCAGGTTTGCTTTGACGTTTTTTCAGTGGTGCTAAGGTGTCGGCGGTGATGGATAACCATAGGGTGAGGTTGGCGGCGGCTTCGTTGGCGTTAGAAGAGAGGGCTGGGGAGTTTCGAAGGAGCGATGCGGAGATTTGGTCCGTGGTGATTTTGTTCCAGTTTCTTTGCAGGGTAGGTTGGGAGTGGTTGATGGGTTTCGGCTTGTTGTAGGCGAAGTGAACGCAGCTGTGGTCGGTCCATAGGAGATCCGTAGTGTGGCTGAAGGAGACATGATTGCTGGAGGTGAAGATGGGGTCGAGTGTGTGACCTGCGATGTGGGTGGGGGAAGTGACTAGTTGTTTAAGTCCGAGGTTGGCGAGGTTGTCCGCGAGGGTGGCGGTGTTGTGGTCGTTTATCTTTTCAAGGTGAAAGTTGAGGTCTCCCAGAACAATATAGTCCTTGGAGGGGACTGCGTGAGGAGTGATGAAGTCCCTGATGTCTTCACTGAATTTTGCATAGGTTGCTTGGGCCTTATAAATATGGCCCAAGCAACCTATTAAGCTCTAGCAGTACATATCCAGAAATGTAATTGATTTCAAAAATCGTTTTTAAACACAACATATAAATCAATTGTATACCTACATTCAGTTGGAAATGACTGTAAATGTCCTTGAGACACATGAAAGCGTTTTTTTGAATGCCCTTGCACCATTTTTGGGACATTTTTAACATGACTATGTAACTCCCATAATCAAAATCTAAATTTGCCAAGCACAGGTGGGAGCGTATTTACAAGAAACTTGCCCCATGAAGAACGCTTTCCATTTAAAAAGGGAAAAATAACATCATAGACACTCAAATGCTTTATAAATATGACCCAAACAACCTATGAAGCTCTAGCAGTACATATCCAGAAATGTAATTGATTTCAAAAAATCGTTTTTAAACACAGCATATAAATCAATTGTATACCTACATTCAAGAGGAAATGACTAAAAATGTCCTTGAAACACATGAAAGTGTTTTTTTGAATGCCCTTGCACCATTTTTGGGACATTATTAACATGGCTATTTAACTCCCATAATCAAAATCTAAATTTGCCAAGCACAGGTGGGAGCGTATTTACAAGAAACTTGCCCCATGAGGAACGCTTTCCATTTAAAAAGGGAAAAATAACATCATAGACACTCAAATGCCTTATAAATATGACCCAAAACAACCTATGAAGCTCTAGCAGTACATATCCAGAAATGTAATTGATTTCAAAAAATCGTTTTTAAACACAGCATATAAATCAATTGTATACCTACATTCAAGAGGAAATGACTGAAAATGTCCTTGAGACACATGAAAGCGTTTTTTTGAATGCCCTTGCACCATTTTTGGGACATTATTAACATGGCTATGCAACTCCCATAATCAAAATCTAAATTTGCCAAGCACAGGTGGGAGCGTATTTACAAGAAACTTGCCCCATGAAGAACGCTTTCCATTTAAAAAGGGAAAAATAACATCATAGACACTCAAATGCCTTATAAATATGACCCAAACAACCTATGAAGCTCTAGCAGTACATATCCAGAAATGTAATTGTTTTCAAAAATCGTTTTTAAAAACAACATATCTGTTTCAGCTTACATGAGAGACCATGGAATGGGCTCCATGTACAACAATAACTTGTGTTACTGCGTGCCAGAATGCTATACCGAATATGCAATTACAATTTCTCAAAAAAAACAAAATCTATTTGTATATCACTTGAGACAAAGCCACATTTTAAAAACACAGCTTTCTTCATCATTTTCTCCTTAAATCATACTATTCTCTATCTAAATTAAATAAATCTTTTCTCACCTTAGCAAATACTTTTTGAGTTTCAAAACAGTGTCAGAAATACTCCAAATTGTATTCAGCAGAACAAAGAGGATGCACTCCAGAGGCTGCAGCTATAGAAAGCACAGAAATGCTGATATTCATTACACATATCTCTCATATTAGCCAATCATAACTCTTCCCTCACTTTTTTCAAATCAAAACCCTTCCCCCCTCTGCCCTCTCTGCCTTTTTTGCTTAGCAACCACCTCCTGAAAGACCTCTCATGTTTGCAAATTCACACAACAATGTTTCAATTGAACTCTGAACTCTCAGTGCACCTGCGTATCCAGTGCAATCTTTCATTAAATGTTTCTTCCTTGACCATTCAAATTTCATCTTTCAAAGAACACATCCATGCACCCTAACTTTCTGTTTTCAGAAATGAAAATACACCAATCACTGCTAATGAGTCATTAGGACTGGAAATCCACAGTTTTTTTTCTTTACAAACTCCTACTGTTTCAACTGCCCTTTCATTACCACACTTCATCTGACTGCAGCCCAACCTTCTCTCACCATGTTTAATGTCTGGATTGTTGGACATAGTTACATCTACTGGGCTCAAAGGTATGCTGAGAACAGAAATTTACCTAACCTCAATTTACAAGATGTGCAAATTAAGTGGTTGGGCCAAAGAGGATTGAAATGTCACCAATTGATACCATTGGTGAAAACCTTTATGCATTTGCCAAAACCTGACCTGTTAATAGTGCACTGTGGAGGTAATGATTTGGGCACTTTGACTGGGGTAGGTCTGGAAATGCTTTTAAAGGACACCTTTGAGCAATTAATGGCACTTTTTCCTCAAACTGCCTTGGTATATTCCAATATATGCCAAAGACAGAAATGGAGGTGGTCCAACCAATTTTGTCCACAAATTGAGAAAGTGAGGAAGCATGTAAACAAATCTGTTTCAGCTTACATGAGAGACCATGAAATGGGCTCCTTGTACAACAATAACTTGCGTTACTACATGCAAGATATCTACAGAGGAGATGGAGTTCACTTCTCAGATGAGGGCAACAGAATTTTCATTTTGAATTTAAGACTGTGCATTGGTACCTACTTATAAGTACCAAAATGTACCATAAACCCAAAAGCTCTTCTCAGAGCTACCCTACATCTGATCACTCACAATTATTATTTTTCTCTAACTTTTTTCTGTAATTTTCAACAAACTACGCTCAAAGAGCGCTACCCGGTACGCGAACAGAAAGCTAACCGCGCAAAATAAAAAAAAAAATGTTTTTTCCCCGCACATATGGTCCTCCTCAGCCACCCTCAGAAAACCTAGGGGGTCAAAATACTTGTACCGTGCCCCCTTCTACCCATTCTTAACATTATTTGCCCTCCATCTTGTATCTTAATTCGACCGAAACACAAAATGGTGGACTCCCGTTACGCTCCTGGTTCGCGGACCGGACCGCTTCCCGGGAAGCGGTCCAAAAAAAAGGTGGGAAAGTAATTCACAGAAAAACGACTGGAGACACTCTCACCAAATATAGATTAGCTCATACTACATAACAATCCCTTTCATCTTCACAAATTTGATTGAAATTCCATTTAGCCATTAAGCCTGTAGACCTCTCTAAATACCGTGAGGTAAATTACTTCACAAAACACATCTGAAGTGTTGCAATTGACAACCAATGCAAATGTTACTTTCATTTTCTACTTTTATTACCTGACATTTGATTGGTTATATACCTGAATATATATATAAAGGAAGAGAAGAAAACACAGCCATGTTGACTGCTACTTCTTGTTGTACATTACATTTGAATAGCTACTAAACACTTCAACTTGTTTGTGAAGGTAAGTTGTTATTTTTAAAACTGAAGTATATTGTGCACTATAACTTAATATGGTAGACTTTTTCTGATAGATATATACTATCTGTTGGGATCTATGCTTATTGGAATTGTGGGGATGTTGCTAGGAGGTTAGAATGTTATGATGTGAATAGCAGACAGTACTGAGGAAGCTGTGGAAGGAGCTGGAGGTCTCTTTACTTCTAACCAATAAAGATTTACTTCATCTACCTACCCTGGATTGAAGATACTTTCTTTACATTGGCGACGAGGGAACCCTTTTACTCTGGCAGGGGCAGAGACTACAATTGACCTCCACCCCTGGATGGTGCCACTACTGGATTTGACCGTGGTATACAACTTACTCCTCCAATTTTTGTTTCCTACTCTTCTTCTCAAGAAAGCGACAATCTCATGGTATGTACATTTTACTTGTTCGCTGCTCTCTATCTTTTCCTAATAGATAGATCGAGCCTTATCTAAATTGGCAGCTGTTCAGCAAGAGTCTTTGTTAAACCGCTTCTGCCACCTTTGTATGAATACAGTGCATGTACTTTTAATATCTATGGAGCGTTTCTCATCTTTCATTTTCTAAACGCTGACTGCTCCCTGCTAAATTTTGAAGGATTTTGTGAATTGCTTTGAACATCTACGTTTGCCAAAGATTGCATCTTTCAACTTGTTCACTTACTCTCGAGACTTCAAAACTGCCGCTCCGGCGCTGGAATCTTCATGTATCGTTGTGTTGGTTACGTGCCTCTCGTGATTTTGATGACGTCACTGGCGTAATCCAACGTAGCGGCCATCTTCGATTGGGACTGCCGTTGATTCAACGCAAGGAACGTGCGGCCATCTTTGTTTGGGAGCGTCACCGATTTAACCTGAGATCGTCGCGGCCACCTTTGATTGGGACGTCGTCAATTCAACGTGACGGCCATCTTGATTGTCTCCGAAGCTTCGCCTGCGCTATCTGATGTGCACAGTCACAGACTAGTGTCCGAAACTGTGGTATTTTACCGCGACATCGTTTTCTAAGCTGCCAGTTCAAAACTGTGATATTTAGTGCCCCAAGCTGCCGGTTTGACTGCTGAAGTGCTACTTGTACTCTCATACTGCCGATCTCTCACCTGATTAGTACGACTCTTACATTGAGTATTTTCTGATTTTTACTGTACTGTTGATTATTTACTAAATTGCTATTGGCTCTTCACCATGGGTGATCAAACCTTTTCTACCCCCCCTTCTTTCCTTCCTACTCCTGGTGAACCCCCAATACCTTGGAAGGATTGGAAGAAACTATTCCTCACTTACATTTTGGCATCTGGTGCGGACAAATATGGTCCTGTCCGCAAACAAGCCATTCTTCTTCATAATTTGGGGGTGGAAGGTAGAAGGTTGTATGAAGATTTGCCCGAGACATCTTTAGGTGTGGGGGACGGTCAAGCTGCTGATGTATATGATATGAGTATGTTGATGCTAGAAAAGAGGTTCGTTACAAAAATTAATACTCTTTTAGAAAGGCATAAATTCTTTTGTAGAGTTCAAAAAGTAGATGAAGATGTTGCAAGTTATGTAGCAGCCTTGCGGGGATTGTCACTTAATTGCCAATTCAAAGATTTGACAGATTCTCTGATCCGTGATCAAATCGTCAGGTGCACCAATAATAAGAGAGTGCGAGAGAAGTTACTTAGTAGAGATTGTAATTTAGAAGAAGCTATCGAAATCGTTAAAGCCATAGAAAATACTAACTTATGGATAAAAGAAATGGATAATTGTTCTAGCTCTGTATCTAAAGATAGTGTGGCGAAGGAATCAAAGTCTTCTGTAAAACCTCAAACACAAGCATTTGTTGATGAAACTAAAGTTGTTAAGAATGTAGGGAAGTTTGATTTTAAAAACAATATGTTGTCTAACTACCATTCTCCAAATTATCGTCCTCCTAATTTTGCACAACTAGGAAATTCACGACTTGTGAAATGTTATAGGTGCGGATCTCCAGGACATATTGCATCAAGTCCTCGTTGCTCAGCTAGAAATGCTATTTGCAGAGGATGTGGAAAGAGGGGTCACGTAGTTAAAGCTTGCAATGCTAAAACTCAACATGTTAATGAAATTGATGACTCTTGTGAAAATATTGATAATTTAATGCTGTGTGTAGATGGACTGGTTTTAAGTGAAAATTGTCCTTGCATACAAGACCCTATCTGTCTTGTTGATGTGGCTACTGAGAGTACTGATAAGCTTGAGAAGCCACACTGTCTGATCAATTTTGATTCTAGAGATCCCATGCATGCTCAAACCAGAAATGTTAACATGCTGGTAGATTCTGGAAGCCTTTATACCCTGTTGTCCAAAGATATGTATGTTGAGGTTTGGGATGGTGATGTGGATCTAAACTCTTGGACCTCTCCGGATATAAGAGCTGTAGGATATGGTGGAAAGACCATTGACATCTTAGGTCTCAAATGGATGGTAATCACATTTCAAAACAAAAAAGTATTCGGGAGATTGTACCTCACTAAGCAGGGGTCTAACCTGCTTGGTTGGCGTCACCAGAAAGATCTAGGAATTGTACTGAATCCCAATGCTCCTGAACCTGTTTCTTCATTCTCTGTTCTTAGTATAGATACTTTTGAAACAGACGTGATGAAGAAGTTTCCTAATGTTTTTACAGAAAAATTAGGAAAATTGAAGGGATTTTCTCATAAAATCATTCTTAAGAAAAATGCGGTGGCTGCGGTTCATAAAGTAAGAAATTTACCACACTTGATGAGAGAACCCCTCAAAATAGAATTGGACAAATTGTTAGACCTAAAGATTATAGAGCCTATTGAGGCATCTGATTGTCTCGCCCCCATTGTAGTCGCGCCCAAGGATGGTGGAACCAAGATTCGTCTCTGTGTAGACTTACGCGATTTAAATAAGAATATATGGGTTGATAGGCAACCACTGCCTAATATTTCTGAAATGTTAAGTGCCATGGGTGGTGGTGTGATATTCAGTGTAATTGACTTGTCTGCAGCCTACCACCAAATTGACTTAGACGAAGAATCAAGGCACCTTACCTCGTTTGTAACACCACTGGGGGCATTTCGATATTGCAGGATGCCATTTGGGTTGGCTTCAGCGTCAGCAGTGTTTCAGAGAATAATGGAGAGAGTTTTAAAGGGGATTGAGAATGTATTATGTTTTCAGGACGACGTGTTGGTAGTTGGAAAGGATTGTCAACATCATGATAAGATTTTAACACAAGTTTTGGAGCGTATGGAAATTAATGGTCTGACCATAAAAAAGGAAAAATGTCAACTGAAGAGAGATTGTGTGACGTATCTGGGTCATGAAATTTCAGGTTTAGGTATTAAGCCAAAAAAAAGCATAATTTCTGCAATTAATGATGCTCCTACGCCAACGACTAAAGATCAGCTAAGGTCCTTTTTAGGGTTAGCTGAGTATTGTTCAAAATTCATTAGAAATTTTTCAGATGTTGTGGAGCCTTTAAGACGCTTGATGAAGAATGGTGTGGTTTTTGAATGGGATCAAGTGTGTGAGGATGCTTTTAAGCGTGTGAAAGTAGGAATTATTCATGCACCTACCTTAGGCCATTTTGACGTTAAGGCCAAGACTTTTGTTACCACTGATGCTAGTGCTGTGGGACTTGGGGCTGTGCTCTCTCAGATATCTGGTGGTGTGGAAAGGATTATAGGTTTCGCCTCTAGAAGATTACAGGGTGCAGAAGTATCTTACTCGGTTATTGAGAGGGAAGCTCTCGCTTGCACGTGGGGGATTAAACACTTTAGATATTTTCTTTGGGGCTTGCCCTTCAGAATGCGCACAGACCATAAGCCTCTTGTGCATTTATTTAAAGGAGGTAGAGGTTTGGAGGGTAATGTCACCCCTAGAATATCGAAATGGATTTTATCAGTGCTTGAGTACAATTTTCAGATGGAATATGTGAAAGGAGAGAAAAATGTTATTGCAGATTGTTTATCTAGAATGCCTATAGACTTAGTAGATCTGATAGATGTGGAAGATCCTGTAATTAGTTGTAATGAGATTCTTGCTTTTGATAAAAGTGATTGGGAATCTGGCATGGCAGATGATCAAATAATTCCTTTGGTTATGAAACATGTTTCTGAGGGATGGTCTAGGGAATCCCTCAATGACATTCGCTTGAAGAGTTTTTCTAATGTAGAAGCTGAATTGAGTATATCTGAGGGTAAGTTGTGGAGGAGAAACCGATTGGTGCCACCGTGCAATCTTAGATCAAAGATTATGAATATAGCACACGAAGGTCATTTGGGAAGGAACATGACCAAAAGGAGGATTCGCAAATCTTATTGGTGGCCAGGGATGGATGGAGAGATTGATGAGCTGGTTAGGCATTGTCATGCGTGTGCTGCTAGCGATAAAACGAAAGTTGTTAGGCAGCCTTCTCTTTCCTGTGTCGAATTTCCGGTACGGCCCTGGGAGAAATTAGCGAGTGATAAATTTTTTGGAGAGAACATTTTTAAATGAAGGTATTCCAAAAACTTTGGTTTCAGATAATGGTGTACAGCTTGTGTCAAGACAAATGAAGGAATTTCTAGATGGCATGGGAGTTTGTCATGAGAAGGTTGCATTGTTTAGGCCACAGGCCAATGGCCTTGTGGAAAGGATCAATAGATTATTGATGGAGAACATACAGTTGTCATTGGCGAATGGTTTGATGTGGTCTGAGAAGCTTAAGAAAATGGTCTGGTCTTACAGGATTACTCCACATTCAGTCACCGGTATTTCTCCATTTGTCTCTCTAAAGGGGCGTGAGCCAGGTTTGAAGGAAGTTCCGGGTTGGCTCAAGAACAAGGAATGTGTGTGGGTTGACCGATCAAGCGTGAAAGATTGTGTTGTCAGTAGGCAGCATGATTCTACACATTCATACAATCTCAGAATGAGGGTGAAAGATCCGAATATATGTGTTGGTGATTGGGTTGTGACAAAGAAATGTGGCATTGTAGCTAAAGGGGAAAGTAAATATTCTCAACCTAAACAAGTAAAGGTTGTGAAGAAAAATGTTCTCATTTTAAATGATGGTTCCGCTTGGAGCTGTGGGAATGTTGCAAAGTGTAATGCTCCATAGACTTTTATTTGTTCCTGTATGCTTTGTTTTTCTTTAGATATTTCATTTGTACATTTTCTTCTGATATTGTAATGGGGGGAGATGTGTTGGGATCTATGCTTATTGGAATTGTGGGGATGTTGCTAGGAGGTTAGAATGTTATGATGTGAATAGCAGACAGTACTGAGGAAGCTGTGGAAGGAGCTGGAGGTCTCTTTACTTCTAACCAATAAAGATTTACTTCATCTACCTACCCTGGATTGAAGATACTTTCTTTACACTATCCGTCTGTAGTAGTTATGGATTTAGATAGACTTCTCTGTTATAGTTATGAATGGAGTTAGGCTTGTCTTGGTTAAATCACATACACTTTTTTATAGTCCAATTTCCACTCTGATACTATACACTGCCAAAAGATAAATTCACTGATAAAAACTGCCTATCTAAAATTAATCCCAACAGTGCCCTATCTCTACTAATATATATTTTTTTAATCCAAATTTCAGGCAAAATGGAAGGCGAGCAGCAAGTTCAATTTAAAATTGTACTGCAAGAGAGCAGCCAAGGAAACATTGATGAAAATCAAAATGAATTTATGGATCAAAGTAGAGACCAGGAACTACTACAATGTGTTGAAGCAGTGGATAACCTGCTTAAAAATGAGGACATGTTACACCCTCATAGAATACAAAATATATTCAATGACAATTTTGAAATTTCTGACAATGAAATGTTAGAAAGTTTAATGAATTATGAAACACAATCAAAATAAAAAAAAATACTTTAAAAATAAAGAAAACAAAAAAAATCAACAAAAACAACAAACAATTAACATACAGTATTAGAAAAGTCTATCATTCTTTTATCCTTATAGTACGCTGCCCAGAACGCTTTCCGGTTCGCGTACTAGGCGCTCACCACGCAAAAAAAAAAAAAAATATTAATTTTTTGCCCTGCTGGGACCTTTTAAAACCTCCACATAAAACCTAGGGGGTCAACGAGGATCTACTATGCCCCCTTATGGTAATTTCCCCCTTTGTTTTGGCCTCCTCTTGTCTCTCGATCCTACCGAGAGACAAGATGGCGGCCGCTCCGGACTGTTAAGAATGTTGACAGACACCGAAGAGCCAATCAGCTTCGCATCGCAAAGTTCCGTTACGCGAAAAGTACGCGAACCGGAGCGCTACCCGGAGCGCTGTTACAGATATATATCTTATTTTGAACGTTAATTTCTCAAAATCCACTGGAGCACATATATTGAGACCTAGCAAAGGCACATCGGGCTAACAGTCCCTACAATTTTGCCAAGTTTCGTGCAAATCCATTCAGCCGTTCGGGCTAAAAGTGAGGCCAACCGCCCTATGGAAATTAACATGGGAAAAACGCGTTTTGGGACCCCCCTTTTTCCTCAGCCCCCCCTTGCCGAACACCCCCCAAATTTTCAGGGGCTGCTCAGAAACAAAATGTGCCATTTTCCTGAAAAGTTCAGCCAATTCCGTCCACAAACGCCAAAGTTATTAGACATAGAATTTTCAGAAATCCCATAGGGAAAAAATCCTAACTATATATACCTACTGGCAACCGCCAGTAGGTAATATATATATATATATATATATATATATATATATATATATATATATATATATATATATATATATATATATATATATATATATATATATATATATATATATATATATATATATATAGATATATATAGATATATATATATAGAGTCAAAAAGGGAATGTACCTATTACATTTAGGGAATCTGGTCTGGCTTTTGAGGTGCTCTGATCTGGACGAACAACCTCTTAGTTTTCCTAACAGGAATATGACTCCACACTACTATCCCACAGAAATGATCAGCGCACTCATTTGTGAACATACAGTACACGTCTTATTAAGACATAGGATGCACAAACGTCTTTTGCATGTTCTTTCTGTTTCATATAAAAAATATATTCCTTTGTTCATATAGTCTTAAAATCTGATTTCTCATGTAGTCAACAAGTTTCGTCCCCTCACAAGAGACTTCTTCAGGGCTACATGAATGCAAACAATTCATCCATAATTAAAATATGTTACAAAAGTCAAGAAAATGCTTTTAAAACAAGATTTTTGATGCACAAGTCACGCAATTACATATAATGTGATCTCTGAGCCATTTTTCACAATTTTGCTGAAATTTTCACAAAGTATTTAAAATGTATGTGCAACCCATTTGTTAGTTATTTCATGTCTTGTAACAACAACAATTCGTCAAATGTGAGGCATATATGATGTGGATTGGTTCACATAATTTCTAAATATAGCATTTATAGATTTGGAAGATTAAATACTTGAAATCTTCTTCCATCTCTTGAACAAACCAAAGTGCTTCATGTTCTTAAAAATAGGGTCTACAGAGCTTCCAACAAACGTTTTTATCAATGTACCATAAAAACCATTCCCTTATTCTTCATAAAATTATTGGGACATAGCTAAATAATTCTAATGTTCAGAAATCATATGGCTAATATCAAGATTTTTCATGACATAACTTCAATAGTATAGACTAATTCAATATAATAATTTACCTTGATTTGTTATTTAATACATTGGGGTCTCAAAAATCCTGTCCTCTTGTTTAAAATATATTGTAACCAAATGAGGAATTTCATCATCTCTATAGATCAATATATGTGTTCTGCTGGTCCCAAGCACTTGTTATCCCACAACTCTGTAATCAAATTAATGAAAGATCCATTAATTGAACAGTGCTTTCCTCATCTGTCTACTCAAGTATATTGCCAACAATGATTTGCACTGAAAATGATCAAACACTATGCCTCTTATAGCTTTATCAGCATATGCAGCTGTGGCCTGTGCAGGTAAGACCGGTGGGGCTGGGTGGGGGAATTTCTAAAGATGATGACGAGGGAAATGTAATTATTTATTTCATTTTCCCTTGTTGTCGTCTGTTGAAACCCCTTTCACCAGGCCCCACCACTCTTACCTGCACTAGCTGAAGCTAAGCATATACTTTGTTTCTTTAGAGATAAATCTCTCCGGATATGTGTCCAGGGCCATTGATGGCATCAAAATCTATTTAGATCATAAATTAACAGTATGGTTATACCCTCCATGTTACCTCCCTCATACTATCTGACAGTCTCTTAGTGAGTCAAACGAGAGGGTCATTGTATTAATCTTTGTTACATAATTTTGTAACCCACTACAACTCCCTTATAAAATACAACAGTTTTTCATTAGGTGAAAAGGGGAAGGTCATTATATTCATCTTTGATATGTGATATCTATCCTACCAGTAGAGCAATTACATTTGTATGTAACTCTCTATCTCTAAAGATCACAACATCTTCCGTAATTCATCAGAGCATGCAGGACAAATATCACAAATCAAATTCACCTCTTTTGTGTTGCTGACACGGACCAACCCACATACTTGTGTCTAGATATTATTGGTCAGATTTTATGAACAGTTATAAACAGTAGCCTAAACTCGTATAGCCAGTGTAAAGCATCTTAAACGACCTAACGATAACTCAAGGAACAGCGTTTCATACCTGGAAGATATCTAAATATAAACTATCAATTCCCAGCTAATGCAGTAGGTATGATATATGCCGCTTGCTTGAACAGTCCATGAAGAATATGGAGTCACCCATTCCTCATGTGTATCATAAAGTGTGTGGAAGACTCGCTCCCTGAGTAAATATTTAAGCAAACTTTCGATTTCCCAATAAGCAGAATTTCATGCCCAAAAGCAATATAAATGTGAACTTTCTATTCCCAGCCAGGGAAATGGCCATGGCATATAGTGCATCCTAAACTTGTCCATGCAAAATGCATATTAGCACACTCCATATATCCATCATGGAGAACATGAGTCCCGCTGATTGTTCTACTACTGCGACAATCCTTTTTAGACAATAAATTAACTCTAAAGACCCCTAATATAATGCTAGATGTTCAACCCTTAACCAGACATGAACTCGAATCCCTCCTGCAGTAAACTAGAGAAACCCATCTTTGCACATAGGAGGAATAAAAATCTCAAAGATCTGGTTGTTCACTCACGATTTACATTAAACAATCCCCAGTCAGAATTTGTACAGAGGTCAATTACCAATAATTTCCCTGTTAAAGGTACGGTCAAATGCTCAGAATGTAAATCCTGCAGCAACATCATTGAAGGTGAGTCTTTTGAACATAATGGCTGCCATACCTCTGCTACTGACATGTGGAACTGCAAAACTGCTAACTGTATATACTTTATCCTGTGCCCATGTCAGCTTGGCTATGTGGGCGAGACCTCTAGGTCCGTACAAACAAGGTTGACAGAACACCGGTCAGCCATTCGGACCAACAAACAGCTAGCGCCATTAGTGAAACATTTCACTGAAAATAACCATGCTCCAGACAATTTTAAATGGCGTATTTTGGAAAAAATTAGACTCCCCAGTAGCAAGGGAGGCGACCAAGTCAGGAAAAAGAGGGAAGTGTTCTGGATTTTCTCCCTGGGAACTTTCAAACGAGGCCTCAATGCTGAAATTCCCTGGGAGAACGCTATCTTATAGGTATCCTTAGCCACTATCTTTTTTATGTACTTAATATATAATCTATGTAGCTGGCCCTCCAACTGTATACCCAATAGGTTTTTCATAAACTTAGATTACCCTATTCATTAATTAATCCCAAATTAGCTCTAGATCGAATTGGGGCAATATTAGCTATGGATGGACTAAAGGTTGCCTATGTAGTTACCTTTCCGTCTGTGTACCCAATAGCTCGAATTAAGGTTATTTTAGTTTTATTTTGTGATAACTATTGGCAAGTTCAACTATGCTGTTTATCACTCTCAATATAACCGGTATAGTGCATCCTACCACTTTATCAATGTATTTACATACCCTCATGTTTAGGGCTAACACACATCGGGGTGACATCAGCCATGGATGCATTATAGGTCACTCATGCAGTTGCCTGCCTGTCCGTCTGTAAACCCAATAGCTTGAATTAAGGTTATATTAGTTTCATTTATTTTTTTGATAATTATTATTAATTTTAATTATGCTGTTTATTACCCTCAATGTAATATGTATAGTGCATCCTACCATCTTCGCAATGTGCCCTCTTGTTTAGGGCTAATACGTATTATAGATACAGTTCTTATTGAACAGCACATGCTATGGATACTGTTCAGTTTCAATACCCTTCCGAAGCTGCTCTACTTCCGAAGCAGAACGGAATTTAAATATATGTGATGATGGATACATCACATGTGATACTGACAACAAAATACGCGGGAAGCCTCCTGCCATTTACCTTTTCTGCGCACTTATGAGCGCCATTTTGAAACAGGATCGGTTTGTATGTCTTTAGTCCTACTTCGATCATACTACCGTCATTACTACGTCTTTTTCCCGCGTTAAACAGTCCCTTTAAATACGGAAGGTTCCGAACGTTGGACACTTTGTATCTTTGAGGAGGACGAGTCCCCACACGCCGGAACACGGAGCAGCTACATCTTGCTGTCCGCGAGTAACCTCTCGTTTTTCGGTAAGAACCTCGCTATGGTGTAAATTGGGAGTACGCTTAGATCGTAGCAGGCTTTCTGGTGTGTTGCAACTTTGCAACTTTGTAACTATAATTAAATTTAACTAACTGAGTACTCTGATTTTATTCTTTCAGAGTGTACCTTTTAATTCAACACCACAAGGCGCCATTCCGAGTCGACCTACCTGAAGTGTGTCTAACACAAGCGCCGCTTCATTTAATATTAAGGTAACCTCAAACAAGGATTGTTTGGGGCATGTTACTATATTTAAACAGCCCGGATTTGTTAAACTGTCTCAATATGCAACCAACATTGAGACTACTTAAAAGTAATTTGCCATTACGATTTCCTTTTTTCAGAGCCTATTTTATTAGTTTTGATTCACGAGCTAAAGTGCCATCAATAGCTACTTTGCTTCACGCGTCAAGCCTACCAGCTTATGTAGCATCTTGATGAAGGTAATTATTATATTTACCGTCTTTTCAAGAGCAATTTTATTTTCAGACCCACGCTGTGACAATGGGCATAACCCATGATGAATAAGCCTATTCTTTTTTCGTTTTTATCCATAGTGTATGTTCTGTACCCATTGTTATGGGACATCCTCAATATGGTCATCATATGCCTATATAAAGAATAAACTTCATCTAGAATATTCGCACATCGCATGTGGAATTATAAGGTACAAGGTTGGCACTATCATTTCCTTGTTTTTTGGTATACTACATCAGTCAATATGTTGCCTAGTTAGCACCTATTCCCCCCCCTTTCGTGTCGGTCTCCCATCGTGTTCATTTGCTTAATAGTCAGTGGACTTCATCTGGAAGTCTTCAGTAATCACTTGAGATCCTTGAGGGTCTTAACATTATCATACACAGGTAGCATGACCAGTATCTTAAGACAAAGTCATTTAAAGGCTACATCCTGCATGAGCATGCATATTTCATGTCCCATCCTTCTAAAATTATAACCTCTGCAGCGCCATCCACATGTTAAGAGCAAGATGTTGAGCCAATGTGTTTGTATATGGATGAATAATTCGGTATGTCCACCCGTTACTAATATTTAACTCTATCAATAGGATTCCCTCTATCAAAAAATATTCCGTAAACGCATCATTATTGCATGAAGATTCCCCTTGGATGTTTTTGTTGCATGGATAGATTCCTACCGTTGTGAGTATACCCTTGTTAATTGAGCACTTGTGTTAAAGGCCTGGTAGGATATCCTTTCAACAAACAGTTTTTTTAAAAGATAATCTGTAACTGATGCATACCTTTGTATACTTATTGTGTGCTAACAGCTTTAAAGATTGAGTCTGAATTTTATGAATTTAGAAGTGATTCTACTTCAGTCTACAAATAGGAACCTGATTGTATTCCTCTTCATTGTAAGAGGGTACCCTCGTAGACCAAGGGGTGTTATTCTTAGTTAAGTCAGATACTGTACAATCGTCAGACATTATGTGGCTTATCAAAGGCTTTGAGTGTACATAACAATAGTCATGGTCAGTCTTTAAGTTAGGAATGAGGTTTTAAATATGTAAGTAATAATAAATGAAAATGTTGTTTTTACAAATTCTATGAATGCTTAGATAACAGAGATATTCTTTTATAACTGTGTTTCAGGAATTAAATTGTGTCTCCTGAAGAAGGCGGTCCCCTGCCGAAACGCGCGTCGAGTTCTTATGCTTGTTTTATTTTTGTGATTGCTTGTATACTTTTGTCAATATATTCCTTTATTTTGTGTATTATGAATTTTATGTTAACCTTTTATGATTATTGCATGTAATGTTGACAAAGATATTTTTATATACCCATCATATTGTTTGACCTTTGGTCATTTCCAATATGATTTTTAAATATACCTAATAAAAATATACTTTTTACATAACTTTGCCAATCCCTTCCACTGTTCCTTCTTGATAACTGGCCTGACTTATCTGTACACTGATATACCGAGACGTCCTAGGAATTTTTTTGCATCTGTCTCAACCCTTAACCAGATACATACAAAAATGTATTCCAACCCTTGTTCTTACCGTATTAATGGTGAGCGGGGTCTTGCATGTGCACACGGGTCAAAGTATTTGTGCTCTGATCCCGCCAGTCTTTTGAAGCCCTGTTGGTTATTTTCACCTGTGCAGTGTGCCACCAAACTGAATACAGGTAACCTTCATGAATGGCTGCCATCTTTTCATGTCTAGTTCAACATGTTCGCCCTAAGTTGGCAGGTTATGCCCAGACGTGGGTCCCTTGCTCACTTTGCCACTGGATTCAAGCTAGCCTGGCTGATGAAGGCTGTTAGCCCGAAACTGGTCCCAGGATGCTTGTTTCAGGTCCAGAGAAGACATGACTTGGCAGTTTGAGCTGGACTGTTCCCACGAGGCACAGGGTCAAGACTGATTTGCATATAGCTCTGTCTGAACTGGGGTGGCGAAGTGAGCTAAAGAACAATGATGGATTCATCACAGATCCATGACTGGGGGTGAGTGTCTGAAAAGGTTCAGCACTCCGTCCATCATCTCCTTGTGTTTGCTTAGTTCAACATTAATGTCATTGCGTTTACTCTGAAAAGAATATGTTCCTTTTATATCGCCAGATTTTGGCCGTTTTGACATCAGTATAAACCAAAATTATTTATATTGACGACTAGTAACGGGGACGCCCAAATAAGTGCATGGGTACTCATAAAACAGAATGTAGGGATGTGGCTTACAAGTGAGTCGACAATACAGTTAAAACTATATTATCTATGTTAACTACTTTTACATGTTGTTTGTCTTTTCCAATTGGGATATAGCGCTGACCCATAATGTAAAAACTTGCCTTACTAATATCGCTAATACGGACACCATCTTGGGATATCAGATTAAGTGATCCCTGTTCTCACCTTCAAGGTGCATTGATACTTACAAAACAAAATCACAATAGTGTTAATAACGTGTCTTAACCATGAATCACTAATCCATATTAAAGATACTTTCTCTATATTGATGAATTGACAATCTTTTTCGATTGACATAAAGCGCCGGCTCATATTGTAAAATCTCGGCCAACTAATATTGTCACATACAACATCTTGGAATATTGGGCTGAGTGATCCTTACACTCACTTTGTGTCTAAGTTAAATGAGTTAATCAAACTCTTTGTATTTACAAAGGTTCAAAATATGTAATCAGTCACTAGACTGAGTCTAATGAGTTTGTTAGCGATTAGTATCAAATATTCTACATTTTACTCTGAACATATCAACTGAAAAAATTCAGATTGAAATGTCATATATTGTTAATACTATTACCTCAGCCACCCAAAAAAGGTTCATGTGTGTAGATCTAAACAATAAGCAAAAGCACACAGCAGCTGACCAAGGTTTCGCACATCAACTTTGTTTGTTTCAGAGATATTTAGTGGTGCAGCTACTCTCACCATCCGCTGCCGAGGATGTATATCAGATCAATGGTATAGAAGAGTAGAGAGGCGCACTCAATGAAGTCAGTAATAACAAAGAGTCCATAAAATGCGTAGATCTTCAGTTCTTATTCTAAATATATTCTTTATTTTCACATACAACGGCACAGCCAACGCGTTTCATTCCCCTTCGTACCTAGGGAATTTCATCAGAGCTGCAAGAAGATATTGACATACATAAGTGTTTGAGAAAACTTATGTCTAAATATACATATAAAATGGCACAAGTCCAAACTGATTTACAACAAATTTTCTATATACAAGGTTTAGAAAAATTAAAAAGGACGCACCCAAAGATCCAAACATATTGGACAGATTTTGCTATCTGCCAAGTGACAAATTTTAATTATATCCTTGTGAAAGCAGGTACACCCTCACTGGTACGTTGCTGTCACAAGGCCAGTTCAAGCCATAATGCATGCCCCTAGCACTGGACACCAAGCCATGCCTATTGGAGAGATAGGCACCCGAAAAGATTCAAGTGGTCGTGACATACAAGATGCCGAAAAGAAAGGTTGTGTGATCCAGATGACCATAGTCAAAGAATTAAAAATAAGAGTCAAGAGAGTGAGAGTCCCCTAACGTGCAAAGAGTATAAAAATGTGATAGTCCAAGAGACCCTCAGGTATCACAAATAGTAACTAGGAGATTCTAAGGGTCACCATGTACTAAATAATCCGGTCCGTGCGATGATCCTAGATGAGGTTCTTCCTAGGACGCTGGTGTAAGAGAATGATCACAGTAGACCACAGTGTATTCCTGAGGTAAGAAAATATAATAATATAATTTATGGTTCATGTAATCCCCGTAAAAGGGCCAGTTTCCCAGATGTAAAGGTAGTAAAAAGGCGAACTTATATCTACGTCCCGTGCTCATTGGGGTGAGTTATGTACCAAGAAGCACATTACACTGTAATTTTCCATTTATAAAATATGATTCCGTGTGCGGAGTGCGAGAAGACCTAAACATACGACCCTCCCGGACCCAGAATGTCTTTCTTTATTAAAACAACAGTAGAAAAGGGGGGTAAACCGATACAAGGACAATATAGTCCCTTATGTAATGATTTAGAAAAAAGGCTGTGTTGTACCTGAAAAGAGTTTCACACCCAATTCCAAGTGGAATGGTGATTCGGGTCCCCCGAGTAGGCTGGAAAGTATCAATTTGGAAAATCAAGAAGAATATAAGTTCCGGACCCCTATGTATGGGAAACGAACAAATATTTAAATGAATGCCACATGTATGAAATTGAAAAACTGGTAGTCATGTTTCTACATTAAAAAGAGGATCATCAAATACTACGATTCTCATAGCGGTACATATATGATTCATTCAAAAGAAAAAATGTTTTTAAAAGTTAGTTTATGGTGATTGAATACAATCCTCCTTCTATTAATGGCGATAACTTACATGCTCCCCCTATTAGCTGCAAGCCGGTAAATGTATAGATACAGACCGATTAGAAACGGCATATAGCAGAATAGAATTTGCTCTGGGGTAGAGCGTTTAAGCGTGTAAAAACCAATACATGAGTAACCAATGTGGAGCAACAGACAAACATCCACAACCGTGCCCCGGTATTCGCCGACCGGCAAGAGGTGTTCAATGTCGACCTCTGACAGGAATTCGATCGTCGCCCCAGAACCACCTGCTCTCCCCGTGATCAAGTATTTATAGTTAGAAAATTGGTACCTTAAGGAAACTCCAAGGCGGAGGGAGGTCGGAATGCTCGGGAAGATAACCGGCTATAAGGGTAGTTTGGCTCGCGTTAATACGCGACGGGACCTAGAAATGGCCAAAACGGCACAATGTCACCATATGTACAGGCATAAATAAACAGTCAACCAGAAGTTCTGGGGCTTTCTGGTTGACTGCTTATTTATGCCTGTACATATGGTGACATTGTGCCATTTTGGCCATTTCTAGGTCCCGTCGCGTATTAACGTGGATGTTTGTCTGTTTGTATGATTTTCCAAATTGATACTTTCCAGCCTACTCGGGGGACCCGAATCACCATACCACTTGGAATTGGGTGTGAAACTCTTTTCAGGTACAACACGGCCTTTTTTCTAAATCATTACATAAGGGACCATATTGTCCTTGTATCGGTTTACCCCCCTTTTCTACTGTTGTTTTAATAAAGAAAGACATTCTGGGTCCGGGAGGGTCGTATGTTTAGGTCTTCTCGCACTCCGCACACGGAATCATATTTTATAAATGGAAAATTACAGTGTAATGTGCTTCTTGGTACATAACTCACCCCAATGAGCACGGGACATAGATATAAGTTCGCCTTTTTACTACCTTTACATCTGGGAAACTGGCCCTTTTACGGGGATTACATGAACCATAAATTATATTATTATATTTTCTTACCTCAGGAATACACTGTGGTCTACTGTGATCATTCTCTTACACCAGCGTCCTAGGAAGAACCTCATCTAGGATCATCGCACGGACCGGATTATTTAGTACATGGTGAGCCTTAGAATCTCCTAGTTACTATTTGTGATACCTGAGGGTCTCTTGGACTATCACATTTTTATACTCTTTGCACGTTAGGGGGCTCTCACTCTCTTGACTCTTATTTTTAATTATTTGACTATGGTCATCTGGATCACACAACCTTTCTTTTCGACATCTTGTATGTCACGACCACTTGAATCTTTTCGGGTGCCTATCTCTCCAATAGGCATGGCTTGGTGTCCAGTGCTAGCGGCATGCATTATGGCTTGAACTGGCCTTGTGACAGCAACGTACCGGTGAGGGTGTACCTGCTTTCACAAGGATATAATTAAAATTTGTCACTTGGCAGATAGCAAAATCTGTCCAATATGTTTGGATCTATGGGTGCGTCCTTTGTAATTTTTCTAAACCTTGTATATAGAAAATTTGTTGTAAATCAGTTTGGACTTGTGCCATTTTATATGTATATTTAAACATAAGTTTTCTCAAACACTTATGTATGTCAATATCTTCTTGCAGCCCTGATGAAATTCCCTAGGCACGAAGGGGAATGAAATGCGTTGGCTGTGCCGTTGTATGTGAAAATAAAGAATATATTTAGAATAAGAACTGAAGATCTACGCATTTTATGGACTCTTTGCTATTACTGACTTCATTGAGTGCGCCTCTCTACTCTTCTATACCATTGATCATGTGTGTAGATACTCTGCCGTGTATGGGGCTGAACTATGGGGGCATGGAAAGATCGATGTATTACAGCTTAAAGAAGATGCCTTTCTCAGGTCTCTCCTTGCGCTCCCGAAAAGTAGCCCACCTTTTGTGTGTCATTCTGAACTAGGTGCCCCCTACATAGCAGACCTGATTAGGATCCAGCCAGTGCTGCTATGGCACAAAATATGGTCATCTAAACATACTATTTTATATCAAGCCATAATAGCCGACTGCAAAAGTCCCCAAATGTTTTTAACATCCTGTGGCTAAAATATGCGCATCATTTTATGAGAAACCTCAGCCATCCTGAATATTTTACTCTTCTCAAGAGCCTGGCCAATGTGCAGAGGAAAGTCTTGAAACTGAAATGCTTTTTATTATTGGAAGACATCAGATCAGCATCTGAAATCTGTAAACCAACTGTGTTTAGGAATCAAATGATCTTGACTAGTTTCACATGCAATCATACTTATCCAACGTCTATAACCCTTGTCACAGGTTTGTGCTTACCTGTTTCCAGCTGGATATCTTCCACCACTTAATTAGCTTTCCCACCACTAACAATTGATCACCTGGCCTGGGGAATTGCATGTGCAATGATATTTCACCTCAGAACACCATGCATGCCATGCTTTTCTGTAAACACGTCTCTTGGTTGAGACAGAACCTCATAAAACCCTTGTTATTACAGTTGGGCATCAGACATTGTCGCCCGGCGTATACTTATCTGCAAATGCTACCAACATTTTTATCTGTTTAGAAATGTCACATTTCTTGTTGGCTGTCATCAACTACCAGAAGCAGTTGTAAATAGTAAACATATGATTGTGCTGTGGCGACAGTCTTTTTAATACTTTGAGCTTTCTTACTTTATATATGGAAGAATTTTGTATCCTGTTTTAAACTGTATTTTGGTTATTTTAAAGTACTGTCATGGATGTATCATGTAGCTTTTATGATTCACTTTGTGATTTCGAATAAAGCTTACTTTGACTTGAATTGACTAAGAGACCCATTTCCAAATTGAACTAAATTTGCAAGAACTATGTCCAAGCAAGTAAGTCAAACAAGTTAAATATCATGATGAAACAATAAAAATAAGGCAATTAGAAAAACAAATCAGTTACGGAAAAAGGGGTTCCCAGAAAAAGAGGGGTTTCTCATGTTCGCTAAAGTTGAAAGGTCATCCAACTCATTGGAGTGATGAAACTCACTATTTGTATTTAGTCCCACAGAGACAGTTCTTAGCCTACATATCCACTTTGCTTCTGCCTGTCTTAAAATGTGCTCTCTATCTCCCCCTCCATTCACTGATTTTGATTTTTCAATTCTATGGAACCAAATCTGAGTGTCAGTTGGATGATTCTGACGTAAATGGATTGCCATGGGATATTTGTCATCTCGGTTTTGTATTGCCCGAACATATTCATATCTTGGGATTTCTGGTACTGCTTGCAATGTAGAACTTCTCACAAGGACATCCAAGGACATAAATTGTAAACAAAGTACTGCAATTTGGAAAGGATATTAAAATGTATTCTGTTTGTGTGTTATAGCAAAATTTGGTGGTTCTGTTTCATCCTTGATGACAGACTGAGCGGTTTCCACAAGTAAAGTAGCGCTGGTAGCCATGCGCTTTGCAAATGTCCTTTTCATTTAATTTCATTTCACATTCGTTATCTTCATTTAATGAGATGATAATATGTATATCTCTTAGATCTGAGATAGAAAAAGCAGACATTGCTGTTTTTTAGATACATCGTACAATACAAAAGGATGTTCACTGAAATGCTTCTTTAATCCAAATTGCGAGTGAATCTAAATAAATCTAAATGTACAGCCACAAAGTAACATTTTCTCGAAAAAACAGAAATTCAATCATTTATTAAGGATGTTTATTTCATAATCAGTCAGGGTTCTTGACGATAGACTTACAATTCTTAATTCACTCTTTTATTGATTTGTCATTATGTTTGGCAATTGCTGCACTCTGGGCCAGATGTAGGAACCCTAATACTGGTCGGTAACGGCCGAAATATCCGGATTTCGGCCGTTATCGACTGGTATTAGGCATTTGGGATGTAGGCTACATTTCAGATTCGGTAATTTACCGAATCGGTATTTAAGAATTCGGTAAATTCACAAATTCTTAAATACTGATTCGGTAAATTACAGAATCTGAAATATAGGAAGCACTCAAGTGAGTGCTTTTCACCTGTAAGGATTTGTGATTTACCACCAACTACAAGTTGGTGGTAAATAACGAAAACTGTTAAAAAAGCAATTTTTTGCTTTTTTAACAGTGCCCTGTGGCAGACATACATGTCCTTAGGGCATGTATTTGTGCCACATGTGCACCCATGCAATAATCAGGGGTGCAACAGGGTGTCAATGTGACACCCTGCCACCCTTGTATGTCTTCCCCCTTACCAATTCGGTATTTACCGAATCGGCATTCCCCATTCATTCCTATGGGCCTGGAGGCCCATAGGAATGAATGGGGAATACCGATTCGGTAAATACCGAATCGGTATTTACTGAATTGTACAGATTCGGTAAAAATTACTGAATTAATACCTACATACCATTTACCCATTCTAAAATACCGAATCAGTAAAAATCGGTATTTTAGAATCAGTAAATGGTATTTTCCTACATCTGGCTCTCTATTCTTTAGATGCACTTGGGGCCTGATGTGACAACATTTTGCAAACTTGCTTTTTGTGTGACACTTGTAGTAATGAGCCTGGATCACTATTGCCCTCACCTTTCTCGGTTTCAGATGAACAACAGAATAGCTAATTGAAATCTTTTTGGCACAGGTATCGAGCAAGATGGTGGCTATGTGACTGCTGCGAAAGCCGCTCACCGCGCCACTGAGAAGATAATCATAAACTGAACATGTATGAAAACAAAAAGATTAAGGGAGATAAAATACCAGATAAAATGCTGGATGAGGCTGGAACCGGGGACCGAAGCTCACAGTGAAAGAATTTCCAATCGGCATTACTAGAACAAAAAGTAAAGCATACCTGTGGACCCGGGACACTATGCTGCTGCTAGCACTATTCTGGAAAGGCGGGACTGCCTTGGGATTCACCGGAAATCCCCCCGAGCAAACCCCAACTTTGAAGGAAGGCGGATTGGCTGAAGAAGCAAAGGGGATACCCCCTGTCCAGAAAACTCTTACTCTTAGGGAGGGGAAGTGTGTGGATGCTAATCACCTGGCTGCCTGCGAAGAGGAGATCAGCGGCAGGACGCACAGTGGCGAGCAACGTCCCGTCGACCTGGCAACTAGGCCCAAACAGCCAGCAGCAGTAAAAAATATTATGAGCAAAGACAGAAGCAGTGCTAAGGTTGTCTAATGGGCCAAGGATCTCGAGAGTGCTGAAGGGCAAGCTGGGGGAAACGCGCCAAATGAAGGTAGGCTGCCCCCTCCCCTAAGATAGGAAAATGCTGACATTAAAATATCTAAAATGACTAAATCGAATGGTATGAATAGAATGCTCCTTGGGCTGGGCAGTGGGTTTGAGATGGAAGAAGAGGCAAGGCGGGGCACAAGTTAATATTGCACTGTAGGGAGAGCAGGATACTCAGAACCTTCAAGAGTCAAGTACCTCTGATCTCTCCCACACACCTGGTAAAATTACAGGGACTCCTGAGGGGGATACATTTGACCTTTTTACTAATGAGTCTGAAATCACTAATACTAATGAAAATGATGGTACAGACACAGAAAAATCAGGAGAAGACAGTGGCACCCCTCCCTTTAGACTTGGCACACAGAAGTGTGCACCCTATTGTACAAAGAGGAGAAGTACCAAAGGGAAAGGCAATGGCTCAGACTCTGACCACAGCCAGGCAAGTCAGCTAAAGTGGGATTATTCTATCACTCATGGAGACCAATGGGGCAGAGAAGTATGGAATACAGTTAGATGCCTCAAAACTGTTTGCAAAATCTAAAACGAATGCAGAAACCCTTCCATACATTCTACTAATTTATTCATCACTCAAGCAGATGCAAACATAAACTTGTCAAGAACATACGAGGGCTCATATTACAATGAAGAAACTCCAAGGTACCATCTGCAAAGTCAATAATACTTGTTTAGAAATAGCCGAACGCACCACAGCACTCAAGGAATGAATTGTGGCTCTCAAAGCCGGGGCCGAGGATTCAGGACAGCAAACTGCAGCGAATGAAGCATGAATGACGGATGTACTATGGAAAATGGAAGATTTCAAAAACTATCAACTGTGGAACAATTTGAGACTTCTGGGCGTTAAAGAAAATACTTAGGGGGTCGACATATGCAGATTCATTCTTCAGCTATTCAAGGGGGCATTTCCAGAACTAGCTCACTGGAATTGGGAGGGGGAGGTGCAGAGGGTACACCAAGTACCTTTGATGATGAATAAGAGGGGGAAGCAGAATGAAAAACCTAGGGCTGTCCTCATATTCTTTGGAAATTTTCTTTTACGTCGGGCAGTTCTTGAAAGGCCAGACCTGATGCCAGGTGGTCGGCTAAGGGGCACTCCTTCTTCGCAAGGCTGGATTTCTGCCATACTATGGTACAAAAGAGATGGAGGCTTTGCCAGACATTTGTCTGTGAGTTTTTGTTAATGAGCCCGCCCGTCTTCAGGTCATTTTTAAAGGCATAGCCAGGGTGTTTACCTCAGAGATACAAGCTCAGGAGTATATTGGTCGCCAAGTCTGCAATTACAGAAATTTCAGCCAAGATATCCGCAGGAAAATGTACGGCCTGGTGCAGCAAAGTATACAAAATCAGTGAAAGAGGAGGCCATATGCTGGTAGTCCGCAACAGTGAAAAGGTAGTCTAGGGGAGAATTGTGGAAATTAGAGACCCAAACAATGGTCTATTCACTGAGCCAGCGGCAGTTCGCTACGCGTCCAAAGGTTTTACCAACGGTTTTGTGCAGAGAATACCCAAGCAGGGGATACAGCAATAAAAGTATATCTAAAGGGTCTGTCTGCGTCACAGCTCTCCCCAGAGGAGAGAGAAAGCCTAGAAGCACCTATAAAGGAGGAGAAGCTAAGAAAACCGATTGAATCCACATCATCAAGGAAAGCGCTAGGCCGAGACTTCATTCCAAGTGAATTTTATAAAACATTTGCTCCACATGTGTTGAAATGTAGGCGCTAGATTTTTTTTAAGGGTACAATCAGTGGAGGAGGCCCCTGAATCCTGGAAGTTGGCTAACATTGTTGTGTTTCTGAAAAAGGGGAAACCCACCAATGAATTGGGATCATATCAACCAATTACACGGGTGAATAGTGATATTAAGATATATGCTAAAAATCTTAGCTGTTAGACTGGCGGCAGTCATTAAGAAGTTGATTTTTCCTTGCCAACATGGGTTTGTCCCGGGACGGGCACGATTAACCATAAACATAGGACTATCGCCCTGTTTGACTCTTCCAAGGTTACAAGAGACCCTATGGCTTTAATATTATTAGATGCAGAAACAGCCTTTGAAGGATCTCCTGACCTTTTTTGATGGGCAATTTGGAGAGGAAAGGCTTGGGCAAAGGGATTATTGGTACTAATCAGATCATGTACCAGGAACCTATTGCTAGAATAGCTACAATGGGTAGCATCTCTGAAATAATTATGATCTCGTGTGGCACGCGACAGAGTTGTCCCTGTTCCCCCCTACTATTTGCCCTATACATCGACCCATTCATTAGAAGGATAGAAGGGAACAAAGAGATTCGGGCTATACACACTAAGGGAGAGAGTATGAAAATGTTAGCCTATGCAGACAACCTGGCCATAATTACTCCTAGCCTGGGGATGCTCTTTCAGAAATCGAAAGGGAGGCAAGCTACTTTGCCGGTATCTTGGGGTACCAGCTCAACCACAGTAAAACGTAAATTGTGATGAATAATAAGGTAGAATTGGACGATGAACGAGTCATCCTGCATGCTAGGTTTCTGGGAATTGAAGTTACGGTCAACGTAGAGAAAATTGGCCGATTAAATTTGAGACCACTACTTCAGAAATCTAAAAAAGATTTTGCTAGAAAAATAATATACATGTCACATTAATAGGGAGGATCAATGTTAATAAAATTATATTTTTGCCTAGCAAGAGACAGGGACGGGCGACTATACGACCAAGGGGACAAAGCAGGCAAAATGAAAGCCTGGCTGGACAAAAAACAGAAAGCGCAGAGAGTAGTGACGGAGCTCAGAGGCAGTTCGGGCACCCTCCTAACCGAACCTCAGGAGATAGTTTGTGAGTTTGCAGCACACTTCAAACACGTCTATCAAAAGGGAACGGAGCTCCCGGAGAAGGACTTCTCCGCACTCTTGGCCGACATTAGACTGCCTACCCTCTCTGACACAGACCGAGAGGCCCTGGAGGGTATGGTCACTGCAGAGGAGCTGACCACGGCAATCAAAGACCTCCGGCTGGGAAAGCCCTAGGACCCAATGGTCTCCTGATTGAGCTGTACAAGCTCAAGCCCGACAGCCTTGGCTCACACCTGAATCGTATGTTTGAGGATAGTAAAGTTTTGGGGAAACTGCAGAGAGACCAGGGCATTGCCACATTGGTGGCTGTGGCCATCGCGAAAGAGGGGAACCCAGAGATGCATGTACCTCTTATAGGCCGATCTCACTATTAAATGCCAAACCCAAAATCCTTGCGAAACTGCTCTCAATCAGGCTCCAGCTGATAATAACCAAACTGATCCACCCAGACCAATCGGGCTTTATGCGGCACCGCAACACCGCACTTAATTTAGGACGACTCCATGGTGAATTAGGACGCTGCCACACGATCCAAGAAGATGCGGTGGTGGTCTTGTTGGATTCCACAATGGCATTCGACACGCTTGAATGGCCATACCTGATGGCTGTCCTCAAAAAGTTGGGCTTCAGCCCTAATTTTATTGGGTGGATACAACTCCTACATACGGAACAACTGGCTCAATTAGTCGTCAACAATAAAAAATCCGAGGTGTTCACGCTGGAAAGGGGGATGCAACAGGGCTGCCCCCTCTCCCCCTTGCTCTTCGCTCTCTCCATTGAGCCGCTCGCGGCTTGGATAAGGCAGGGCCTCTCAATACGGGGACTCAAGTGGGCTGAAGGGTGGGAGGATCGGATCTTGCTCTATGCAGACCATATCCTCTTGTATCTCACTTCCCCTTATAAATCATTGAGTGTAGCCTTGAACATATTCAACAGTTTCGGGAGAAACTCCGGTTACAGCATCAACTGGGGGAAATCATTGCTCTACCTCTTGCATGGCACCCCCCTCAATGCCACACTGCTGCCTGATCCAAACAATCACAGAAGGGTTCATGTATCTAGGTATTTTCATCACCACCGATCTGACAGCCCGATATGAGAGGAACCTCCTGCCACCCCTGCAGAGACACCGCCACCTGGAAGAGGCTTCTGTTGTCCCTGGTTGGACGAGCGGCTCTTATCGCGATGATGTTTCAACAGAACAAGGGAACCCTTAAGGTATAGCATAGGGACCTTGGGCATTACATATTACAAAGAACAGTGGTCCCTATATGGAAGTAGTATACAAAAAACACAATGATCATACACTTGGTAAGTCGTATGTCTTCTGTCCGTCCGGACAGGATTTTTATTTTCTATTAAGTGAAATTCTAAGTTTCTAAAAGATGTCAAGCGGGCACAGCCGTGACCTTTAACATACAAGACACAACAACGAGAAAAGTGGAAAAAGCAAGAAATCTGTCTGTGCGCTTGTACTTCAGTGAAACAGACTTGAGATGTTCAAAAAACCACACCATTGCATTATTCAATGTTACATAGAAAATTTGCATATGGGGTTTAAAGGTCGACGTTTCGATGCCTTTTCTAAAATAGAGGCATCATCATCAGGACAAGGGATGACATTATTGTTGTCTTGAACACCATTAGTAAAATTTAAGCCTTTTCGTTACATTTACTTTACAAACATATTTACATTGGGAAGAAAAAGGGGAAGAAAACAAAAGAAAATAACATGAGTAACAGGCATATAACAAAAGATCCTTTGTGGCTGTACATGGAGTGATTTCGGGTGACGCACTCTTTCATTTAACCTTGGTGGGTGTTTAAAACAGTTGAAGAGTGAGGCATAGTTTGTGGCATCCTGCGAAAAAACGGCGCGGTGACTGTGAGAGTACATGAGGGCGGTACCATGCATGATAGCATTCTCCTAGGAACGTGGATGTGCAAGACGGTATTGACATTGGCTGAAGTGGGTCATTTGTCCATGACAGGTGTTTAAAATAATTGAGGAGTGAGGAGTCTAGATGAAACATAGTTTGTGGCATCATGCGAAAAAATTGCGGCGCAGTGACTTTGAGCATATATTTAGGGTGGTAACATGCATAATAGCACTCTCCTAACATCATGGGCGTGCAGGACGATATTAACATATGTTAAAATGGGTTGTATGCACTGTCTGTTTCAAATCATGCACAGAGGGGATTGGGCGTGCTTACTACCAATAACAGCGGTTTGGCATGAGCTCTAAACAGGTTTTAATTAACACCTACGTACTAATTGTAAGGCGATCAGTAGGAGGTTCTAGAGGGTAAACACCGCTATGACAGGCTATCTGCGAAGAAATAAACTGTCGGTTAAAGCCTTGACAGCGCGTGGCGTGCACATTTACTCTAATGGATAGGAAAGCGTGTTACCTGGAAAGTCGGGATTTTAATCCTTAGCTATTTGTTCTTCCGGTTTCTCAAATTGTCCGGGCGGGTGAACACAGCTCGTTCGTATTAAATAATACGTGAGGAGCACAATGGCTATCTAGAATAAGGCGAAGGAATGCCGAATTATACGAGAAAAAATAAATAAAGGCTACTCGCTAGTATAGTGGCAGTCTTGGCATGCAGCAGGGGTAAACTTACTGTATAGGTGAATCAACGGTGCCGCGGGTGTGGCGATCCGGTGCTGGATCGGCATGGTTTCCCGGGTTTAAATCTCGAGGGGAGTGAACAGCGTGAAAGGACTGGGTAGCGAGGGTGAAGTGAACGGGGGTGTGTGCGGCGGCCATTTTAAAGTGGTGATTTGTGCTATAGTGAACATGCAGTTAGCACAGGAGGAAATACAATATCTGCATTTTCTGAAACTTAATAACATGTAATTAATTTCTAGAAATTTACAGCAGGGACGTCCAGTCCTCACGTCGGTTTAACCCATTCCGAATGCTGTTGGTACGCAAAATCCAGTGTAATTCTTCTTTATTCTGCAGTTGTGATGTGTCTGCTCCTCTGGGTGGTGGTTTGATAATTGTAATCACAGTCCAGAGAAAGTCTTTTTCACTGTGTCCTTTGGCAGAAAAGTGTTCCACAAGTGGTGCATTCGCTGTTTTGCATTTGATCCTACTCCGATGTTGACCAATCCGGAGTTTTATTTTTTGGCTGGTTTGTCCTATATAGATGAGCATACAAGGACACAGAATGGCATACACTAGGTTCGCAGAATTACAATTAGAAAAATATTTCCGTTCAAATTTGATGTTGCCATATTCAAACGTTTTTCTTTCGATTGTGGTGTCACAACAGATACAGCCCCCACACTTAGCATGGCCTATGAGTGGTGGAAGGCCCCAGACATCATTTATAGTGGTTTTTGGTGTTTGTGGCGGGAGAGCTGCCCTAACGAGATGATCTTTAATATTCTTAGCACGTTTGAAAGCAAACATGGGCTTGTCTAGTGTTAGTTGCCCTGCGTTGAGGACTGGCCAGTGTTTCAGTACACTTTTTCTGATGGCATTGGATGCCGGTGAGAATGTGGTAACACAGATGAGTTTGTCCTGTGCATTCTTTTGTTTGGGCTCTAAAAGGGTCTCTCTTGGGCAATGCCAAGCCCTTTTTAAGAGATTTGCGCACCAGTTTACCTGGGTAACCTCTGCTTCTAAGTTTTTTGCTAAGGATCTTTGCCTCAGCAAAATAATCATCCCTAAAGTAGCAGTTACGCCTGATGCGGAGGAACTGGGAGAAGGGTAAGGAATCGCGTAGGGCCCTGGGGTGATGGCTAGTGTATTCGAGCAGAGTGTTATGCTCAGTGGGCTTGCGATGCAGTGTGGTGGTTAGACGGCCTTCTGTGTGTCTTATTTGTAAGTCAAGGAAAGGGATGGAATCCTTACTAGTAGACAGAGTATAGCAAGAAGATTTCTTGCTTTTTCCACTTTTCTCGTTGTTGTGTCTTGTATGTTAAAGGTCACGGCTGTGCCCGCTTGAGATATTTTAGAAACTTAGAATTTCACTTAATAGAAAATAAAAATCCTGTCCGGACGTACAGAAGACATACGACTTACCAAGTGTATGATCATTGTTTTTTGTATACTACTTCCATATAGGGACCACTGTTCTTTGTAATACTTATCGAGATGATGATACTGCCACATTTCCTCTACTCTCTCCCGAACTACCAGGAAGTAGTCCCACAGAAGTACTTTAAAGAAATCGAGGCTACCCAAAGGGACCTATTATGGGCCAGAGCACCACGTATCTCACTCCATAAATCGACACTTGGCTGGTACGATGGGGTTATAGCACTTCCAGACATTAGGAAATACTACTGGGCAGCACACCTCTCAGCCATCAACCAAGGTACATATTGTAGGTTCGATGATCCCGGGTACAGGATGGACAGAGGGCTTCTCCTGGGTGGGAACTTGGAAGCGGCGTTCTACTCTAAGTCCAACAAGTACCCCCTTACAGGGCCCACAAGATACTTGGTTCATCTCTGGCATATTGTAAGCCGCAGTCTGGGATGGGCTGATAAACTTATGTTAGCTACCCCACTTTGGATTTCTGAATGGCTGGGCACACTGGATTGAACTGAAGGGTTCGATAAATGGGACCTGATAGGGATCCCCCACATAAAGGACCTCTGGGGACCCAATGGCAAGGTGTTGTTTGCCTCATTACAGCAGACATATGAACTAGCACATAAGGAATACTTTAGATATGTGCAGGTCAAGCACTCACTCCAGGCAAACACACCTACTGGAACATCCCTACCGGAGTCCTCCCCTCTACAGGACAGACTGCTTGACGGTCATCTGCCAGAAAAGGCCATCAACCTCACATACAAAAAACTCATACACCACACCCTGACCCCCTAATTGAACTAAAGAGAAAATGGGAGAGTGACGGTCTGGAGATAGTTGATGAGGAATGGAGGGAGGCGCTTTCTTCCCCCAAGGAAGTGGCAATATCAGCGAAACTGAGGCTGATTAAACTGAAAATACTGCAACAAGTGTACCTCTCTTGTAACCAACTTGTATTGATGGGCAGGAGTGAGGAGGGGCTCTGTAGGAGACACTGTGGTCTGACAGGGATGTTTATGCAAGTACCATGGGAGTGCCCCTTGATACAAACCTACTGGAAACAGGTACATGATTGTATGCATATAGATTGGGGGGTAGAAATATGGCTTGAAGCCAAAAGGTGCCTCTTAAACATCTGGGAGCCCACAGGCCTGACAGCAAAGGGCAGAATATGGGCGACGCTTGGTCAGACTCTAGCAAAACGTAATATAGCATGCCTATGGGGGGCAGTAACACCTCCAACCCTTAGCGCATGGAGGAAAGACATGGACTGGTGCATGCTACATGAGAAGACAGTATACGTTGCCCGGAGTTGCCCACTGAAATGGGTAGCAATATGGACAAAATGGAATGTGTACCGTGGCAATCTGTGTGAGCCTACCCTGATCCCATCCCTTGATGAACCATTAACATCTTAATTTGATATGTAATGTAAGGATCTTATACTATATTACATCAAACGTTGTGACATTTGTATGCAATCCTGACTATGTAGCACTGTAACAAGTAATGATTTCCTGTGTGTAATGACCATCACGCTTAACTGTACCAATAAACAGAGTTATTAAAAAATGTTTTTTATATTTTTACCAAAAAATCTTATACCTTTTTAGAGCCATCCCCGTGTAAATTGATAAATCCTGGTTCCGATCTCTATTTCATATGATCTCCAGATTTTTATGGGCCGGCCAACAACCTCAAAGAGCCCTAAAATTCATAACCCTTCCAAGGGACCAAGGGGCTGGGTGATCCCAAGTTTCCTCCCATATTACTGGGCAGCAACTATTCAGCAGATGACTGGGAAGGGATAAGACTGAATCGGAGGAAGAGTCAACTGCCTCCATATAGGAATTAATATTTGAAATAGAAGCTAGAAGATGTCTTATGCGTCATATTGACTTAGCGTATTTCAAGAGGGTTAGAGTTAAGATTTTTAATGGTGCTTTCAAGGATTGGACTGCACTTTGAAAGAAACTTGGCCTTAAAAGGGTCCATAGATATACCCCTTTGTTTAATTACAAATTACTCCCAGCTTTATTCCACAACGGACATATGACATGCTGGGATGAGAGGAGAGCAAGGAATATAGGGGATTTAGTTGAGGAGGGGGCAATATATCCGTTTGATAAAATCAAAGAAATATTCGGCCTAGGGAACAACAACTTCTTAATAAATATCTACAAATAAGGGACTTCCTGGTTAAAACATCAGGCGGAACAGCTGGTTTCTCCAGGGTCCCCTTACTGGACACGATGCTGAGATCCCATCCAACATTGACTATAATATATTAGTTATTAAATAAGGATATGGGAAATGATCCTATAAAGCACACAAGCCGATGGAAGGACTTCCTTCAGGTGAGAGATAGGGGAAAGCGTGGACTCACTCCTTCTGGATCAGTCTGCATGTATCTTGGCTAACCTTCAGGTACAATGCTTTAAGACCTGTCATAATTGACCCCGAAAAAAGGTTCTGAAATCTGGGCTCCTTTAAGCAGATGGATCAACAGGGTTGAAGGATCCATAGAATGCAGTCTGGGCCAAGGGGAGTAATACATTGTATACACAAACATACTGCGCTATTATTCTTCTGACCCTTTGCAATGATTTCTTTATTCTTTTCTATTCTTCTGAATTCTCTTTTTCCTTACCTAAATCCATCTGTTTTATAAACATTTGCCAATGTTAATTGATGTTGGATCGGGGTGGGCGGGGTGGGTGGGTGCTGGGTCCCAGCTATAAAGGGGTGGTGGCTATAAATGACTTTTTTTGCTTTTTTTGTAATATTTGCTTAACATATTTAATAAAAACTTTAAAATAAAATTAAGTCTTTTTGGCGCTGCCTCTTCATCCTTCACATAATAACCTTATGTACTGATGTCTTTTGAAGTAGCAATATTTTTTTTAATCACTGGGGCAAATAAAGGCTGCAATGTTAATTTCTGCCAGCCAGTTTCCAGGACCCGGCATCTGAAGAAAAGCTGCAATGCACAGAGCACCACTGTGAAAATGGGTTACTGCTGTTGCCTTTACTGCCCAGCATTGTTACAGAGACCTAGCAGTGCTTAAATCCTACCCAGTGGGCAATCCGCAAACATATGGATCCCTTCCCACTGGTCTCCATGGCAGCCTTTTGCAACACAATTTGTGAAAAGCCAAGAACTCAATATGGATGATAAACTGGCAATGTGTTCTCAGGTATCCACAATTACATCTGCATGTACTCAACCCATAAACTGTGGAGAATGTTAACTTTGTATATCTTGGAGGCCATCGGTAAAGGTACTGAATTCAACTATTACAATGACATTTAGCTTTAACTTGTTTCTGTAGCATTGCCTCCAATGTATTTACAGTCAAGCAGCCACCTTAGTGCTGGCTGCCCTTGCTATTTTAGCGTCACACCTAGCTTCAGAAGTTACATTGGCTGCCCATTCATTCAAGAATCAAATTCAAGATCTTTTGTTGGGTACGTCATAGTATATATCATACCATGGCACATTTGCCTTATCACCCTTTAAAAAATCTCTGTTTGGCCAATCTTGGTATCACTAACAGTTTATGAGATCTAGAAGTCCTTGACAACAGGTGGAGATCCCTTTTTCAATTTAGCTGCATGAGCCTGAAATGTGCTGCCTTTAACCTTTAGGCTTATCTCCTGCCACCAATGCCTTAGGCAAAAACGAGACCAACAATGGTGGTTGGGCCCAATGGGAGGGAGGGTAGGCAGGGCCACACTAACATGAATACAAAAGATTTGCCTATGCCTCCAAGTGTACGAATTAAACACTGAATGATTACGGATAAACAATACTTTTATTAGTTTACCCAGACAATAACTTTTTGTCGTTGAGTCAATGCTTGGTTGAACAATTTTTCATTATACAAACAACAGACATTGAATCACCATCAACTTCATTTCTAGCCATATGTGATTCAGAAAACGATTTGTGCATATATACAGTGCAAGGGTTTAAGTGCAAAGCATTGAAAGAAAAAAACATTTAGTCGTACATATACAGTTTATGCATGGACATAATGCATCAAAAACAAAGTGAGAAAACCTAATCAACAATTCACAAAGGAAATCACAAATGTAAGGAGGAGAGGGAGGAAATATTTTTCAAAGCTCAACTCCCTACTCATGAACTGAATTCATTTTTCTAATTATCTAGTATTCAGAAAGAAAGCCCATTTTATACATAACTGACATAGACCACTAATGTCAAGTCAAATGCCGACGCGTTTCGAATCCTGTTGCGTTATTTGCAGGATTCTCATCAGGGCGGTGTGATTCTAGTCCATGGGAACTTTTAGTTAATTGCACCAAGTGGCTTCTGTTTGAAAATATCGTCTATGGCAGGCGGGTCTGGGCTTTAGTCTTCACAACCCTGAGGCTGGTGTGCCGGTAACGGAAATTAATTTTCAATGCTGGCGCATTGTTTTCTCTTTTGGATGAATCAACACGGGCGGGAAAATCCTCACCGGTATTGGGAACAGCGCGGTGTCCGTTCATAAATCAACGCGGAGAGCTCCGCTGGTACAACCTGCTTCCAACCGGCACACTCTGTATTTGGCAACATACAGAGTGTGCCGGTTGGAAGCAGGTTGTACCAGCGGAGCTCTCCGTGTTGATTTATGAACGGACACCAATGAAGATCTCTTAGGGCCAGAGATACAGAGGACCTGCGCTGCCGGTTTAAGGCTAGCTTTGCTGCTATTGTTTGGAATCTTTGCGACTTCAGTATCAAGGAATTTAGAGTTCCAAGATACAAGGAGTTACAATAGTCCAACCTACTCAGAATAACCCTACTCACTATTTGTATTTTGACAGAAACTGGCAGTAGTGGGAGAATAGTTTGTAGGGTTCTATTCAGAGAAAAGCAAGTGGCAACTATTTTATTTACTTGTGAGTCCAGTTGAAGATTATCATCCAACTACACCCCCAGATTACGTACTGTTTTGGCTGGGATTAATGAAGCATCTTTGGGGGTGAGCCGTAAGTCAACAGGAAGGGGGCAAACTATTGTACTCGTAGTGCAATATACAGCTTCTGTTTTATCTCCATTGAATTGGAGAAAGATGTTTCTAAGCCAGTTTGTGGTACTTTCCATGCACTTATGAAATGTATCCATGGGGATTGTTTGATTCCCTTCTAGCAAACACACAAGCTGTGTGTCGTCAGCATAGTTGACTAATTCTACTCCAAAGTACTTGATGATAGGAATAAGTGGATGCAGGTCTATCTATATCTATACTAATATAGTAAAGAGAGAGCCCAAACCTTTGAGGCGGGTAATCTCAGGAACCACCGCACCAATCACAACACCCAATACAGAGTTGGAAAGGGCAGTTGCAGCACAAGGACATAGGCTATGCAGACGCCGACCATATACATTTAAAAGGTAAATGAACCGTGCCAGCAAAGTAGTCCCTTGTGGGCGTATCTGCGATGTGTTGTGGGTATGTGCGGGGGGCATGACAAATGCTGGTGGTGTGTGGTATGTTCCACCCTTCATGCCATGTCTCATATCGTGTGCTGTGGGCGTGTGCTGGGGGCGTGGGCGTGTGCGGGGCGCGGGATTACGGGGAAAAAAAGCGAGCGTTGTGCCCAATATTTCATTGTTTTTTCTTCCTAGGTTCTGTACATTCCAGCTCCGGGTGTCCACCCTGCTCCCTTTAAATACCCCTGCACCCCATAATCATAACCCTCCCTAACTCCTTAAAATACCCCAACACCCTTAAACACTAACCCATCTTAACCCTATAAATATACCCTGTACCCCAAAACCCAAACCTATCCCTAAAATCTAAAAATACCCCTGTACCCCAAATCCCTAACCTAGCCCTGAACCCCTAAAATACCTCTGTACCCCAAAACCCAAACCTAGCCCTGAACCTTAAAAATACCCCTGTACCCCAAAACCCAAACCTAGCCCTGAACCCTCAAAATACCCCTGTACCCCAAAACCCAAACCTACCCCTGAACCCTAAAAATACCCCTATACCCCAAACCCAAACATAGCCCTGAACACTAAAAATACCCCTGTACCCCAAAACCCATACCTATCCCTAAACCCTAAAACTACCCCTGTACCCCATAACCCAAAACTATATCTGAACCCTTAAAATACCCAAACACCCCAAAACATATACCTCAGTACCCCAAAACATATACCCCTATACCCATACTTACCTTATCCAAACATAAAAAACATGCTTTTACCATTTATGCATTTATAACAAATTTAGTTGTAAATGTATGTGTGGTAAAAGCATATAAAATGTAATGCCATGCGTTATAATGGCATTGCAGAGTCATGATACTTTCGTAATGAAAGTATGCGGAGTGATGGTATGCGGAAAGAAAGTTGCAGAATAATAGTTGTTTACCTTCCCCCGGTAAGTACATTGGTGGCACGGCGGCCCACATCTCCAGCAACATACTCATATTTTTTCACCACCGATTTGAAAAATGCACAGGTCTCTCTCATTGATGGCCGGCACCGACATACACTTTTAGACACACCTCCCGCCACAAGTTCAAGAATTGCGAACTTTAGAGCTGGGGAGCTACGTTCGGATCTCGGCATCAGCTCAACATCCGGTGATTCCAGGCAAATCGCTTTGTTTCCCTGTGCCTACCACAAATGAATGTGTTCTTCTGTAATGTAAATTGTGCTCATGCCATGTTGTCGAGTTTGCGCTATATAATATTGCAAGGAAAGATAAAGTAGGGAAACTCGAGTTCACACACTACTGAACGCGCACTCTTAAGTGCATCAGCAGTGCACTGTGAATCGGAGCGTTTCACAGGCCTGTCACAGATAAGAAATGCTATCAAAACGAAATCCTACAAAACAATATACTACTGGCCGGCAGCAATTCATACCCGGACAACGTCGGGACCGGCTGCTAGTATTAAATAAAATTGGGCTAATTGCTGAACCCTGTGGGACCCCATGTTGGACAAATGTCTTCGGAGATATGAAAGGTTGAATACTCACTGCCTGTGTCCTGTCCGATAGATAGGACTGAAGCCATTTTAGTGCCTGAACTTTAACTCCAATGCTACTAAGTCTTTTTAGCAGAATGCTATGGTTCACCATATCAAATGCTGTTGACATGACTAACAGCACTAATACAACCAATTGTCTGTTGTTAGCTCTCATTCTCGAAATCATCAAACACAGTCATTAGAGCTGTTTCAGTTCCTTGCTCAGGACAGAATCTGAATTGCAGCTTACCCAGTAGATGATTATCCTCTAAATAGTGGGACAATGATTTACTGACTACTCGCTCAATAATTTTTACCCGGCAAGGTAACAGGGGGATAGGTCTATAGCTAGATGGACAAAGAGGATTAAGTATTGGTTTCTTGAGTAACAGGGTCACAATTGCCTGTTTCCAGCATTCTGGGACCTCTCAGCTAGTCAATGATTGGCAGCATATTTGACGTAACCAGGGAAAGAGTTCCAACTTGAATTCCTTCCAAATCCTTTCTGGGAGGGGGTCCAATGGTGACCCAGAAGAAACAGTAAAGCTGTATTAGTAAACACTTCCTCTGAGGAGGTATGCAACCACTCTAGAGTAGGCTGACAGCCTCTGTCTATGCTCTCGTCCTGTTTCTCTAACACAGATGGCGCTATTCAATCATTCCCCTCCTTCATAGGTGAATTGTTTTCATCATGCACCCCAATCTGGTTCTTTCGATTAAGGTTGTCAATGATTTTATTGATCTTTTCATCAAAATAAAATGCCAGATCGTCACATAGTTTCTGCGTAGCTGTGATCTTGTTACTTACACAAGCCGGCTTAGATAGATCCTTTACTATGCTAAAAATAGTTCTAGCCTTCTGCGGTGCGTGCAGGATGGTTTTTGCATAATATTCGGCCTTTGATCTAACAATTGCTTCCTTATACGTATTCAATTACATTTTGAAAGTTCTTTTTATCTATTTCAGCATAGAGCCGCCTCCATTTTCTTTCTGCCTGTTTACATTCCTTCCGCTGTAATCTCAGATCCTCAATAGACCAGGGGGCAGATGGTTTATCTCTATTCTTTAGCCTCTTAACTGGTATTCTTTGATCCAGAGTTTTATTTATTTTAGCACAAAGGTTTAGACCATTTTCTCCCTCTGATTTATTGGAGTCAAATACATTTTTCTCCGTCAGTAATGGTATTTGTTTGTTTTTTAGTTGTCTGGGCCATTCCCTTCCCTCTTCGAAAATTCCTAGGGTAAATCACTTTATTATTTGCTATAGGTAGTACTAGCAGAAAATGGACTAAAGAGTGATCAGTCCAACACAGAGACAGTACTTCGACCACTCTGGCCTCAGCGGAATTGGCAAATATTAGATCTAGGATATGGCCTCTTTGGTGTGTAGATTCTAACACTAATTGTTGCACGTTGAGACTCTCACATGCTTGAACTAGTTCTCTCAGAGCCTTCAGGTCCCCATTATCCCAGAGATTAAAGTCACCCAGTAAAATCAACCTAGAGTGGGTTAGTGACGTATATACACAATGTCGATCAATGCCTGGCATTGAGAGCTCTGTCCTCTGGGGGGCCTATAGCACACAATACCTGTGAACACCTGTCCCCTAGCCTCCTTAAGGGAGAACCCTAAAAGTACTGCACCTTCAACATTCTCCATTTGAAGTGGAGTAAAATTCAATTTTTCTTTAAATATTACTCCAACCACCCCCCTCCTCTCCCATTTATTCGGGGCTTATGGAAAGCTTTTTATCCTAAAGGGCAGGCTTGCCCTAGTTGCACTATGGAATCACTCCGAGTCCATGTTTCTGTTAGAAACAAAGGGTCAAAATCATGACATTCCAAGATAATAAAGATCTCTTGATGATGCTTAACTAAGGATCTAACATAAACTAACCCACATTTTAGGCTGTTTGGAGATGAGCCTGCCAAGGGGATAGTTCCTTTACACAGATTAACCGCCACAGGACCCATAACATCTTGCTTACCTATGTGTAAAAGTTGTTCCCTTGAGTAGTGGATTCTAATATTTCCGGGTAGATGGTGTTCATGACCATTAGCATGGCTGGTGCTGTGCGCGGACGGACGCAAACGGGCGTGCCTCTGGCACAGGCTGCACACTTGCACTCCCCTGCCTTAAGTAGAGGGGGAGCATTCCGAACAAGATTACATGCGTTAGGTGACCCGCTCTGACAGGCGGAAGTACACCAGCTCACCCTGGTCGGCTATTGTGCAAAGTGCAAAATGGGTGAGTTGAGCTAAGTTTTAGCAGTGTTAGAGTTCTAAAAATAATATTCCTGGCAGTCTAATCAGTGCTCACTGTCACGTTTCAAGGCAAGATTAAAATCACCATTGGAAGTTTAAAAAACCAATTTCTAAAAACCAGTTACTAAACAATTGTGCTTGGTAGTCTTCCGTTTCAATAAAAATAAATATGTCTGTTTAACATACGTGCCCCTAATAACGATGATGGGGAATTCCTGGGGTCAGCTCTCAGTCAGGCCCAGTTTATTCTTGATTTCGAACTATTGATAGCACCTGATTAAAATTGTGCCCTTGATGGCACCTGTTAGATTTGGGGGTCTCTGGTTGGCACAGGTAGGTACTTGTGACAAATAGGGTACCTCTCCTCTAATCAGGATAAGGGGATTACACACCCAAAATAATCCCTGCTCACACTCTTGGTAGTTAGGCACGAGCAGAAGGGCTTTACTTCAGAGGCGTTGTAAGTTAAGCAGTTGTGAACACATACAGTAACCCAGTGACAGCACTACAAATGGACACCACACAGGTTTTATATAAAAAATAAGTAGACTTTATATAGAGTTACCATAAGACCATAAACGACAAAAATACACACTATGATTACTTTCAGATGGTAGTTTTAAGCTTAGTTCAGTTCAGTTCTTGGATGCAACACTCTGCGTCAATGTACCTTAGGTTGCTTCGCGCTTCCACGACAAGCAATGTTGCAGCAATGCAAAATGCGGCAAAGTTTAGATGCAAAGAAATAAAGATATGAAGATCTTCTAGATGTGGCACTCTTCTCAGGGATGTGAGAAGATCTCGGTTCAATGCGTGGACGGCAGCGGCGACACCCTTACGATGCGACGGCAGCAGCTCCAGCGGCGACACTCTTCTCCCACGATGCGTGAAACTTCTGCTCGATGCGACAACTACAGCGGCGACATCCAAGATGCGACTGCAGCAGCTCCGATGGCTGCGAGCTTCTCGGGGATGCGAGGTGCTCTTGGTCAATGCGGTGCAATGCGACAGTTCCAGCGGCGACACCCTCCTTCGGAGTTGCGACGGCAGGCACAGCGACGGCGACACGCTCTGACCTCATTGCAGGATTATTCTCCTGATGCGGTGCAGTGCCACAACTACAGCAGCAACACCCTCCTTCGGAGTTGCGACGGCAGCAGCAGCGACGGCGACAGGCTACCTCTTCGTTGTGGCCGCTTCTCTCCGATGCGGTGCAGTGCGACAGTTCCAGCAGCGACACCCTCCTTCGGAGTTGCGAGGGCAGGCACAGAGACAGCGACACGCTTCTTCTTCGGTGTGGCCGCTTCTCTCCGATGCGGTACATTGTGACAGTTCCAGCGGCGACACCCTCCTTCGGAGTTGCAAGGGCAGGCACAGAGACAGCGACACGCTTCTTCTCATTGAGTCGCGCTTCCAGCTCCTTGCGACACGCAGTTCCTCAGAAGGCCCAAAACAGCAGCAGGCACTTCCAAAAGAACTCTGGGGAGTAAAGTCTGTTGTCCCTGAGACTTCAGCAGGAGACAAGCTCTTTTCCAAGCCCTTGGAGATCCTTCACAAGTTGATAGTAAAGTACACAAAGTTCCTTTCTCCTTCCTTTGGCAGTAAGGCAACCACTGCAGGCCAATCCCCCAAGCAGCACTTCAGCTTGGGAATAGTCTCTCCTCAGTTTATTCAGGTTCCTCTCCTCAGTTAAGGTTTCTTCTTGTAGTCCAAAAGTGATCTAATTTCATGGGATCAGGGTCCCAATATTTATACCCCAAAATCCTTTGTTCTCTGAGGGGAGAGGGGCCTTTGCCCAGTCCAAACCAGTTCTGAAGCACTCTGTTTACCAGACTTATCCTTTTCTTTCACAGTGCAGGGCAGAAACATCAGACGCCCCACAGGAGGTGGAGCCAGCATTGTGGAAGGCAAGTACAGTCCTGGAGCACTTTGTTTACAGGACCCCTTCTCTTCTTTCAGTGTGCAGGGCAGAGACATCAGTCGCTCCCCAGGGGGTGGATTCAGCATTGCGGAAGGCAGGCACAGCCCTATTCAAGGTTCAGGTGCAACTCCTCCCTCCCATCTGGATGCAGATCTCTCCATTCACCACTGGGTGACTCAGCCTGTCTCTTGGAATCCCCCAGCCCTGTCACTTACAAAACCAGACAAAGGAATACATAACCTAGCAGAGGCAGGTTTGAATGGTTAGACAAGCAAATACCTACTTTCTAAACGTGGTATTTGCAAACACAGAATATTAAAATCAACTTCACTAAAAGATTTATTTTATTATTCTGAGTTCAGGCATACTAAACTCAAATTTCTACCATGTTCTCTGAGTCTGTTAGGATTATACACATGTAATAATCTCACAGCCCATTCTGGCCTATGGAGAACAGGTAGCCTTGCAATAGTGAAAAACGAAAATGGCTGTAATTCACTATTAGGACATGCCACACACATCAGGGCTTGTCCTACCTTATACTTACAATGTGTTGGGATTTAGAGCGGGCTGCGCCCAGTCCTCTCTCTGTGCACATGCTGACGATTACACCCCTCCCTCTTGACCCATGTGATCGCTTTTAAGGAGAAGAAACTGGGCAGTCAGTGCTTGGTTTAGTTACCGGTCACGTTGTCTTTTTTGGTGACCGACCTACGTGGGATTATCTGCTGAGTTCGTGTTTTGTGCTGAGAGACTATTTGTTTGCAGAGCGAGGCTTCTCTCTGAAAAGGTAATACCTTTCGGAATCTGGATTGGGATTACGGCCCTTGGAGCGCTAAGTACCTGATTCTGCATTGGAGAATGTACGCGGCTGCGTGCGGACATTTGAAGAACGCCAGTGCATTCATTTCCGGGTATTGGATCGCACTCGATGTCCTTGTGCGTAATTTAGGTTCATTTACAAACCAGCGGTTAGTTGGCATTTTTCTTTTCTTTTTGTGGCCACTGAATTTTCGGGTTGTGTTGGGAAGCGGGACGTTTTATTTACACATATCCAAGACGGAAGGGGTTTTTTATGTCGGAAGACTTTTTCCCCTAATGTGTATAAAGAGACAAGGTAACTCCAATAGAGTGGTGTTAACTCTAGAAGATTTCAATACAGATCAAGAGGCACGAAGTCTCCGGTACAGCAATACTGAAGCCCTGTGCGGGTAAGAGGAAAGGGGTTGTTGTGCCTCCCAAAACACTGTATGTGCATAGAGAGAGTAAAACGGGGTGTGATTTCTCACCTATGTTCTTTCTGTTTATCTCTCCTGTACAGGGTGTGAGTTTCTTTCTGTACCCCTTGAGAGCTTTAAGAGCTGGAGACGCACTGGGTCCTCTGAAGTCTTCTCCTTCCCCGGGTTTTGTTCTTTTTATCCTTCCCTCTCTCCTGGCTCAGGCTGTAGTGTGCAGTGGTATATATATTGCGGACTGCGGTTTGGGTGGGGAAAGAGGGCTGGGAATATCTTCGCTACTGCAGCGTGGTTCCTAGTGGGAGACAATCTGACAAAAAACCAAGCCCACGAATAGTTGCGCTGCCCGAGCGAGGATGGATATTGATAAGAATGAGGACAATGGGCAGGAAGAGAGGGTCCCCACTATGCAGGAATTAATGGGTGCCATAACGGCGTTACAAACGCAATTGCAGGACCTAAAGCAAGAGAACCAGGGGTTGCGTCGGGAATTGGATGTGGCCAGGTCACGAGAACAGGGAAGTTGGGGAGCGGGTAAACCTTTGCTACAACCCGCCACTTTTCAGTATGACAGAGGTGCTGGTAATAGTTCTGCTCCCATGACTGTTAATGTCACCACCCCTACTCCTGTCCCATTAGCGGTCCCTGAACGCTTTACGGGAGATTCGAATAAATTCGCAGTCTTCATGAATCAGTTTCATCTCCATTTTTTGTGCAGGCCCACAGCCTTCCCTAACGATTCCGCCAAAGTGGCATTTGTGATATCTTATTTGGCAGGGACTGCGGCTACATGGGCTGTGCCTTTAGTGGAGAATGATGATCCTGTGTTGAATAATTATGATTTATTCAAGGATTTGATGCATGCCCTTTTTGCTAAACATGCGTTCATGCAAGCTAGTGACGCTGAGCTATTGAAGCTACGACAAGGTAAACAAGATCTGCTGACATATGTGTCCACCTTCAATAGGTTGGTGTCAGAAACTCACTGGCCTGTTGACAAACGAACCTCCATTTTCTATCAGGGGTTATGCGAGGAACGAAAGGATGTGGTTTCCCAGGTGGTTAATCCTCCGTCGGATTGTACTGAGTTTATTGATCTGGTGGTGAAGTTGAATCACAGGTTATTGGAAAGGAAGGGAGAAAGAACTAAACACTTTTTGTCAAGACCTCTGCCTATTCGGAGTGAATCAAGGGGATAGGGGGGGAGGTAAAACAGACCCCCGAACCGATGGAGATAGGTGGAGTAAGGGGACCGTTGACATCGGTAGAAAAAGAAAGGCGCAGATCCAACAATCTGTGTTTATATTGTGGCCATGAGGGACACCATGCAAGAGACTGTCCCGTGAAACCTTCTAAAGAACCCTCTCGTAAGGCTGTGGCCTGTGTGCACAGGGACGACATGGTTAGGGAATCTATGGTTCAATGTACCCCGTATCAGATACCCGGCATTGTGAAGAGGGTCCCCAGACATTTCACCATCACAGTTTGTTTGGTTATCTCAAACAACCATAGGGCTCCAGTGTCGGCATTGTTAGACTCCGGTGCTACGGGGAATTTTATGGACATCAAGTTGGCTGAAAGAATTGGAGTTCCCTGGGTTTACAAGGAACAGCCTGAGCCTGTGCGGGCCATAGACGGTACTGAATTGTCTTCTGGTACGATTACACGTCAGACTGAACCTCTATGTATGGTAGGAGACAATGGTCATTCAGAGGAAATAGGTTTTGATTTGATTGATGCCCCTTCTTTTGGCGTGGTTTTGGGAGTACCGTGGTTGCAGACACATAATCCCAAAATAGATTGGATTAGGAGAACGGTGACCCTTGACTCTGTTCACTGTTTTCAGAGTTGTTATAAGGTAGCCACTGATTGGATAACCCCCATGACTTGTGCGGTGAGTTCTGGTGGAACGGGAGAAGAGTTGGGAGTCCCTGACACCTATTCAGCCTTTAGTGAAGTGCTTGATAAAGGAAAGGCGAGAGAACTTCCCCCTCACCGCCCTTTCGATTGTCGGATTGATTTGATGCCGGGGGCGACGCTACCTTGTAGTCGTGTCTATGCTTTGTCGGGCCCTGAGGAACAGCATTTGAAGGAATATATCGAAGAAATGCTGGAGAAAGGGTTCATCCGTCCCTCCTCCTCGCCTGTGTCATCGGCTATCTTCTTCATTCCGAAGAAGGAAGGTGGACTTCGGGCGTGTGTGGACTATAGGGCGCTCAACAAGGGTACGATTAAGAACAAGTACCCTCTTCCCTTGATACCTGTGTTGCTTGATCAACTGAAGCATGCAACGGTTTTCACCAAGTTAGATCTTAGGGGTGCTTACCATCTCATCCGCGTCCGTGAAGGCGATGAATGGAAAACTGCCTTCCGGACCAAATTTGGCCTTTACGAGTATTGCGTTATGCCTTTTGGGCTATGTAACGCTCCGGCTGCTTTTCAGTTTTTCACCAACGAGGTACTGAGGGAATATTTGGATTTGAGCGTCATAGTCTACATTGACGATATCCTTGTGTTCTCTAACACTGTTGAGGAACACGAAGTCCATGATGGGCAGGAATTGCAGCGTCTGAAAGAACACCAGCTGTAAGTCCGACTAGAAAGGTGTAGCTTTCACACACCTAAGGTGGAGTTTTTGGGATTTGTGATTTCCGAAAAGGGGATCATGATGGATCCCAAGAAAACAGAAGCTATCACTTCTTGGCCGTCGCCGACTTGTGTGAGAGAGATTCAGGTCCTACTTGGGTTCGCCAATTTCTATCTGCGGTTTATCTCACATTTCTCAGAGATCATAGCCCCCATGACAGTGTTGTTAAGGAAGGGGGTGCCTTTTGTTTGGTCTGATCATGATCAATCATCTTTGAATCTATTAATTGAAAGGTTCACTACAGCACCTGTTTTGGTTCATCCTGACCCTACATTGCCTTTTTTTGTGGAAGCGGATGCTTCTTTGTGCGCAGTGGGTGGGGTGTTGTCCCAGAGAGACGTGGAGAATGGATACATGCATCCGATTGCCTTTTTTTCTAAAACCTTGCTGCCCGCTGAGAGGAATTATACCGTGGTGGAGCGTGAATTGTTGGCCATTAAATTGTCTTTTGAAGAGTGGGGTCATCATTTGTGGGGTGCTCGGCATCCGATAACTATCTTCACTGACCACAAAAACTTGGAGTTCTTCTGGTCAGTGCGAGCCTTAACCCCTTGCCAGATGAGGTGGGTCTCATTTTTTAATGAGTATGACTTTATCATTACCTATAAGCCCGCAGTGCAGCAGTTAAAATCAGATGCATTGTCTCGTATCCATGTGAAACACACTGACCTGACAGTAGAGAAAGAGAGGTGTTCATTCATTGCTCCTGAAAGGATAGTGGGCAGCATTTCCACTGATGACTTTAAAGAGTTGGTTCAGTTAAGAATGGGAACGATCGATCTTACACCTTGGCTGTCGCAACCTTTGTTTTCTATGAAAGATGGGTTGTTGTATCATGAGGACAAACTGTTTATTCCCCCTGATCTTCGGAATATGGTCTTGGAATGGTGCCATTCTTCCTCTCTTGCTGGGCATCCTGGTACCACCAAAACTATGGAGTTTTGTTTGCGGTGGTTTTGGTGGGAGTCAGTGGCTAGAGACGTACAGTCGTATGTAAGGCTTGTCCGGTGTGTGCTGTGAATAAACCGACCCATAAAAAACCCTCAGGATTGTTGCATCCTCTCCCAGTACCCAGCGCTCCATGGCAAACAATAAGTATGGATTTTGTGACAGACTTACCATTGGAGTCTGGCTTTACAGCCATATTAGTTGTAGTGGATTCATTCACTAAGATGGCGCATTTTGTGCCCTTAGCTAAGTTACCTACTGCTGGGGAATTGGCAACGATCTTTGTGTCTTCCGTGGTACGCTTGCATGGATTGCCTTTAGCAATTATATCGGATAGGGGGGCTCAGTTTGTGTCTCATTTTTGGACTGAGTTGTGTGCTGCTTTACGGATGAAACTATGTCTGTCCTCAGCTTATCATCCTCAGTCGGATGGTCAGACGGAGCGCGCCAATTAAACCATGGAGAAGTATTTGAGGTGTCTGGTCACGTCATTTTCATGCAGTTGGGTTGTGGCTCTCCCTCTGGCTGAATTCGCATATAACAACAGTGTGCATTCAGCTGTGGGAATGACTCCTTTCTTTTGTTCCATGGGGTTTCACCCTCGAGCAATCCCTATTCAGCCTTCAGGCCAGGTACCTGCAGTGACCACCTTGGGGCTCTCATTGGTTCAGATTTGGAACACGGCTGTGGAGCATCTAGAGAGGGCCAAGGTTGACATGAAGAGGCAAGCAGATAAACATAGGGCCCCTGCTCCTTCATACCGGGTGGGGGATAAGGTGTGGCTTTCCACTAAGAATTTGAGACTAGGGGGGTCACGTAAATTACAGCCTAGATTTGTGGGTCCTTTTCCTGTTCTCAAAGTGGTTAATCCTGTAGCAATGAAGTTGGGGTTACCTGATTAGTATGGGATCCATCCTGTCTTTCATACCTCCCTTTTGAAACCATATGTAGTTACCACGCAGGTTTTGCCCCCCCCCCTCCTGTGGTGGTAGGTGAGGACGAGGAGTTCGAAGTTAGTGCTATCTTGGATTCCAGAAGAAGGAATGGGAAACTCATGTATCTGATTGATTGGAAAGGATATCCCCCTGAGGATCGTACCTGGGAGACAGCTAGTGGGGTACACGCCCCTAGATTGGTCAGGCTTTTCCATTTACGCCACCCATACAAGCCCCGTCCGGTAGGGAGGCCTTTGGGGGGAGGTACTGTTGGGATTTAGAGCGGGCTGCGCCCAGTCCTCTCTCTGTGCACATGCTGACGATTACACCCCTCCCTCTTGACCCATGTGATCGCTATTAAGGAGAAGAAACTGGGCAGTCAGTGCTTGGTTTAGTTACCGGTCATGTTGTCTTTTTTTGTGACCGAGCTACGTGGGATTATCTGCTGAGTTCGTGTTTTGTGCTGAGAGACTATTTGTTTGCAGAGCGAGGCTTCGCTCTGAAAAGGTAATACCTTTCGGAATCTGGATTGGGATTACGGACCTTGGAGCGCTAAGTACCTGATTCTGCATTGGAGAATGTACGCGGCTGCGTGCGGACATTTGAAGAACGCCAGTGCATTCATTTCCGGGTATTGGATCATACTCGATGTCCTTGTGTGTAATTAAGGTTCATTTACGAACCAGCGGTTAGTTGGCGTTTTTCTTTTCTTTTTGTGGCCACTGAATTTTCGGGTTGTGTTGGGAAGCGGGACGTTTTATTTACACATATCCAAGACGGAAGGGGTTTTTTATGTCAGAAGACTTTTTCCCCTAATGTGTATAAAGAGACAAGGAAACTCCAATAGAGTGGTGTTAACTCTAGAAGATTTCAATACAGATCAAGAGGCACGAAGTCTCCGGTACAGCGATACTGAAGCCCTGTGCGGGTAAGAGGAAAGGGGTTGTTGTGCCTCCCAAAACACTGTATGTGCATAGAGAGAGTAAAGCGGGGTGTGATTTCTCATCTATGTTCTTTCTGTTTATCTATTCTCTACAGGGTGTGAGTTTCTTTCTGTACCCCTTGAGAGCTTTAAGAGCTGGAGACGCACTGGGTCCTCTGAAGTCTTCTCCTTCCCCGGGTTTTGTTTTTTTTATCCTTCCCTCTCTCCAGGCTCAGGCTGTAGTGTGCAGTGGTATATATATTGCGGACTGCGGTTTGGGTGGGGAAAGAGGGCTGGGAATATCTTCGCTCCTGCAGCGTGGTTCCCAGTGGGAGACAATCTGACACAATGCACCCTACCCATGGGCCTACCATAGGGGTGACTGATATGAAGAAAAGGTATGGCTTAGGGACTGGCAAGTGGGTACACTTGCCCAATCAGCATGACAGTACCAGCTTGCACTCAGGCTCTGCAATGGCAGACCTTAGACACATTTTACAAGGCTGCTTCTGGGGGTGGCAGAACCAGTGTTGCAGGCCCACCAGCAGCATTTGGATTTACACGCCATGGGCACTCAGTGCACTAGACTAGTGTCTGACAAGTAAACCAAATATCTAATCATGGGAACACTAATCCATACATCAATTTACAATAGGGAGCACTTGCACTGTGGCAATGGACAGCAGTGGCACAGTGCCCAAAGCATCTAACACCAGCAAAAATACATGAGGCAACAGCAGAAAATGGAAGGGAGACCCACGCCAATGGTGCCAGGTCTAACACGTGTCCACTCCAGCTGAAATGTGGGAAGAACTCTCCTAACTCCTGGGAGTTCCCTTCATTAAGGCGGTAAAATCTGGATAGACCATCAGCATTGGCGTGTTGTGTACCAGGGCGGTGTTCCACTGAAAGTCCATACCCTGTAGGGAAATAGACGACCTCAACAGCTTTGGATTTTCACCCCTCATCTGCATCAACCATCTGAGGGGCCTGTGGTCTGTCTGAACCCGGAAGTGAGTCCCAAACAGGTATGATCTCAACTTCTTCAGTGCCCAGACCACAGCAAATGCCTCACGCTCAATAGCACTCCACCGCCGTTCAAGTGGAAGTAACCTTCTACTGATAAAGGTTACGGGTTGATGTAGGCCCTCCTCATTCACCTGTGACAGAACAGCCCCCACACCATGCTCTGAAGCATCTGTCTGAATGATAAACTCACTTGAGAAGTCGGGTGCCCGGAGCACGGGCGCCGTGCACATGGCAGCTTTCAGGACTTTAAAAGGTTTCTGATCACCTTCTTGGGCTGCTTCCTGGAACAATGTTGCCATACCCCTTGACAAACCTCCTGTAGTACCCTGTGAGACCTAAGAAGGCTCTCACCTTGGTCTGGGTTTTGGGCGGTTCCCAAGTCAGTATGGTTTCAATCTTGGGTTGTAGGGGCGCCACCTGGCTGCTCCCAACTTGGTGTCACAAGTACACCATCGAACCCTGACCGATCTGGCAGTTACTCGTCTTGATCATTAGAGGGTATATCACCACAAACTGGGACACCACAAGTACCAGCGCGACTAAATGGGATACAATGAAAGTGGTGATCAGGGGGGGTTTGCTTAGCAACAGAAGTGGGGATCTGAAAAGTGTTAGAGCGTGACCTCCAGGGTCAAGAGCGAAAGTTGGCTGTGTTAGAAGCAACACTCCCTACTAGGGCAGAGGACCTCCGGAGTTGGACAGAACAAAGACAGAATATAAGGGAATTGTGGGACCAGCTGGATAAGTCGGGTCAGTCGGGCCAGTTGCCAGCACAAATTCTAAAGGTTTAAACCCAACCCAAGCAAATACTAGCAATAAGGGATCTGAGACCGCAGACCATGAAATACACTCAGTACGAGATAAATGCTGTTTTTGCAGAACATTTAAGGCAAGAATACACTGAGTCTCAAGTCGAGACACCCGCTACACCAAAAGAGTAATTCCTAGAGGTGATACTTTTGCCTCGTATAGATTAGAAAGCCCAGGAAGCACTGGGCGCCCCAATTACCAAAACAGAAGTAATGACTACAATTCAACAAACGACAACAGCAAAGTCCCGAGGAGTGGACGGCCTGGTGGACGAATTTTACAAACAATTTCCAGATATATTGGCAGATAGACTGCTTGAAATGGTGGCAGAGGCGTAGAAAAATAAAAGGTTACCAAACTCCATGCGGGAAGCACTGATAGTTCTCATCTTCAAGGCTGAGAAGGATCCCACAATAGGAGCCTCATACAGGACTATATCCTAGTCAGAGCGGCTAGGAAGGATTATTCGAGGGCGTTAGCAGCTGCTAAACGAGAATGGGAAGAAAAATATTGGCAGGATTTGTATGGGGCGGTCTCCTCGAGGAACTCAATGCTGTTTTGGGACCTAATTAACAAATCTAGGCAACAGAGCTCACAACCATTAGCCACCCATATAACAAGTAAGCAATGGGTCGACCATTTTTCTGCAGTGTATGGCGGAAATGAAGCTGACCTTCCTCTAATGGTAGATACCGGGGGAGTAGGGGGATATGCAAGGGAGCTCGTGGAGCCTTTTGTGTCCTTAGAAGTATTAGCGGCAATTAGACGTTTGACCCCGAAGAAGGCGGCTGGCCCAGATGGGATTCCGGGGGACCTTCTAATAAAGGAACCTAAGGCTTGGGCAGAATTAATTGCCCTCATAATGATTTATATCGCCAGGGGGCACTCTGTGCCGGATTCTTGGAAGGGCGCTGAGGTGGTTACGGTGTTTAAAAAAGGGAATAGAGAGGACCCTGCCAACTACAGACCTATCAGTCTGATAGATGTGATACAGAAAGTGGTTGGCAGGGTCATCATCTCAAGGGTTGGAATCTGGATGGAAGAGGAACAAATCCTCTCCCACCTACAAGCAGGTTTTCGACAGAGGGTGGGGACGATGGACCAGGTCTTCCGCTTTTTTGGCATCTATTGGAAGTCAGTTACCATCAATGGGGGCAGTCTCTATATGGCTTTCATTGATCTCAGGATGGCTTTCGACCTGGTCCCTCGAGCAAGGCTGTGGGAGACATTAGAAAAGATGGGCGTACCGGGGCCGCTTCTGAGCTTCATCGTAAGACTCCATGAGGGGAATTACGCGAGGATCAGATGGGGGACCCAGGGTCAACTAACGGAAAGGGTGCCCGTGAAGAGAGGAGTGCGACAGGGATGTGTCATGGCACCGACCCTCTTCTCCCTGTTCGTTAATGGGGTGGTCAAATCTCTGAGAGGGGAAGAGGCCGATGCACCATCCCTACTCTTCGCGGACGACACCCTATTAATCTCCAAATCCCCGGTGGGTCTCCAAAGGCTTTTAAATCGTTTTAGCCTCTTTTGTAAAGACAGAGGAGTTACCATTAATACCTCAAAAACCAAACTCATGGCCTTTTCACCCTCTAAAAGATTTAGGAACAATTTTACCCTATATGGGGCACCCTTAGAGCTGGTGGAATCCTTCGACTATTTGGGGATACGGGTCAACAGTCGGATGAGTTGGAAGGACCACTTGGCTAAAATGTTACTTAACCACAAACGAGTGGCAGGGGTGACTCTGAGGGAGCATCGGGAATCAACAAGCAAACCCGTGGCCCCAGTTATGGCGATATATGAGGGCCAGGTACTCCCGTCTGCACTATATGGCTCCGAGCTGTGGGGGTTTGAAAATGTATCTGAGTTAATAACTGCGGAAAATAAGTTCCTTAGGAATTTGGTGGCTCTTCCCGTTTCCACTCTGTTAATCCCCCTGTGACTGGATCTAGGTAGGAGACCCATTAAAGATCTGGTGCGGTTGCGCCCTTTATTGTTTTGGGTGAGGCTGCGGAGGACTGAGGAGCTTGCCAATTATGCTGCCGTTCTGGATGAGCTAATAATGCTAGACACCGGCAACAAGATCAGGTGGCTTTATAACTTGAGGCAGCTGGTGATGCATTTGGGCCTAAGGGATGTATGGGAGAGCCAAAAGCCACCTCCCAAACCAGTGATTAAGAAGATATGTTGGGAGTGGGCACAGGCTGAATTCATATGTAGTGGGGCCGGGGGTCCACTTACCGAGCGGTTTATAAAGACTAAATAGTCTAGGAAGCTAGAACCCTTCCTTGACCTTATAACTAAGCCCTTAGACAGAACCCTGTATTTAAAGCTAAGGTACGGGACCCTCCCAGTACATGACTACATATCGGGGTGGTCTACTGTTGACGGTCCTGCACGCAAATGCCCGGGGTGCGCGGCCCCGAAGGAGACTGTGGCGCACCTATTGTTTGCCTGCCCCGCATATAAAATTGCTAGGAAGGTGTGGCTTAAACCAGTATGCAAGGGGTTGGGTTTAAGGTGCCATCGCATGGCTTTAAGAGTTCTTTCCTCTGACCTTGGCTGACCCGCATCAAGAGGTTACAACAGCAAACCCCACCCTGAAAAATAGACCCCTGTCCGATGCCCTCGGCCCTATGCAAACCTGAGTTAGCTGTAGCCTGTTGTATTCTCATCACATTGCTAACATTGTACTGTTGAGAAATTTGATTATTAGTAACACCTGATGTATAGTAATTATGTAATGGTTCTATTTTAATCTTGATACATAACTGTGTAGGTTTTACCGAATAAAGATATTCATTCATTCATTCATATATCCATGTTAAACATGGATTTGAAACTCATGAGCCATGTCCTGGCCACAAGATTGCTCCCATTTCGGCCTCGGAATATCCATGAGAATCAATCAGTATTCCCTGGCAGGAAGACCGGCCCTTCCTAGATATAGAACAGGCTTTTGACTAGTTCAGGTGGGAATACATCTTGCTGGTACTTGCAAAATTGGGTGTAGGCCAACAATATATTGAATAGACCAACTGTAATATACACAGCCAATGGCCAGGGTTCGTACAGGAAGTTATATCTCTGTTAGTATAGGGCTCCATACGGGGACTCAACAGGGGTGCCCACTCTTTCCACTACTCTTCGCAAAAGCAACGGAACAGCTAGCCTGCCACTAGAGAATGACTCTTAGGGACATAGCATAACAATAGGACCAGCTGATCACTTAGTGTCCTTACATGCAGACAATGCCTTAGTATATTTAGATTCCCCGACCCAGTCGACTGCAATATTACTTGGTGTACTAGAGAGATTCACACGAGCCTCAGGGCTAAGGATCAATAAATGTAAGTCACAAGTATACCCTATAAAGTGTCTGGAAGAGGGTGATGCAACCAGACTTCCACAATTGGAACCCCCATGGGAAATGGAAACAGTGTGTTACATTGGCATACAGATCGCCCGGAACAGGGAGCAGTTTTACGATTTAAATATGGGCAGGATAATAAGGGATCTCAATGGAAGTGTGAACTTCTGGAATTCCCTAAAATTGTCCCTTATGGGCAAGATGGCTTGGATAAAAATGGTGGTGCTTCCCAGATGCCTTTACATCATGCAGGAGTCTTTTTATGAGATCGCGTGCAAGGTCTTTAAAGACTTGGACAGACTGTTAATTTCCTTGTTATGGAATGGGAAGTGATGTAGGGTGAGTTTAGAGGTGATGAAATGGCAGTGGTACAGAGTTGGGTTGGAAATCCCTGATCTGGAACTTTATTATTTGGCATCGCAGTTGCAGCATTCGATACCTTGGCTGGATTCAAAATCCTCCTGGGAAAGGACCTTATTGCAGGGCACATATGGGAACCAAAGGCTGACAACCCTGCTCATGAAAAGAAGGGATATGCCAGACTCAACCTCTCCTCTGATATGGCTAATGGCCAATGTGTGGGAGAAAACTGTAAATACGGTAGTAAGCAGGAAGCCCTTCGCACCAGAGGCCGATATCTGGGATATCCCGCAGTTTGCCAAGATAGAGCAGTTAATGACAATAGAGAAATGGAGACAGGGAGGCGGTTTAATGGTGGTAGACCTGTACCCGGCATGTTTAAAACATACCAGAATGTGTTAGAGCCATTTGATTTCTGAAATGGACAATTTCTGCAATATGCCAAAATAGCAGCCACAGCCAGGCAGCTCTGGCTGACTTTTCCGGAGGCTCCCACACATTTTCAAACACTGGTTACCATGATGTCTATGGCAGGAGGGCCTAAATTGGTGAAGCACCTCTACAGGGTGCTGAGGGAAGATAGACATGGCAAACCCTTAAAAATAGAGGAAAGGTGGCAGGAGATTATTGATCATCCTTTATCGCCGTCGGATAGGAAAAAAATTGATGAGGGAGTTCGTAAAGTGTCCGTTTGGGCTAGGTTTAAACTAAACTAATACAATATAATACATATTAAATATCTCTTCCCCAATCTGCTGCACTCAATGATTGCATTGAGAGACCCCCAACTGCCCTAAATGTGGAGACACACAAGCCAATTTCGTGCATATGGCCTGGCAGAGAGCCCATAAACAAAACTATTGGGCAGAAGTTCTAGAACAGATTAATAGGGTGACAGGATGGAAGGTAACACCAGAAATAACAATGTGCCTTCTGAGACTGATAGCAAGCAACCCCAAGGGTAAAACGACCAGGCGCATTCAGGTATTGGGACTTACAATAGCAAAAAGGCAAATCACCATACATTGGCTGTCCCGGCAGGGCCAAAGTAGTGAAAAAAGGATATTAAATCTTAAGGAATGGGCGCCACAGAGGAGGAGCATATGAGGAAAACCAGGCGTGAGGAGAAACTCCCAGATGTATTATTGGCTTGGGGAACTATAATACAGGAAATGGTAGCCACACCCCAGTCACCTCAGGTAGACCCGATAGGGGTTGAGCAGCAGAATTCAGGGGTCCCCATGGGAGAGGAAGGATAAACGGAAATCACAAAAGTCAACGCCTGAGAAACGAAGAATAACATGTAAACACACCTAACACTGGAATAAGGACACTGGTTGGAGGGGGGAGAGGGGGTGGAGGGTATTGGTTTAATTAAAATCTTAATTAAAATCTTCACAGTTGGGAGCATAAGGAAATTGTGAATTGATAGTATACTAAGCCAATTGTCATACTGTATCTGTTGAAATGTGATACAGAGTATCCGATTTATAATACAATATGATTGTCGTTTTCTGTGATTAAACAATAAAGAAATTTCCACACACAAAAAAACTTTGAGTTTTCAACCTGAAAATGAGAACTAGCACGAGGAGTGAGTTTTTAAATGCATGTTTTGCCTTATTCACAGACATATTCTCTAATAATTTTTTGTTAGTTGATCTGTCGGAATCTATCAGCCCGGATCCTATTGGATCTGTCTGTGGCATTTGATACGGTCCATCATGATATTCTGATGGACCGTCTCAAGGACTGTGCGGTTCAAGGTAAAGCTTGGGATCTTCTTAAATCTTTCCTATCAGACAGAGGACAGATTGTATCCCTAGGTAAATTTCAGTCCAAGCCCTTTGCACTGCAATGTGGTGTACCTCAGGGGTCCTCATTGAGACCCACACTCTTTAATGTTTATGTCTCATCATTGGCTCCCCTTATCAGTGCATTCAGGATTGGGATTACATCCTACGCTGATGACACACAAATTGTGTTGTCTCTGTTACCTGGCTCATAGTTGGGAATAGATAATAATTTTCATGTCTGCATTGAATCGGTTGGGAGATGGATGGCAGACAATGTCTTAAGCCTAATTCAGGTAAAAATGAAGTAATGCTGTTTGGGAATGATATACATTTCTGGACTCCGAATTGGTAGCCTGCCTCCATGGGGTCACTCCCTACACACTCTAAAAAGGTAAAACATTTGGGAATAATACTAGATGAGAAACTGTCCTTTGCAGTAACCTCAACAACAGTGCATGTCCTGAGAACTGTTAAGAAGGTAATCCAGCTTTTACCTTTGGGGAGCCAGCAAACAGTGGTAACAGCATTGGTCATGTCGAGGTTGGATCACTGTACCAGCCTCTACCTAAATACACAACAAATCTTCTGTATAAACTCCAGCTGCTACAAAATACAGTGGCCAGATTACTTACGGGCACATCCAAGTTCTCCCCAATTTCCAAAGAGATTAAAAAATTCCACTGGCTACTGGTGAGGAACCGGGTGCATTTTAAATCTCTTTGTATGGTCTTTAAAGCACTTCAAGGCCTAGGACCAGATCATTCAAGACACCAGTTTCAATGGTATAGACCAACAAGAACTCTTAGATCACTGGGAGACAAACTGCTCGTAGTCCCAACAACAAAAAAAGCTCAGTGGTGCGGCAGAAGTTTCTCTTCATGCGCAGCAAAAGCCTGGAACGACTTGCCATTCCGTTTGAGAAATGCCACCAATGTTCTAGTTTTCAGGAGAAGTAACGAGCGTCAGGACACCTCCTGGTAATCGTGCGCTCTAAAATTTGCCATAACATATCAAGGAAAAGCACCTAGTGTGTAATCACTGTCGCACAATGCATAATTCTGATCCCTGTGCAATGTCTTATTTGTACTCGGTTCGGAATTTACCGCCTGATTCATGTAGGTAAATTGCACTAGCAAAGGGCCAGATTCTCAGAATCTGGCCCTTAGCGAGTGCGATTTTTGCATTTGGTATTCATGATACCAAATGCAAAAATCGCTATGTAAGAATTCGCATATTTGCGCGGAATGGCATTTAAGGAATCTCTAATAGAGATTCCTCAAATGCTATTCATGACACACAACAAAATTGCGATTTTGGACTTTTGGGGCCGCTATTTACCGACAGGTCAGACCTGTCGGTAAATAGCAAAAACTCAGAAAAATGCTTTTAAAAGCATCATTCAAAGTTGCATGTAGCACACACACATGTCCTTTGGACATGTGTGTGCGCAACACCTGTCCAAAAGTGCATTTTAGGGGTGCTACCGGGCATCCTTTGGACACCCCTGGCACCCTTAAAATCGCTATCTCAGTTGCGAGTAGCAAATTGCTACTCGCAAATCCCCATTCATTCCAATGGGCCTCTTGGCCCATAGGAATGATTGGGGAGTATTTGCGAGTAGCAAATTGCTACTCGCAAATAAAGAACATGTAGGAATCGCTATTTAAGTAGCAATTCCTACATGAATGCTGTTTTGCGTGTCCTCAATAGCGATTCGCTATGATTCGCTATTAGGGACACGCAAAACGGCATGTACATGAATCAGGCTGTTAGCTCCTAGCATTTAATGAGAGCCATAGCTGCATATGTGACATTGAAGCATGGCCCTTCCACAGTGTGTAATGTTTTTCCTGGGACTGTGGGTTCTATTACTAAACTTGCTGCATACAAAACGTGCACAAAGTTCTATAACAGCTGGGTTCCAAATTATGTGGATGCCTATTTTTCATGTGCCGCACGTCATGCAACTCAACCCCTTCTGTCAAAAAGGTGCCAGTAAACGTGCATATTTATTTTAGAATTATTCTGTTTTTTTCGCATGTTAATAATGCGGCTTAAGTATTTCCTAGCATTGATCTAAGCATAAAATGTTAATCAATTTGATACATTAGAGCATGACTGAAAATTCTATTTTGCGCAGGTTTGCTTAGATCGTCCTGCCTTCCCTCGCCTGCGTGAATTGAAGATATCCATTCCCCTGTCAACGGTCCGTAAAATACTGCACTTTGCTAAAGCCCTGGATTATAAAACATATTTTTAGAGTGTGATCTATTACACAGTGGGCTTCCAGCCAAAGATAACGTGCCTTTGTTTTCAACATAGTTCGCTGTGAGTCTGATTATTCAGCATTCATTTTGTCTTGGGGAAGAAATGGAAAAGAAAAATATTATGTTCTAAACCCCTTAGGGTAATAAATCTCACACTCAGCTGGTTAGAATGTAAAGAAACAGATTGTAATGCAGTCAGTGAACGTGCAGTGCCGCAGCTGTAAACACAGGGTACACTAAAATGATCCATGGCAACTAACTGCAAGGCATATTTCTAGCTCAAATACATTTTAGAAAGGGCTCTGTTTAACGTCTTACCACGTGTGAATGAGGTAGTTGTGCCTACATCTTAGCTATCAATCGACACCATTTCACCCTTGTCCTTATGCAATGAAAGGGAATGTGTATTAAACAATGTCTGAAGTCTATTACTCCAGTCACTACATGATATATTTAGCCAAAATACTGAAAATTTAAAATCACAGGGGCATATGTTCAAGCCCCAATTGCCACAGGAACGTCACGTTTACGACGCTGTGGTGGCGATAGGGGCATTGCCTTATTTACAAGGCAAAGTTAAGCCACTTAACGTTGCTTACCGCTGCCTTGTGAATAAGGCCCAATGTTAAGCCACTTAACATGGCTTAACGCTGCCTTGTAAATAAGGCCCCCTTTCACACTATGATTAGAGTGAAAGGGATGGGCAGTGGATGTTGCAGTGGGCGTTCCACTGCAAAACCTATTGATTTTGACGCTTCCCCCTATTTACAAGGGAAGCGTGTATTGCTCTGCTAAATGAAAATTCGGAGTCTGTTTCCACTTGTCATGTGTTTGTCTATTTAATGCACAACGTAACACTCTTTCACCACTCGTGAACAAGAGAACTTGTGCTCTCGAAATGCGTTGAGTGAGCAGTTGCCGAAATAAATCAGTTCTAAGCAATTGGGTGCCGTGGATTGTTGTCTTTGGAAAGGTGATGACAGATGGTGGATATATATATATATATATATTGAAGTCCAAATTGCCCTTAAGCAGCGGGAGGGCACTCGACAGCGCTCTCTCACAGTGTAAGCCTCGCTGCAGCTCGCTTCTCTGTACCTTAAATTCTAGTCAAAGGCGACGCGTTTCGAGGCATTGCGCCTCTTCTTCTTGGGCAGACTGAAAACACACTGCGGGGCTCACCATTCACTTTCCTTTATTGGTAAAAAACACACTTTAGTAGTGGGCGTGGCATCTTCAGACACTGACGAAGGAAAACCGAAACGCGTTTGTCTGCTGAGTGTGTTGATTAAAAACATATCGGACACTTTCCCTGCGAGAGCCGCAATTTCTTTCTGGAAAAACTGAGAGAAACGGAGCTGCTATTTTTCACGTGGGGCGCCACCACGAGAGGCACCCGCCTGCGAGTGACCCGGATCTTTGGTGCAACGGAGCTGCAATATATATATATATATATATATATATATATATATATATATATATATATATATATATATATATATATATAATTCACTCAAAAAACCATAGGTTTTGGCAGATGTCATAGTTAGGAATTAGCCTTTAAAAAACCTTTGAAATTCACTAAAAAACATATGTTTCAGGGATGCTGTAGTTAGTTGGACATTTGACTCATGTAAAACCAGAACCAGAGAAATTCGCCCGTTATAGTTAGTTGAGCTAACTATAACTCGCACGTCCACAATGCACTGCTGATGATGTCACATGTTACATCACTCATGACATGGTCAGTGACATCACTGATGACATCTCAAATTACATCACTCATGACATCATCCCCATGATAATCTGATGCACATACTGATGCCCTAATATAAACTTTGATACACCCATTCTAAAATGTAGACTACTATTGTTGAAATCATACACATAACAATGCCAGATACTACATCCCACTCACTATTTCCTAGGTCTACACACACATCCAGTCACTTATACATGTATTTACTCATCAATACAGTACTATAATATGCACTTATACATCTATACATAATACAGTCACACTCCGCCACTCATCCATAGAGCTACTCACACACCTAGTCAGTAATGCAAAGAATCAATCACATACCCATTTACTCATGTATTCAGTTATACACACCAACTCCATTATTTAAAGACACACCACCTCACTTATTTATACAGATACTAACACATATTTACTGTCCTATACAATCGCTTATAGAAGCAGACACTCATTTATACACCCACTCTTCAAATAACTTGCTGTCACGTATAGTCTTTTATAAATTCCAACACTCACATATAGTGCCTTAAAACATATGTAGTTAGTCACAGATATACCACTGAGACATTCATTCACTCACCAACACACCCATATACATACTAACTCACCCATACAGTCCTTCCCAGATGCACTTTTGAATCCATACAACCAGTGAATCACCCACTCAGACATCTATGCTCGAAGCTGTACTTCGCCTTTGTACTTCAGAGCATTTGACTGCTCCCTTGCTTGTTTGCTCACCAGGAAGGAATTATCACCGCTTGTGAGGCTGTTCTACCACAGGGGCTGGGACTGCGAGACCCAGGCTGCAGCGCTTGACCAACAGAGCGCACCTGGAGTCTCTTCCCGCCCCTGCTCCTCACTGATTGGCCGTTTGATCGAGAGCGGCTTGTGATTGGCTGCCCACTTCTACAACAACTCGCGGCCCCCGATTCGCGGGGGCCGCTCAAAGCTGTACTTCGCCTTTGTACTTCAGAGCATTTGACTGCTCCCTTGCTTGTTTGCTCACCAGGAAGGAATTATCACCGCTTGTGAGGCTGTTCTACCACAGGGGCTGGGACTGCGAGACCCAGGCTGCAGCGCTTGACCAACAGAGCGCACCTGGAGTCTCTTCCCGCCCCTGCTCCTCACTGATTGGCCGTTTGATCGAGAGCGGCTTGTGATTGGCTGCCCACTTCTACAACAACTCGCGGCCCCCGCTTCGCGGGTGCCGCTCGAAGCTGTACTTCGCCTTTGTACTTCAGAGCATTTGACTGCTCCCTTGCTTGTTTGCTCACCAGGAAGGAATTATCACCGCTTGTGAGGCTGTTCTACCACAGGGGCTGGGACTGCGAGACCCAGGCTGCAGCGCTTGACCAACAGAGCGCACCTGGAGTCTCTTCCCGCCCCTGCTCCTCACTGATTGGCCGTTTGATCGAGAGCGGCTTGTGATTGGCTGCCCACTTCTACAACAACTCGCGTCCCCGCTTTGCGGGTGCTGCTCGAAGCTGTACTTCGCCTTTGTACTTCAGAGCATTTGACTGCTCCCTTGCTTGTTAGCTCACCAGGAAGGAATTATCACCGCTTGTGAGGCTGTTCTACCACAGGGGCTGGGACTGCGAGACCCAGGCTGCAGCGCTTGACCAACAGAGCGCACCTGGAGTCTCTTCCCGCCCCTGCTCCTCACTGATTGGCCGTTTGATCGAGAGCGGCTTGTGATTGGCTGCCCACTTCTACAACAACTTGCGGCCCCCGCTTCGCGGGTGCCGCTCGAAGCTGTACTTCGCCTTTGTACTTCAGAGCATTTGACTGCTCCCTTGCTTGTTTGCTCACCAGGAAGGAATTATCACCGCTTGTGAGGCTGTTCTACCACAGGGGCTGGGACTGCGAGACCCAGGCTGCAGCGCTTGACCAACAGAGCGCACCTGGAGTCTCTTCCCGCCCCTGCTCCTCACTGATTGGCCGTTTGATCGAGAGCGGCTTGTGATTGGCTGCCCACTTCTACAACAACTCGCGGCCCCCGCTTCGCGGGAGCCGCTCGAAGCTGTACTTCGCCTTTGTACTTCAGAGCATTTGACTGCTCCCTTGCTTGTTTGCTCACCAGGAAGGAATTATCACCGCTTGTGAGGCTGTTCTACCACAGGGGCTGGGACTGCGAGACCCAGGCTGCAGCGCTTGACCAACAGAGCGCACCTGGAGTCTCTTCCCGCCCCTGCTCCTCACTGATTGGCCGTTTGATCGAGAGCGGCTTGTGATTGGCTGCCCACTTCTACAACAACTCGCGGCCCCCGCTTCGCGGGCGCCGCTCGAAGCTGTACTTCGCCTTTGTACTTCAGAGCATTTGACTGCTCCCTTGCTTGTTTGCTCACCAGGAAGGAATTATCACCGCTTGTGAGGCTGTTCTACCACAGGGGCTGGGACTGCGAGACCCAGGCTGCAGCGCTTGACCAACAGAGCGCACCTGGAGTCTCTTCCCGCCCCTGCTCCTCACTGATTGGCCGTTTGATCGAGAGCGGCTTGTGATTGGCTGCCCACTTCTACAACAACTTGCGGCCCCCGCTTCGCGGGTGCCGCTCGAAGCTGTACTTCGCCTTTGTACTTCAGAGCATTTGACTGCTCCCTTGCTTGTTTGCTCACCAGGAAGGAATTATCACCGCTTGTGAGGCTGTTCTACCACAGGGGCTGGGACTGCGAGACCCAGGCTGCAGCGCTTGACCAACAGAGCGCACCTGGAGTCTCTTCCCGCCCCTGCTCCTCACTGATTGGCCGTTTGATCGAGAGCGGCTTGTGATTGGCTGCCCACTTCTACAACAACTCGCGGCCCCCGCTTTGCGGGTGCCGCTCGAAGCTGTACTTCGCCTTTGTACTTCAGAGCATTTGACTGCTCCCTTGCTTGTTAGCTCACCAGGAAGGAATTATCACCGCTTGTGAGGCTGTTCTACCACAGGGGCTGGGACTGCGAGACCCAGGCTGCAGCGCTTGACCAACAGAGCGCACCTGGAGTCTCTTCCCGCCCCTGCTCCTCACTGATTGGCCGTTTGATCGAGAGCGGCTTGTGATTGGCTGCCCACTTCTACAACAACTCGCGGCCCCCGCTTCGCGGGAGCCGCTCGAAGCTGTACTTCGCCTTTGTACTTCAGAGCATTTGACTGCTCCCTTGCTTGTTTGCTCACCAGGAAGGAATTATCACCGCTTGTGAGGCTGTTCTACCACAGGGGCTGGGACTGCGAGACCCAGGCTGCAGCGCTTGACCAACAGAGCGCACCTGGAGTCTCTTCCCGCCCCTGCTCCTCACTGATTGGCCGTTTGATCGAGAGCGGCTTGTGATTGGCTGCCCACTTCTACAACAACTCGCGGCCCCTGCTTCGCGGGTGCCGCTCGAAGCTGTACTTCGCCTTTGTACTTCAGAGCATTTGACTGCTCCCTTGCTTGTTTGCTCACCAGGAAGGAATTATCACCGCTTGTGAGGCTGTTCTACCACAGAGGCTGGGACTGCGAGACCCAGGCTGCAGCGCTTGACCAACAGAGCGCACCTGGAGTCTCTTCCCGCCCCAAGCTCCTCCTACCAATATAAACACTCGACGCTAAGCGGGACGCCGGGCTAAGCCCGGGCAAAGGGCGGGCCGTCTGTGGCCGTCCGAGGACGATCGAGGACGGGACGGGCCACCCCACTAACTCGGAACTTAAGAGATTAGGACCATCAGATTACCTGGATTCTAAACCTTTAAATGATGGCACTAAAAAAACTGCGATCAAGAACAATTTATATGAAACGCATGGGAACTGACGCAGCTATTAGAAACTGTGTAGATAAATCATTAAAACCAGGACAAATTTCTAATACACCGGCAATAACCAAATACTTTTCTACTCTCTCAGAGAAAAACCACACTTCTCAGTCAATCTTAGAAGAAGGAAAAAAGCAAAATCTCACAATTAACAAGTGTGAACATCAGTCAATACAACTATTCGAACCAACTGATCAAATTCCGGTACCATCGAATCCAGCGATTGACCTATCTAGGATCTTCCCTTTGGAAGAACACAATCATTCGACTATGGAGATGCTTCAAACAACTCCAATTGAACTGCATGATGATGGATTAGTCGAGGAGGACTTAGTAAGTAATACAGCGAAGATCGAAGTCCAGAAATCTGAGACTCCCTTAAGGCATAATCAACCTCTCACCAGTTCCCCAGAAAAATCTTCTAAACTGTATATTAATCAAACTAAACTTACCGACCTTTGTTTCTCTAACCTAACCCAGGCAGCTACAACATCTCCGCTGTCTAAAGCTCTATTTTCACTTCAAGAAATCCTCGAATCTGTTCTCACTCATTTAGGTCAAATTTTAGCCAACTCAGATGATACCTTGGACATTCAGATAGGTATTCTCAAATTTCTGGTGGAGGAAAAAAAGAAGAAAACATTACCTAAAGACCTATCTGATAAACCAGAAATGGCTACCGTAGCGCAGTCTGAAGATGGTTGTAAAAGAAGTATGAGACCCCAAAAAATGCTACATGCAAGTACGCAAACATCAGATCCGGAAACAAATGGGACTGATACTAAGGAGCAACGAATAAAGGTAAAAACTCCTATAATTTACTCCCTGAAGAAACTCTTCAGAGAAGAAAAGGATCATCCGTCTGAAATTAATACAAAGCATTATCCAATCTTTTCAAATAAAGAAACTGAGAAAGTCCAATGTGCAACATTCTCTGAAACTAAAATAATCCCAGAAAAGAATAATGTGGAAATTGAAATAAAACAGACGGAAACAACTATAAAAAATAAAGAAGTGAAGGTACATAAGGGAAAGAAAAACCGAGGGCGACCTCTGAGAAGAATCCAAAAGAAAAAAGGCAATAAACTCAAATTTCAAAAACATACCTCTGTTAATTGGGTGAACACTCCATCGATTGAACCTACAATGCTGGCGAAGCCTTTGAATCCGATAGCAGAAGAATACTGTCCGCCAACAGTAAGCGAATTATCAGAGTATAATACCACTATTACAAAAGATCTACAAGACCAAAAAACTTGGCTAGGGGATGGTTATCAATCAAAATACTTAACAATTGAGGAACTGTTTCCCATGGATAATGCACCGCTTAATCGAGGAAGAATTGTTAATCTAATTCAAGAAATACCTTCTTTAAAGAGTCTGACTAGTAATGAAATAGATTTAGTACGTTTTCCAAAAAAAGAAAACATGAAATTTGCACAAGTGTTATTTTTCTCTCCAATTCTTCCCGGAATAATATTAAGAGAGAAGGAAATTTTACAAAAACATGGATATGATGTAATCTCTATTCCTGACATCAAAACTAACGTACAAAACACAGTAGCATTTAGACAATTGCACACTGAAAATAAATACAATCCAGAAAGGAAGGAATACAATTCAAACAATATGAGAACCGATATATTAAAAATTCAAGTAACACAAGGCGAAAAGTCGGTTTGGTCCCGGACAATCAATTCAGAAGGACAGAGGAATAACATACTATCCTGGTCGTGGCTACCAGAAGTGCTAAATAGTAAAAAAATGGACAACGAACAACAATGCCAAATTTAGCGATGGTTTGAAACTATCTTTATGGAATATAGCCGGGAAAACCATGAATAAAATGACTGAAGCAATAAAAGATAATCCAGACATTCTTGTTCTGCAGGAAACATGGTTAACCACTCCCTTTACACAAAAAGGTTATTACGTCTACGAAAACCCAGCAAATAAATCTAAAAGGGGTCATGCGAAAGGAGGTATGGCAATCCTGCTGAAAGAAGACTACTCTTGGTCACAAGAATTAATTGATACCTACTCGCACAACTTGCAATGTATTAAAATACAACTCAAACTACATTCAGCTGCGGCTCTAAATAAAATACTACTTTTTAATATCTACGCACCACCAAGTAAAAATCATGATCCCTTTTTTGATCATCTCTTAGAGACCATATCCAACATCCTCGAAGATCATCATCATCCACAGTATATCATCATGGGTGACCTAAACGCCAAAATATCTAACAGTGAATTAAAGAAATGGTCTACATTATTTAATGAGGAATCATTGGAAATAACGCTCCCGCAATTCCCGGTAGGAGTAAAGACTGATAAAAGAGGAAGATTATTATTATCGTTCCTCCTAAGTATAAACGGGACAATATTAAACGGAAATACCAATGGAGACAAGCCAGCTTCATTTACTAGGCGAGGTAATGGAGCTCCCTCTATTCTGGACTATATCATATGCGGGAATGAGTTAAAAGAACATATCTCACAACTATCTATCAAGTTCTATGAGGAAAGTGATCATGCTCTCCTTCGCCTAACAACATTCTGGACGCCACAGAACACTTTTAAGAATGATTTGATATTTAGTAAATCCAAAACAGTGGTAAATCATGTCCAACGTCGGATCTTTTGGGATGCTGAAAATTTAGACTATTTAAATAAACTCATCATACAACTCCAACTGTTAACTTTCTCTCACTCAGAAAATCCAATTATGAATTATGAAATTGTATTAAATGAACTCAAACAAGCTATACTAAGTAAAACAAAACAGGACAGATCAAGGCAAAGAAAGAGTGCCAGCAAATATAACAATTTTAATCAGCCTACTGTAAAAATGCTAAATAGGATGATCCGAGCTCAGTACTTGAGCAAATCGTCAACATATAAAGCTGAAATAAATAAATTGAAGAATCAAATCCGCAGACAACGGGCTACTCAAGAAAGGGTGAAGCAAGACCGTAATTGGATTGATATCCAAATTGCAGCGAGACAATGCAATCAACGAAAATACTGGTCTTTGATAGCCATATGGCTGAGATACCCGCCACCCCCTCTCAACACAATCCCCAAAAGGAGGGAAACCGGAAACAGTTCTTAAAGTTTTTTGGATGTGGGAGGGAGTGACCCTCCCGGCCGTATTTATTAAAACAAAAAATTAAAACATTAAACGTTTCATGTTATGTACAATTTCATTATCACATTGCGATGTTTGGCTAACCTTAACATATTCTCTAATACAGAGGTTCTCCTAGCCGAACTAGCATCCTACAAAAACATTCTCTAGAAACACTGAAATTGTACATCCTAACGTTTAAGGGCCAACGGCAAGGTCATAACCGGTGTCAAGATCCCTAACCAGACTTACCCCTCCCACTTGGGAGGGGCGAAAGCACAGAGGCTTACCTCAAGTGCAACTACTAACAATTTCCCTTGACTTGACGGGGGCACTTAAGACTCGACGCCATTTAAAGGTCGTTCGAAGACTTGTGTGTGGTATCTAGAAGGTATCGTGGACCTCCCCCCACCCCACACAACTTACCGCATCTGCCGTCGCAGATGACACTGGCCCCGGGAAATTCCCCAGGAGGGGGCTGTAACCCCTCCTACAAAGGAAGGGGCCTTGACCGCCTTTCCTTTACTTCCGGCGACCCGCCCTTAGACGGGACCGCCTCCCCATTGAGGGGCCAATGGCCACCTCTCCCGAGCGCTCCCATCCGTGTTGGGTGACGCCCACTCATAGGGATCTACCAATTAGTGCTCACCGATCATGACCTTACCGCCTACCAAAAATAAATACGACAATTCTTACTCAAACCTATGAAAACATTGGTCGCTACGACCGAAAGAACATGCTTAAAATGCAACACTACATCAAATCATTTTAATCGTAACAACCTACACGATATTCACCATACTTTATTATGATCAACAACAAACTTTCACAGCCTGTAAACGAAACGGAAAAAACATACTTATAAATTCACTTTATTGCACAACAACTTGCTGTCCTCAGGGGCTGGTGGGTGGGTCAAAATTGGCTCTTCGTTCTGTCCCGAGCTCACGTGTAGCGAGGAGGTGCAGCTTCGGAGCACAAGAACAAGAGGACGTCTTCTGGTCTTGCGTCTCTTTTTATCCGTCTTCAGGGCGGGCGAAAACCCGCCCCTGCCTGCCCCTAGGGCGGGGCTGGCTACGTCGGTGTCTAGGCCAGCCCACTCTAGGGCGGGAAAAAGCGCGCCCCGGCTACGCCGCTTCGGGCATACCAGCCGAGACGCGCCTCCCGCCCAAAAATGGCTTCCCGGGGGGATCGAGGCACTCCGCCATACGTTCGGGGGGACCGAGTGGTCGCCCCTTTCCATATGGCTGAGATACCCGCCACCCCCTCTCAACACAATCCCCAAAAGGAGGGAAACCGGAAACAGTTCTTAAAGTTTTTTGGATGTGGGAGGGAGTGACCCTCCCGGCCGTATTTATTAAAACAAAAAATTAAAACATTAAACGTTTCATGTTATGTACAATTTCATTATCACATTGCGATGTTTGGCTAACCTTAACATATTCTCTAATACAGAGGTTCTCCTAGCCGAACTAGCATCCTACAAAAACATTCTCTAGAAACACTGAAATTGTACATCCTAACGTTTAAGGGCCAACGGCAAGGTCATAACCGGTGTCAAGATCCCTAACCAGACTTACCCCTCCCACTTGGGAGGGGCGACAGCACAGAGGCTTACCTCAAGTGCAACTACTAACAATTTCCCTTGACTTGACGGGGGCACTTAAGACTCGACGCCATTTAAAGGTCGTTCGAAGACTTGTGTGTGGTATCTAGAAGGTATCGTGGACCTCCCCCCACCCCACACAACTTACCGCATCTGCCGTCGCAGATGACACTGGCCCCGGGAAATTCCCCAGGAGGGGGCTGTAACCCCTCCTACAAAGGAAGGGGCCTTGACCGCCTTTCCTTTACTTCCGGCGACCCGCCCTTAGACGGGACCGCCTCCCCATTGAGGGGCCAATGGCCACCTCTCCCGAGCGCTCCCATCCGTGTTGGGTGACGCCCACTCATAGGGATCTACCAATTAGTGCTCACCGATCATGACCTTACCGCCACAGGTCCGGATAGTTGACCGGCTATCCGGACCCCCCACAAAACTCCTACCTAAAGGTCATGTTTTAACGATTTTAACCAAGCTAAGAAGTCTCCTATGAGTAACTCATTCCCCACCCTCGACAAATGCACACCATCCCCCAAATACATACTGTCATCATTAATACAACTATGCGAGATCGAATGCAATGTCTTGGAATGGAACAACCTACTCACTTTGTTATTCAATTTTCTAACAGAATGATTCAAAGCAGGGATCGAGATAGCCCCCCGCCACACTTTTCGTGGGATCATATGAGACCACGCAATTATGCACCCCGGAACTCTCCTCGCTAACCAACTTACCGTGGAAAGCATAGCCTCCAGGAGAAGTCGTCTACCGGTGGTGACCAAATCATTGCCCCCCAAATGCACTATGACTATGGACGGCGGTGACCTCATCCGCTCTAACAAACCCTCAAAGAATGCCTGAAACTGGTCAATACAGAGACCGCCCCTTCCGTAGAAGGACACTCTGTACCCGTATTCCCCAGGTACGTGAATCATGTCACCTGCTTTGAATACGTCTGCGGCCCGTCTCACGTATGAGTGGCCCACGACCCACACCTCCTTCCTCACAGCCGGTGATGTGCGACCGCTGGCCTGGTGTTGGGTCGACTGCACAGTCCGCCCTGCCGCGTAGGCTTGCGCAACTGAAAACAAACAAAAGACAAGAAGCGTGAGTACATGATTACAGCTTCACAACATGTGCAATCGCACGTACCTCTTATAACAATTGGAGGACCAACGCCCCACTCGTTTCACTTGTTCTACATTAAGACCCCTGGCTGTAGCTTCAGTGGCAGCCCCTATTCGAAAGGAATGGGTCCCAAATTCGCCCGGGTCCAAGCCCGCTGCGGCAATGGCCATTGCAAGCACCCGCTGAAACTGAAACCTCGTCAGCGGGGTGGCGTCTGCATGCCTCAACAATGTCCCCCCCCATGATGCCACCCTTCGTGCTAGGTAATCTTCTAAGCACTGTACCGGACACATGGATGACCCGGGGGTCCTGCGAATGATCGTGCAGTCCCCCCTCCCATCTTGGTCGGTCTTGGACCTGAGAAAGGAGACAATCATCGCATCGCCACTGATCTGAACATGTTCCCTGCACAAGCCCCCCGCCACATCCTGTTTGTTCCTTGCAACCAGCTCACTTATTCTCATAGCCCCGTGAAATGCCAGCGTAAATGCAGTCCGGAACAAACAGGTCTCGAAAGGAGACGAGCATGTGTTAGGGAGTGTGGCCAGTAACTGGGACAACCTATCTAGACCTATCGGTCGTCTTACGTCTACTCTGCGACCCTCTAGGCGTTGCCACCCACGCAGCGCCTTTTGTACTGTAAAAGACGCTGTCGGGTCCTGGATGCCATGGGCCCTGGCAACAAAGGAAATGGCGGCACGATGCCTTTGGGCCGTAGCCACCGACTTCCCAGCCCTACGTAAGGACATCAGAAAATGTACTACCCACTCTTCCTGACCCCAAAGTCCCCCTCTCTCAGCCCCCAAAAAGGCTAAATAGGCCTGAAACGCCCCTTCATATGCCTTCCTTGTCCTGGGTGCTAGACTCTCTCCCACGAGGTGACGAAGTTCGGGGCACCGAGAGACCAGAGAGCTTCGGGGAAGGGTGCCGGCTCTGGGTCCGCTGAAGGAAGGAAACCCGAGAAAGCCTGCATGTGAAAACGAGACAGGGCATCAGCAGCCTGATTCATCACCCCCGGGACATGTTTTGCTCTGAATATCACGTTCAGTTGCATACACAGTAAGACAATTTCTTTGAGCAGCCTCAAAATCAATTTACAACGGGCTGCCTGACTATTGATGCATTCTACAACGGTCATATTGTCGGACCAGAACACGACAGAATGATCTCTGAACCCTTCTGGCCAGGTTCTCAGGGCCACCAGAATGGGAAATAGTTCAAGGAAAGCAATATTACTCGTCAGCCCCTTCTCGTGCCACCATGGGGGCCACCTTTGTGCAGACCATTTTGTGCCGAAGATGGCGCCAAAGCCTATGCTTCCTGCTGAATCTGTCCATAGCCCAAGCTCTTCGGAGGACACGGCTGGCTTGTTCCAGACGACTCGGCCATTGAAGTCCGCCAAAAATGCTAACCAAATCCGCATGTCCTGGCGGACCTCAGCCGATAACCTCGTGCGATGATGACCCTCCTTTAGGCCAACCATCGCTTGGGCAATTGAGCGGGAAAAGGGGCGGGCCATTGGGATCACCCTCAAGGCAAAGTTCAACTTTCCCACCAATTGTTGCAACTGATGCAGTGTAACCTTAGATGCATTTAAACATACTTGGAGGGCTGCCCTGAATTTCAACACTTTGCTAGCTGGTAAACGGAAACACCCCTCCCTTGAGTCCAACTCGATCCCCAAAAACTCGAGGCAAGTCGTGGGACCCATAGTTTTACCCGGTGCCAATGGCACGCCAAAATGTCCCATCAACACACAGAATTCAGCTAAGGCCTGGGCACATTCAGGATTTCCGGCGGGGCCAAGGAACAGAAAGTCGTCAAGGTAGTGCATTACATTTCGGAAACCAGTTTTCTTAGTGAACACCCATTGCAGGAAAGTACTGAATTTCTCAAAATAAGCACATGATATAGAACAACCCATTGGCATACACTTATCCATGTAAAACGACCCCTGAAACCCGAATCCCAGAAGACGCTGGTCGTCTGGGTGTACCGGGAGCAACCGGAACGCTGACTCGATATCTGATTTCGCCATCAACGTCCCGGGCCCCAGGCGATTCAAGATGGCTACTGCCTCATCAAACGATGCGTATCGCACTGAACAAACTTCTGGATCAATTGCATCGTTCACCGAAAGACCATGTGGAGCAGACAGATTATGGATCAAACGAAACTCACCTGGGTCCTTCTTGGGGACCACCCCTAACGGAGAACAGACAAAATCCGGTACCGGGGGTACACTAAACGGGCCGGCGACCCGTCCCCGGCTAACCTCTTTCTGAATCTTCTCTTGCACTACAGATGTATGTTGTAAAACGGAAAGTTGATTTTTGCACGTCCCTACACCCTGAAAGTCCCCCACCGGGATGCGGAAACCATGTGTAAAACCGTTCCGCAGCACCCCAGCAGAAGTACGATCCGGGTATTCGCTGAGCCAGGGAATCATTGCCAAGGTATCAATCGGGGTTGGTAAAGGCGCCCCTCGGACTATCTTAGACCTGTTTGGCGCCTCCCTTACCCCCATTCTCACTCGTTCTGGCTCTGCACGATGACTCAGGATGGGACGACCCACAAGTACTACATTCGTGTTTGAATTTACACGATCCCGGAGGCCTGGTACATTTCCCTTTGTTGAAATTAAAGCAGAAACCCTTTCTCCCTGTATTGCCTGCGGGTCTCGAATACTCGTCGGTGCTCGTACTTGATCGAAAGGGCGTCCCCACATTTTGGCGGGAGTAATCAACAACATTGCTCCCCACCAATGGCATTTTTAACATTCCTGATTCTTTCATTTTATCCCATGTCACAGAATCGTAACAATCCCAAGTCAAACTCCTGTTATGCTCCTTTTCTTTCCTGAACAGATTGTCATAACAGAACCAATGGTTACCTTGATACGCTGTCGAGTAACCCATAATTCGTGATTGATAAATGGGAAATTCGGGAAGCAACTCGGGCCTACGTTTCCCCAAAATCGATGTAAAAATACCCCACGCATTGCCCCAGTTGCCAATATTCTCATTTACCTTAAAGGCGGCCATTTTTGCGCGCCAAACACTTGGATGCATTAGGTCCTTCTGACTCTTGACATGCTCTACCTCATAATGATCGACAAGCAGGGAGAATATATTCACGTATTCCCCCGCCCAAATCTTTTCTTTTATTGCTAAAGGAACATGCTGCCCCAGTCTTTCTCTACGTGAGGGTGCTGACTCGTCCCTTGCGATCGGCAATGGCCGCTTACCTGAACCGGATGCTGGTTCTGCCACTTGTGGCTTTTCTATCACTGCTACCGGTGCGGTCACCTTGGCTGCTTCCTTTTCCTTACGCAGCTTTCTTATCAGCGCCTGTGCCTCGGCAGCCGTGGCGCCCTCAGTACTATCGCCCAACCATGCTGCTAGCTGTGCTGCCAGCTCGGGGGGCATATCCTCGTTGGTTGTCGGGGTGATGACAACGGGGATTGGATTCCCCTCCATTGGGAGCGGGGTCGGCACCTCGAGCGGGGCAGAGGGAGCCGGGACATCGCCCCCGGCTGGAACCCTTCTCGGCCTCTTAGGTCTCCCTCCAGCCGGTGGTTGGCCCGATCCCTCCTCACCGTCTCGCTCTGCCAGCCGCTTCTTTATGTCGGACATATCTTTAACAAGGGCCCGAACCATCTGCTCAGTCGTCATTCTCTTTGCGCCTTTCTTGGGCATCTCTCCGACTAAGTATCTAGAAGACAAAGAAAAAGATCAAAACGCTCAAAATTGGCTCTTCGTTCTGTCCCGAGCTCACGTGTAGCGAGGAGGTGCAGCTTCGGAGCACAAGAACAAGAGGACGTCTTCTGGTCTTGCGTCTCTTTTTATCCGTCTTCAGGGCGGGCGAAAACCCGCCCCTGCCTGCCCCTAGGGCGGGGCTGGCTACGTCGGTGTCTAGGCCAGCCCACTCTAGGGCGGGAAAAAGCGCGCCCCGGCTACGCCGCTTCGGGCATACCAGCCGAGACGCGCCTCCCGCCCAAAAATGGCTTCCCGGGGGGATCGAGGCACTCCGCCATACGTTCGGGGGGACCGAGTGGTCGCCCCTTTCCAAGATGACAGGGTCAAAAAAGAAGCTTGAAGCAACTCCTGTCTCAGAAGAAGACTGGGGCAAATTTTTAAATGATTTATATAAACCCAATACAAACGCCCGATTGAGAAAGGACATCGAACAAAAGAAGATAATTAACGACACAAAACTTTCCAGGGCATCGGCAATGTCAATTGCATTGAACATTAAAAAGGCAAGAAGTACGGGCGCATCAGGTCCCGACCAGATCCCGATTAAGGTATATCAGATTAACAAAAACGCGTGGGGTCAGATGCTAGCTCCATTATTCAACTATGTTTTCGACTCTGGAAATATTCCAAAATCGTGGAAAGGAAGTATAATAATTCCAGTATACAAAAAAGGAAAACGGAGTATAGCTGGAAATTATAGACAAATTGCTCTAATGGATGCTGGAGGAAAGATCTTTGCGGCAGAAATATTAGACCGACTGAAACATTGGGCATTCTCGAAGGGATTAATTCCCATGTTCCAGGCAGGGTTCCGGAAGAACCATTCAGTTACTGACAATATAGCTACCTTCCAATTTTTATTAGACAAATATGTAAAAGGCAAATCCCAACCAATATACGCAGCCTTCATCGACTATTCAACAGCGTTTGATAGGGTCGACAGGCCGACGCTATGGATGAAATTAAGAAAAATGGGTATCCCTGAAACTCTGCTACAACTAATCGTGAACTTACATAGTGAAACCTGGTGCAGAGTCCAAATGGGGGGAGAGAAAGGCCTGACAAAAATAATATATACACACAATGGACTTAAACAAGGGTGTCTTTTGGCTCCGCTCTTATTCTCCCTTTATTTGAGTGATCTGCCATTACATCTACAACAGGGACAAAGTACTCCACCGAAGATGGCAGCCCAACGGATACACTGTTTGCTGTACGCGGACGATATAGTCTTGTTCGATTTGACACCCTTTGGTCTTCAAAACCTCCTAGTCATATTAAATAACTACTCAAAAGAACACTTTCTAATCCCTAATATAAGTAAAACTAAAGTAGTAGCATTTACAAAGATTAAGAAAGATGTGAAGTACCAATGGAAAATGGGAGAGGAGTTCCTGGAACAGACAAAGGAATATACCTATCTCGGAAGAATATTCTCACACAACATGAGCAATAATAAACAGATTCTCCATTTAAAAAGGAAATGCGAGCTACATGCGGGGGCAATATCGCGCTTATATGCAAATACCGGAAGCAGGCACTTTTCAGCCTTAATAAAAATCTATAGAGCTAAGATCTCCCCGGTTTTATCGTATGCCTCTGAACATATTCCCCTAAAACAATGGAGCTACATGGACTTGAACGAAGGTAAAATCCTAAAAAAGCTATTAAAAGTTTCTAACTCAACTCCAGTACAGGCACTAAGACTGGAATGTGCGATTACAAGTGCATTTGCAATATCTATAGCAAGCCTCATTAGGTGGGCCTATAACCTTCTTCATTCCAATGAAGGTACCCTTCGTTATCTGCTAAAAATCGAGTGCTTTAGTGAGGAAACCAAGGACTCTATATTTGTTAAAAATTTGAAGGAAGCTTTCCGTTTCGCAGAAATAAGTGCAGAAATGTTATTATCCTGGACACCCGCACATCTCAAGCTGTTTCTGAAAAACTTTACACCAAAATTGAGTTTTTGCTCGATCAGTCACACTGCACAAAATTAGCCATGTATAAATCTTATGCTGATTCCCAAGAATATAAACAAAAATTACCTTATTTGGAATATACACTTACCCATGGTGTAAGGCGCACGATCATGATGCTACGTTTGGGCATACTCCCTTTATTATCTTTCACCTCTTCTTGGAATGTAAAGAGTAGTTCACAATGTAATCTGTGTTTGGGGGGTAAACAGAACTTAGAGCATATGCTCTTTATATGTCCGAATAAAGTCGTTGTCACCGCTAGGTTATCATGTCTGGAGCCGATACATCGGTCCTGTCGGACCACTAATTCAAGAGACTTTATCTCTGTATGCGTTAAGCCTCCTAACGAGTATGTTTGCAATAAGATTTATAAATTTTTTAAAATAACACTGAAAATGTATTAAATTGTTTGTAAATGTAGAATGTATTTTCTTTTATATAATTTTGTGGTCCTCGAAAGAGTACCGAAACAAAAATAAAAAACTTTGAACTTTGAACTTTGAACTATGCACAAAGTCATACTCCCCCCACCCACCCACAGAGACACTCAGGAACCCATACAGATACTCAGACAACAAATGAATAACACATATAAACACTTGTGTAGCTATTCACCAAAACATGCAGTTGCTTACACACCAACTGATAGACTAATACAGACTTTCACACAGTTTAGGCACTAACCCATGCATTCAGTAAGACACGTTCAATCACTCACTTATACAGTCAGTCACGCACCTACTAAATATTCCCTTCAGGCACTTGTAAATGCATGCATTCTTCAATACACCTTGGCATAGATATATATGAAAAATATATAACTTTACAAAAACACACATTGACTGGATGATGTCATTAGTGATGTCATGAGTGATGTCATTTGAGATGTCATGAGCGATGTCATCAGTAATGTCATTGACCATGTCATGAGTGATGTAACATGTGACATCAGCAGCAGTGCATTGCGGGCGCGCAAGTTATAGTTAGCTCAACTAACTATAATGGGTGAATTTCATTTGTTTTATAAGATGTCCAACTAACCATAACATCCCTGAAACCTATGTTTTTTTCAGTGAATTTCGAAGGTTTTTTAAATGTTAATTTCATATTTTAATATTTATAAAACTAATATTTTTTCTACTTTTTGTTGTAATATTTTGGAACTCTATTATCCTTTTTTTTAACTTTAAAAATGATGTAATGTTTTATATCTTCCCCCAAAAATATGTATATCTCTTTTTTTTTTTTTTAGAAAACTGCAGTCCCATACTGGTAGTGTATTAAGCTCCATCACCACGCGAATCCTATCCGCCATATTGCTAAACTTGTAAATTATGCGCATTTCGTATCCGACAGGTTCACGTCCAGTGTAACATCATATATGTAGGAGGTCGCAGCAGCTGCTACTTTGGTATCTGACGGGTTTGCAGTACCAAGCCACGTGTTATGTCATGTACGTATGGGGTCGCACCCACTACGTGTTGCGTATGCAACGAGTGCACGCTGCCAGGCCCTGTGTTATGTCATAGACGTATGGTATCGCGCCGGGTATGCCATTCCCTCACTTTTTTACGTCTCAAAACTATATCTAAATAACTCTAAAGTGTATATGAGAGCAAGCGATAATCTAAAATATTTTAAACATTTATATATTTCTAACTGTAATAAACTTATATTATGATAAATATATATTCTAAAAATCGCATTTGGTGAGGCCTCCTTGAGCGCACGATGCGCGATTGCCATGTGACCTTAAAAAAAAGCATTTGATTAGTTCATAACATTTCACATTGTAACAGTTGGAGGACCCCACCCATTTTAGTCATTCTCTCTACAGCATTTGATGAGACAACCCCTTCTGCTTAGAGAGCTATTTTGAAAAGTTTTTTGCTGTGTACACATATCTTATACTATACACAACATGCAACGATCATCTTGATCAAAATTCATGGTCTGTACATAAACCTTCCACGTGTGACGGCAATGCATCTGAAACATTACATCAAAAAACAAATGTCTGTTACACGATGCCCCTGGTGTGTGTGTGTGCGCATTATTGTGCTGCCTTTCCGCCTGGGTATTGGTGGCTCGAAGGGGTATCATCAGCCACGGGCAGAATGCACATCCTAGATCAAATGTGACAAACAGTAAAGAGTAATGTGTTGATTTGTGTTGCAGTATGCTCTGTTGTCAGGCTTTACCAGATAAGTATTGTGTCATATGTGAGACTTTCAGATTCACGTTTGGCATGCATTGCTTGACTGTATTGAACGTTATCACTATGTATGAGGTAGCCTCATTGCTGATCCTCCCTCCATCCGAGCATATTCACATGTGTGCCCATTCGCGATAGCAACAATTTCAATAATACCGCACACCATTGACATGCATGTCTGCGAATATCCACAAGCTTGACAACAACATGTGGTGTTGGCCATTCAATATTTTTGAATAGCATCTCATTAGCGATAGTTGCCCCCCTCCCGGTACATGCTACATTAATGTAAATTGTGCATTCTGCGACGTCAAAACTGCAACTGAAACACACTTAAGTACACTTCCTGGCCAGGCAGGAACTGAACAACGCCCAGGTCCCCAGAATAAATATTCACAACCCTACGCTGGCCTGGCGTACACAAGCTCAGCCCACTTTGAGTACGTATAAATAGGATAATGACGACGGCACGTCCCAGTTCTTCCACACTGCCTGAGGTGATACGGCCGTAGCCACCTCGCATACCAAAATGCGCAATAAAAAAAAGGGATCCATGAGATGTACACCATCCTGGCACTCAACACTGCAAATGAATTGTGAACACTGCTGCCCGTCGTGTTTGGACACACAACAATGGCAACAGGTGAGCAGAGGGGCCTGGGTGCACAGGGGCTGAAATTGAGCGTGGGGCGGCGGGAGGGGTGGGGTGCATCAGCCTGGGTGCGCAGGTGCGAACAAGAGATGTTGCTGTGCTTAATGATGTGATCTCTGACCTCATTCAGTCACATCTCTGTCTCATTTTAAGGACCTGCTGGACCGTACTGTAGGCCTGAGCCAGCGGGCACCGCTGCTCTATAGACACGTGGTGTTGGGTTTTGGAACACTGTAGTGCGCTAATTACTAAGTGTACATGCACACAGGCTTGTGCCACTGCATTACACACGCACATCATGCTTCTAGCATGCACTCTGTTCCTTAGTTTGTAAATGTTGGCATAACATTTTAATATTTTAACCTTGTGTATTCTAGTGCACTCCAACTCCTCTTTGAACCACGATTACCACTAACAGCTGGTAGATCGTACTTCAAGAAGGAAGGATGCACTCAATTGGTGTTCTCTATTAAGCTTGAAATAAACCTTCATTTACCTCAAGATGTTTCCAGCATTATGTTATTTCTACCTTTTCAGACACTGAGTTGCTTGTGCCAAAATGGGTGGAGCGGGTGATCACCCCGTGACGATGCCCTGGACATTGTGACGCCTTCCATCGTGGTATCAAGTCACCGTCCCCGACCAGAGACCTGCTGTGCCACCCTGAGAGAGGCACCCCGGAGTCTGAGCTTGCACCAGCATGTCCTTAGACACACCGGTGGTGGCAGGTGAGCAGTGAAGCCTCGGTGCGCAGGACCTGCAATTGAGCACAGTGGGTGGAAGGGGCTGGGGTACAGCAGACTGGGTGCACTGGTGCAGGCAAGCGATGTTGCCGTAGATAATAATGTAATCTCTGGCCTCATTCATATCGGTTTTATTTTAAGGACTTGCTGGACCGCACTCTTTCTCACGAACCCCAGTGTCCTAGACACATGGGTGACGGGAGGTAAACAATGAGGGCTGGGTGCAGTAGGCCGACGTTCTGTCTCCTCGTCCCTCTGTTCTTTTGACTCTCCTTCCCCTTCTCCCTTCCACCCACTCCCTCTCTGTCCCATTCTCACTATCTTCTTTCATTCTGACTACCTTTCTTTTCTTTTTCAGACATGGCACACATACATATTTGTGCTTTTTTGCCTTGCAAGTTTTGTACGCTGCTTCCGAGGGAGTCCCACCCACTTCTTTCATGTTATACTGTTGTTTGTTCGAATAAAGTTGCATTTCTATTTATTTGTGGTGTAATAAAGGTTATTTTTTTTTACCAATAAATAAGTGAGTATATGGGTCTTCTTTTTCTGACAACACTTGTCTGTAGTTTATTGTGAAAATCATCTGTTTATAGGAGATTATGAGGGAAAAAATTTGTAATTTTGTGGTGCAACTACCAAATATAAACCAACAGACGATTACATAAATGAAGCATGCGTAATTCTAAAACTGCAAGAGTCGTATGAGTGTATCACTTTATACCACCATGAGTACTGCCCCTGTGATTACAGAACCAATAAGGCACTGCCTACGGCCACTGAGGCTTCAGGGACTGGCGAGGCCCACCCTGCATAATAAAGTAAAGCCCCGGGGGTGGCGATCCCCAGACTTGAGTTGGCCTCGAAACCCCCCGAACAATTAGTAAACAATACCCGGTGACGTGGCAATCCCCTAGGCTGCGAAACGTCTCTGTGCTCTCCTGCAACTAATTTACATGTGAGATTAAGGTCCCCAGTGCTACAGAGACCCCACAATATAATAATAGGAGTGGCCCCAGACCATTACCAGCCAGGGGGCTCATTTAAATGAATGGGTAAGACCCCGCTTCATTTATTTTCCATTTTTACCATCCGGATCCTCTCTATTAAAGCGATATGAGGTTTTCCTCCTCTCACTTCAACGAGGCAAGCAAGGATTTGCTATCACAAGGTGGAAGCCATGCACCCGCCCTGAAATAGCAAACATAAATGTCCCGCAGATGCACACCTGGGGACATTGTATGAGCTTCGCCTGGTAAGTGATGCTCCCTAGGAGCATGATGCATTGGTTACTGAATAACTTCAAAATTAGTATAAACACATACTAACACTACTTGCACACGTGTAGTACAGTGACCAGAGTGTAGTGAAGAAGCAGAGGAAGCACAACATCTAAAAGTATAAATCCTAACAGAAGGCGGATGACATAGTTTAATGAGCCGAGGACCCTGGATTGAGTAGAAACAGCTACATGAAGAAAACGGGTCTTCAGCACAATGCAAGCAATTTTGAAATATTGGTAAGTTCTGCCTTCTTTTTACTTTCTCCCGCTCGTCGCCAAATTAATTTAATGAAGAGGCAGACAGCAGTTGATCTGATAAGTAGATTTATTACAGGAAAACAAGAAACCTGAAACAGCCACCAACAGGAGCAGACAGCAAGGCAACCGTCTTCTCCAGCACCATGTACCATCTTCGTAAGGTTCCCCTCATGATAGCCCTTCATTCTAACATTACATACTTAAATTCTAGTAGAAATACATACTAACATTCTACTATGACTTACATTGGAATACTACACAGAGCACATGACTTTACAGCAATGGGCTCATGGTTTCATCCACAAGTCTTGACACTGGTAGAGGTGAGTAGTTCACTTCCCACTCCCTGTATTGTATAAACGCAAACTAACACTACTTCCACAGGTATGCTACAGCGCCCAGAGCACATCACTTTACAGTAATGAGCTCACAATTTAGGCTCACGGTTTAATCCCCAATTCTTCACAGCAGTAGGGGTGAGGAGTTTGCTTCCCACTCCCTATATACTATAAACGCATACTAACACTACTTACACACTTATACTACAGCAGCTAGTATCCTACAGCCGCCCAGAGCCCATCAATGTACACCAATCAGCTCGGTTGATCCCCGACTCTTCACACCGGTAAGTGTGAGTTCTTCACTTCCCACTTCTAGTATAGTATAAATGCACGGTACCCGTCAGTAGTTCGCTTCCCACTCCCTGTATGGTATAAACGCCTACTAACAGTACTTGCACACGTATATTACAGCGCCCGGAGTCCATCCCTTTACAGCAATTACCTCGGTTTCATCCCCAAGTCTTCACACCAGTAGGAATGAGTACTTCGCTTCCCACTTCCGGTATACTATAAACACACAGTAGCGGTTAGTAGTTTGCTTCCCACTCCCTGTATGGTATAAACGCCTAAATAACTTACGGAGAAGGAAGGGTCTAAGGGAAAATATTTAAAGACCTGCCCAGAGTGAAGTCCCCTGCACAATGAATCAAATAACAAAGACAAACTGGGGGTCTATGTAAGAGCCTGTTGGACTACTAGAAATACGCGCACTCCTATATAAATCAGTAAGCGTTAGAGGGGCTAGATACAAATAACTCCCTCATAAAGTACCAAAAGAAAAACCTATATCCTTGGACTCACTGCAATTGTTGATTAGACCCATACAGAGAAATACTGGATTCCCATCAACGTCAAATGTTAATCAAATATTCTCATTTGATCATCCAAACAGGGATGGTATGTCTCATGATCATTGAGACTGGTCCATAGCCCCTACTCATCTGGGTCACATCCTCAATCGCTATGAAGACCATGAGTTTAAGGATCGTGATGGAATTAAGTGCAGTGCATAAATAATAAAGTGTAGTGGGTTTAAAAAAGTATAGAAGATCAATACAACCAACTTTAATATAACTTGATCTCTCCCTTAATAAAAACAAGGACAGTGCAAAGAGAGCAGTCTAATCATATAACTGCATATATAGGGCCAACATGTTTCAGCCTAAAGGGAAACAAATCCCACAGCTTTCTTCAGGGCCACAGTCCTAAACGTTTGCTACTGCATATCAAAAAAGTGAAAAAAACTAAACCAATTAAAGGATACATATGTGTAATCCAAATATCATGTTCTTCTGTAGCAATCAGTATCGTTTATATCTGTTCAGAAAGAAATCAGAATACAGCGTGAGTCCTCAACATAGGGTATAATATGGTCAGGATCCCTAAAAGGTGACCAACATATTTGACTTGCTCGTACTCACCTGTATTGTACAGGGAGTATACCTCACCTCTCCTGGAACCTTGCTCAGGATAAAAGAGGCCCTGCTCTGTGGAAGGTAAAGGAGGGGTATGAAAAGGAGCGCTGGGCCAGTCTGACCTCATCATCCTCTGACTACATTGGTTAGTTCTAAGCATGGGCGAATTTTGCGGATCTCGCGTTCGCGAATTTTGCGGATTTGCGAATTCGCAATCCGCAAAATCCGCGAATTCCCGCGAATTTGCGGATTTTTTTTTTGTGTTCGCCCGTGTTTCTGCCAGTTCGCGAGGGTTTTTACAATTTCGCAATTTGCGAACTTACCTGTCGGGTCGCAAGTTTCGCGAACTTGTTGTTTCTACGTGTCCAGCCTGTTTGGGACACTCTTCTTCATCACTGCCACTCTCTGTCACCACTGCCACTCTCTGACTACTCATGCCACCCTCTGGCCCACCCATGCCACCCTCTGTTTCATCACCACACCCTCTGGTTGTCCAGTGTACATTATTTTCGGCAAAGCAAAGCACACCTTCCCTGCCTCAAGTGACCTGAATTAATTTGGGGCTGATTAATGTGTCACAGAATATTTTTTTAGCTGGCACCTGCTTCCTTAGTGCGCCCTGATTAGTGATCTTTTGCACTTGCTAAGTGCTTTCATTGTTGCAAAATTAGTTACAACACCTGCCCTGCCCCAACTGACAATAATGAATTAGGGGCTGATTAATGGATTTTAACTTCCAGCCTGGCTCCTGCTTGTCTCCCTTAGCTGTAATTCAGGACCTTTGTGGCATATGTGTAACTATTCTGAGGTTCAGAGCAGGGTCACATAATAGTTGCAACTGGCAACTGAACTCTGGAGGGGCCCCTCAGGAAGCACTACAGGAAATGGCTACTAATGATGAGCCTGAACTTTTGAACCTGGCAAGTAGTTTCAGTTTTGCTAAGATCGTATTTCTGCAATTTAGCACTTATTCGCGGGGCGCGAAGTTGTACTGGGAAGCCGCAAACAGTGCGAGCAGTGCGAGCAAAATCCGCTGCTCGCGGATTTGCGGATTTTGCGGGAGATTCGCGAATCTCGCGGATTGCGGATTTCCCGAAAATCCGCGAGCGAAACGGATTTTCCGCCCATACCTAGTTAGTTCCCGCCCATAATTATACCTCCCAGAGCTATTATCAGATCTTTAACAAAAGAAACAGGTCCCATTCCCAGAAACAAGTCCCAGGTGTCTCTCTCGGCATATATAGTCATTAGAGGGGTTAACATCTTGCGAGAGTACACTCACCCGGTTTTACGGTAGAGTACAGACCGGCTAGCTACTGAATAGGATTAGTGGACTAGATGTTTTTAGAGACCCAAGAGTGTGTTGAGCCTTTTACCTTACCTGGAAGGAGGCACTGGTCGTTATATATATATATAAATATATATATATATATATATATATATATATATTACCTACTGGCGGTCGCCAGTAGGTAGTTATAGTTAGGATAATTTTCAATGTTAAATCTCAACATTCTATTTTGAATAACTTTGGCGCCGGTTGACGAATCTGCCTGAAATTTTCAGGAAAATGGTCTCATGGCGGTCCGGTCCTTCCCTGAAAGTTTGGGGGGGGATTCGTCAAGCGGGGGCCGAGATAAAAGGGGGGTCCCAAAACGCGTTTTCCCCATGTTAATTTCCATAGGGCGGTCGATTTCACTTTTAGCCCGAACGGCTGAATGGATTTCCACCAAACTTGGCAAAATTGTAGGGACTGGTAGCCCGATGTGCCTTTGCTATGTCTCAAGATATGTGCTCCAGTGGATTTTGAGTAATTTAGGTTCAAAAAAATATATATATCTATAGGCGCTCTCCCGTGCGCGCACCCGAGTGCGCTCCAGGCGCGACACGCGACTTGCGCGCAGGAAGCTGATTGGATCTCAGTTGTCTGTAAACATTCTAAACAGTGCGGAGCGGCCGCCATCTTGTGTCTCGGTAAAATCGAGACACAAGGGGTTTGAAAAAAAAAGGGGCAAATGACCATAAGGGGGAAGAGTAGACCCCCTCTGACCCCCTAGGTTTGATGTAGGGACTAAAATAGGGTCCTGCAGGGCATTAAAATTTTTTTTTCGTTTTGCGCGGGGGAAGCGCATGGTACGCGCACCGGCGAAGCACGGGGAAAATCCAGGACCATATTTATGAAGGCCTTGCGCTGTTAGTTTTGCGCTTCCTGTGCGTCAATTTTTGTGACGCACCAGCGGTGTAAAAAAATGCGCATTGTTATGCAATATTTAAAAAGTGACGCATCTATCTAGATGCGTCACTTTTTAAATATAGTGCAACGAGGTACATTTTATTACACTGCTGGTGTTATGCGTCACTTTTCTGTGCGCACTCCTTATGACATTCCAGATGTGTCATATTTAATGTATGACGAATCATGTTGCAGATACAATATGGCGCAGAGTTTTAAAAAGTGACCCATGTACCTAGATGCGTCACTTTTTAAAAATAGCGTCAGGTATAATGCATGCAGAGGGGGTGTTCTCCCGCAAAAAGCTTTGTAATAGCGACGCAGTGAAATCTTTGAGATTTCACTGCGTCAGTTTTAGGATGCTGTTGCGTCAAAATCTTGTGCCTGCTTTACAGCAGGTGTTAGACTGAGGCAAGACCTTTCATATGCTGCTTTCCCCATTTGAAAGGACACATTACTGGAGTTGCGTCACTTTTGTGACGCACTCCAGCAATGCGTTACTTGGAATGTCATAAGGAGTGCGCACAGAAAAGTGACGCATTGCACCAGTAGTGTAAAAAAATGTGCCGCGTTGCGTTATATTTAAAAAGTGAGGTATCTAGGTAGATGGGTCACTTTTTAAAATCAAGCGCCACATTATATATGCGTGAGGTATAATGCATGCAGAGGGGGTGTTCTCCCACTAAAAGCTTTGTAATAGCGACGCAGTGAAATGTTTGAGATTTCACTGCGTCACTTTTAGGATGCTGTTGCATCCTTTAAATATAGTGCAACAAGGCACATTTTATTACACTGCTGGTGTGATGCGTCACTTTTCTGTCCACAGTCCTTATGACATTCCAGATGTGTCAAATTTAATGTATGACGAATCATGTTGCAAGGAGTTACAGATACGTCAGTATTTCTGACATATGTGTAAACATAAAAGTGATGCGAGGCCGGCGCAAAATTTTGACGCAATAGCATCCTAAAAGTGACGCAGGGAAATCTCATAGATTTCAGTACGTTGAAGCACGGGGAAAATCCAGGACCATATTTATGAAGGCCTTGCGCTGTTAGTTTTGCGCTTCCTGTGCGTCAATTTTTGTGACGCACCAGCGGTGTAAAAAAATGCGCATTGTTATGCAATATTTAAAAAGTGACGCATCTATCTAGATGCGTCACTTTTTAAATATAGTGCAACGAGGTACATTTTATTACACTGCTGGTGTTATGCGTCACTTTTCTGTGCGCACTCCTTATGACATTCCAGATGTGTCATATTTAATGTATGACGAATCATGTTGCAGATACAATATGGCGCAGAGTTTTAAAAAGTGACCCATGTACCTAGATGCGTCACTTTTTAAAAAATAGTGTCAGGTATAATGCATGCAGAGGGGGTGTTCCTTGCAAAAAGCTTGGTAATAATGACGCAGTGCGTCACTTTTAGGATGCAGTTGCGCAAAAATCTTGCGCCTGCTTCACAGCAAACCTTTCACATGGTGCTTTTTCCATGTGAAAGGACACATTACTGGAGTTGCGTCACTTTTGTGACGCACTCCTGCAATGCGTTACTTTTGTGTTTACAGATATGTCAGAAATACTCCAGTTTATTCACTGTGTCATAACTTTCTTTTCTAACACTCACCTTCTTTCATTCCTCCTACTTCACTTCCTTTCACCTCTCATACCTTTCTGTTCTTTCTTACTCATTCTCCTTTCAATTATCAATGCACTATATTTCACTTACTCTTCATTTTTTAAGATTATAGCTCTTTGATGAGAATTGGAGGTAGTTCTGAAAAGAACTTTTGGTTTTCTTCTTTTAACTGAAGAGGAACAAAAACAGGAAATAGAAACTGCTCAACAGGAGCAAAAAGAAAAGAAAAAAATTAGGGGTGGGAAGGGCAGTGATGGTTCTCCAATGCCCGAACCATGAGCAGGACACTTTGCTCCCCATAGGTGAGGAGTTGATTGCAGTATCTGCATCTGACGACCCCATGGTTGAATGCAGGTTGAATGTTTGCTACCTGCCCCTGAGATTGTTCTCTTCCAGAAGAAGTTGCTCCTCCTGTTGATGTAGAGGCCCCATCTCTGGGAACCTCCTGTGCCAGAGCCCTGACACTTTCCCGGGCAAAATTCTGGGGGTGCCTCCTCTCCACATGGCGAATCATGGTGTAGTTGCCAAAAGAGTATTTTTTTTGGGGGTTACCCCGTGACAGGACCTGTTTGCAGATCCTGCACTCTACTTTTGGTGCATTCACCTTCTTCTGGCCTTCTGGAAACTTAAAAAATTTCCAGATGAAATGTTCCTTCACCTTTGGGGTAGGAGGCTCTTCATCAATGAAGTCATCTTCACTGCTGGATGGTCTGGCAGCCATGATGAATCCAGGAATATGGAGCAGCAAAAAAGGCAGGTCTTTCAGTCACAAAAGTGAAAGAAGAAGTGAAGGAAATGGGTGGGGATTTCATTCATTGTAAAAAAAACCTGTTAGCAACCAATGAAAAGTGTTATTTTAGGGTCACATGACCCGACGCGTTTACGCTGCGCGCTCCGGAGCACTTCCGGGTGCGTTTACGCAGCGCGATCGTAGGCGCTTCCGGGGCGCAAACGTGGCGCGATCGTAGGCGCTTTTCCGTGCGTTTATGCGCCGCGCACGTATGCGCTTCCGAGGGCACTTACGTTGCGCGCCGAAGTGACGTCATCAATCTTTTATAGAAATGCATAATCATTTTCCATTTTAAAAAAAACAAATTTTATTTGTATGGTACGAAATGTTTTGCATTATTATTAACTTTTCATTCATATTTTTTTTTCACGAACGACAGTTGCGCTCTGGGTGCGCTTTCAGATGAGCTCTCGGAGAAGCTTACAGGAGAGCTTAGCTGAAAGCTTCCCGGAGCGCGCACCCAGAGCGCAAAAGAAAAAAATTATAAGAAAAAATGAATACTTAAAAAAAACAGCAAATTGTAAAAAAAAAAAAGGTTAGAAACTCGATATACAAAGGAATTAGCATTTAAAAAACCTATGAAATTAACTGAAAAAACCATAGGTTTCACACCAGTTATAGTTAGGAATTAGCATTTAAAAAACCTATGAAATTCACTGAAAAAACCATAGGTTTCACACCAGTTATAGTTAGGAATTAGCATTTAAAAAACCTATTAAATTCACTGAAAAAACCATAGGTTTCACACCAGTTATAGTTAGCTGGAAATTTTACTGATATAAAACCATTGAAATTCCCACGTTATAGTTAGATGTACTCACTATAACTTGCGCGTGCAATGCACTGCTGATGACATCACATATTACATCACTCATGACATGGTCAGTGACATCACTCATGACATCACTGATGACACCATCCAGTGAATGTGTGTCTTTCTGAAAAATAAATATATTTTATATATGTATGTGTAAAAGTTGATGGAAGAATAAATGTTTAAATAAGTGTCTAAATGGATGGTTTTTAAAAATTGATTGGTTAACTGGCTTAATAAGACATCATCAGCAGTGCATTGCACGCGCAAGTTATAGTGAGTCCATCTAACTATAACGTGGGAATTTCAATGGTTTTATATCAGTAAAATTTCCAGCTAACTATAACTGGTGTGAAACCTATGGTTTTTTCAGTGAATTTAATAGGTTTTTTAAATGCTAATTCCTAACTATAACTGGTGTGAAACCTATGGTTTTTTCAGTGAATATATATATATATACATATATATATACATATACATATTACCTACTGGCGATAGCCAGTAGGTATATATAGTTAGGATTTTTTCTCTATGGAACTTTTGAAAATTCTATGTCTAATAACTTTCGCGTTTGTGGACGGAATCGGCTGAAATTTTCAGGAAAATGGCACATTTTGTTTCTGAGCAGCCCCTGAAAATTTGGGGGGTTCCGTCAAGGGGGGTCCGAGAAAAAAGGGGGGTCCCAAAACGCGTTTTTCCCATTCATTTTTCCATAGGGCCTTTGGCCTCACTTTTAGCTCGACCGGCTGAATGGATTTGCACGAAACTTGGCAAAATTGTAGGGACTGTTAGCCCGATATGCCTTTGCTGGGTCTCAATATATGTGCTCCAGTGGATTTCGAGAAATTAACGTTTAAAAAAACAGATATATCTGTGACAGCGTCCCGGGTAGCGCTCCAGATCGCGTACTTTTCGCGTAACGGAGCTTTGCAAAGCGAAGCTGATTGGCTCTCCGGTGTCTGTCAACATTCTAAACAGTCCGGTGCGGCCGCCATCTTGTCTCTCGGTAGGATCGAGAGACAAGAGGAGGAGAAAAACGAAGGGGGAATTTAATGAAAGGGGGCAAGGTAGACCCCTCTTGACCCCCTAGGAATGATGTTGGGGTTATTAAAGGGTCCCGTGGGGAAAATAAAAAACTTTTAATTTTTCGCGGTAGAAGCGCTTCCCCGTTCGCGAACCGGGTCGCAAACTGGTAGCGAAACGGGAATTCGCCATTTTGTGTTTCGATTTAATTAAATTACTAGATGGAGGAAAAACTATGTGAGTATTGGGTATAAGGGGGTACGGGAGACATATCCTGACCCCCTATGTTTTCTGAGGGTGGTTGAGGAGGCTCATATATGTTGATACTTGTCTTCCAGCGGTTGCGCGTGAGCGTTTTTTTTTTTTTTTGCCGCTTGACTTCTGTTAACGTTCGATTCGAAGGAAATTAGGAAGTGTTGATCGCCATTTTGACACTGCGAGTAAATATATTGTTAAAAATAATTGTTATAAATTAATCCGTATTGATAAACATTGTCTGCGCCATCTTGCTTTTTTTCCAATGCCACACTTTTGTCGTGCACGGCAGCCATTTTAGATGCCTTGACCAGACCCACTCTCTGCACGCCGCCGATCCTCAGCATGGCTCCCCACCCTCGCAAGCATCTCCCCCACGCACTGGTCACCCCGGCTCTCTCATGCATGGGCCAGAAACCTCCTCCCATCTGCGCTGTTCTTCTCTGAGAATCACACCCTGTGCCCGCCCGACACCACCCTTTCACCCTATTCACTACCGCACCCTCTGACACTCCTCTTCCTCTGTGTCCGATTGTCCAGGCCGGTCCCAGGCTATCACCTAGCCCTGCAGATGTGGTTTATGGCCCCAGCTGTAAAGAATCACCCCTCTTCAAAGGAGTTACAGTAGATCAAGGCCCCCACCCGATGAGATCCGTCACACCACACGCGTTCCTACTATCTGATAACCATCCTGTGTTGTGCTTGGGGAGGGGATTCTCACTGTGAGGGTGTGTGGGTCCGAGCCTGAAGCGGAAGATTCCAGGGATGCCTCTTTGTACATCAAAGTTTTTACAATTATGTGTCACATTAAAAATATATAGCACTCCAACAAAGTAGTAGGATTATAAAACTTTAATAACTTATAAATATATACAACGCAACAAAAACAGTAAATACATTTAAACATTTTTTTGAAAAAAGAAGCAACAATGGTCAGTAGCTGTGTTTTGTGCGAATAGTCCCAAGGCAGCACAACGTGCTGAGTTCTGGACGGCACCCAGGTGATGTTACCTGGGTGCCACACTGGTTTTTGGTATCCTACAATGCAGCTCTGAAAAACGGCGTGGGGCGTCCCGGGGAGTGCGGGGGGAGGCCTCGTCAGTAGCGGTCTGTTGTGCGAATAGTCCCAAGGCAGCAGTACGCGCTGAGATGTGGATGGCACCCAGGTGATGTCCAGTAAGTTGCCGCACTGGTTTTGGTATCCTACAATGCTGCTCCGAAAAACGGCGTGGGGCGGGGGGGGGGTTCTAGCGGCGGGAACGGGCCTCACCAGGTGGAGGCTCGTCTGCTGTAGTGGGGCGCCCCTTTACTGTTTCAGTTGCCATTCCGCCCGCTTTTGGTACACTGTGCCAAAATCCGCCATTCAGCTGAGTTGCGCCCACTCTTGCGGTTCAGCGATAGGCGGCTGATACAGGACTCTCAAAATGGCGGCCAGCTCTTCAGATTTGGGCGTGGTCCACTAAAATGGCCCTGGGACACCTTGGAACTCGGACGCTTGTCTGCTAGGGCTTGGGCCCCATTCTCGAAAGCGTCCCCTCAGCCTTGAAGATTCTACAAAAGTCTTGGGGGCCCCCGACTCCCGCAGGCTTCTGGTGGGAAGCGGCTGCCATGATTGCTCGTGGAATGGCCACGACTGAGCTACGAGATGGTGGTGCTCTCACGCTGACGCCAGCTTCAGTCTGAAACATCCAGAAACACTGTAGACTACCAATTCGATCAGTTCCGGTAGCGCCCCAACGTGACCCGGTAGAGAAGAACTTGCCCTCCCCTCTTTGACTGATAAATATATATATAAAATTCACTGAAAAAACCATAGGTTATAGACCATATATAGTTAGGAATTCGCATTTACAAAACCTTATTTTACTCACACAAAACCATTGAAATTCCATATATAGTTAGTTGCACTAACTATATATCGCGCACCCGCAATCCACTGCTGATGATGTCACATATTACATCATTCATGACATGGTCAGTGACATCACTGATGACATCACTGATGACATCTCAAATGACATCACTGATGACATCTCAAATGACATCACTGATGACATCACTGATGACATCTCATTTGACATTACTGATCACATCACTGATGATATCATTCATGTGATAATACGATGAACCTCTTCAGACTCTAATATAACCTTAGATACAATCAGTGTAAACAGACACTCACAGACTGTCACTCATCCATGGAGTTACTCACACACCTAGTCATTCATGCAAAGAATCAATCACACCTCCATTTCCTCAACTATACAGTTATACAAACTTTACTTATTCAAACATATACTAACACATATTTACTCTCTTATACAATCCCTGATACAAGTTCACAATGATCCATACAGCCACTCACACATTCACTGGCTCTTATGCACAGTTATTTATATATGTCAACTCTCACATGTACTGTGTTTTACATATGTACTTACTTTGACATGTAGCACTGAGATATCCATTCACTCACCAATACACTCATACACACAGTCAACCGCCCATACAGCTGTTTCCACATGCACTTTTGAAACCATACATCTAGTGAATCAACTGCTCACACATCTATGCACAGAGTCATACACCTCCCAGCCACCCACACACACACTCAGTCTCCCATACAAATACTTGGGCAACCAATCAATAACCCATATAGTTACTCATATAGCTACTTATCAACACATGCAACAGTTTACAGAACAACAGACATAATGATGCACAAATTAAGACAGTTTAGTCACTAACTCATGCAGTGAGACACATTTAATCACTCACTCATACAGTCAGTCATGCACCTACTAAATTCTTCATCCAGACACTTATACATCCACTCATTCTTCAATATGTAAGACATATTTTAACTTTACAGAAACATACAGTCACTGCATGTTGTCATCAGTATTGTCATCAGTGATGTCATTTGAGATGTCATCAGTGATGTCATCAGTGATGTCACTGACCATGTCATGAATGATGTAATATGTGACATCATCAGCAGTGGATTGCGGGTGCGCGATATATAGTTAGTGCAACTAACTATATATGGAATTTCAATGGTTTTGTGTGAGTAAAATAAGGTTTTGTAAATGCGAAATCCTAACTATATATGGTCTATAACCTATGGTTTTTTCAGTGAATTTTCAAGGTTTTGTAAATGCTAATTCCTAACTATATATGGTCTATATATGGTCTATAACCTATGGTTTTTTCAGTGAATTTTCAAGGTTTTGTAAATGCTAATTCCTAACTATATATGGTCTATAACCTATGGTTTTTTCAGTGAATATATATATATACATACATATATAAACATATATCATCTGTATATCTATATAAATACAAACATAAATGCATGCATACATATACTTATATGCATACAGATGCATGGTATTTACATGAAAGTTGAAAAAACACTAATAAAAGCAAAGCTAAAAAGCCACCTCATTACAAACAGAATGGCTTTAACTTAAACGAGGGCGAGATCTATTGCATTTTCAATGCTTGTTTACTTGGGTTCCATCAAGAAGGCATTCAGATGTGTCACACATTTGCCATAAATTCTGAATGTTAGCACTCTAGTTGCACATTAGATCACTGTAGTAAAGATGACCAGTTGAAAAGGTGTGCGGCAAGATGGCCGTCGAGACGCCGTAGTGGATGGTCGCACCCTGTAACCCTCCTGACTGGGAAGATGAGGTGTACTACGTGCTCATATGCTTAGATTGCAGACTTACAGATTTGCAGATTCACCGATCTACTATCAAGCTAAGTTGATTTAATCTAATCTGCTGCGGAAAATTTGCCTTTCTTACTGGGAGAAAAGAGCACTTGATACTGATAAAAAGCGATGCTGAGAGAACTCACTGGCTTGCTTTTTTTGATATGTGACTTTCCACAAGAGAAAAAGTGGGCTCTGCAGAAATATCTGCACAAACACTGTTCAGCTTTGATTTCCCGTTCGCCCCTACCTGGAAGTCGCTATTGGAAAGTTGCTTCAAAAGCTATGGCTACAAAACCTGCACTTTACTCGAGGAAGAATCGTGACCGAGACGATTGGAGCCCTGACTCCGAGGCGGAGGAGGATATGGATAACCTCGGGGCCCCTGCGCTTAATTTAAGAGGGAAAGCATGATCTAAAGCGCAGCAAAGGCGAGAAGCGGCAAAGGAAAATAAATTAAAGAAAATACGTGAAAAAGAGGAAGGAGGGAAAAAAAAGAATGTGACAGTCCCAGCATCAGCTATTGTAAGGAGAAGAGAGGAAGCAAAACTCACCGCTGGGGAGGTACTTGGAAAGGAAACTGCACTCCGCCAGATGACCATAGTTGAGACTTTTTTGCCCGCAGCAACACCAGTAACGACTGACCAAACAACTTTGCAGTCGAATCTGCCACAGGGAGTGAGAGTCCCCACGTTGGTGAGCCTGTGCAGGATGTTGCAGTCTGCTGTGGAGAGGGAACCGTTTAAACAGGCAGGAGCAGATGGGGATGGTACCTGCACGCTCGAGGTACAGCCTCTAACTGAAGTTACAGAGGCAGCAGAAGGCGGAGACTTTTCTACTGCTGTGGAAGTGGGCGGACCCAAGCTCTTAAAGGAGAAAGCCACAATTCATTTGGCACCAGTGGTATCTGGAGTTAAAGGGCCAGGCGCAGAACAAAGCCTGGTGGAGGATACTGTTGTAGAAAAAAGTAATTCTGAGGCTGCAACTAACTTAATTGAAACAGAGCTAAGGGTTGATAAAGATATTAACTTGGATTCAATTATTAAGAGGGATGCAAGCACACGCAAATTACCTGATGCACTCCCTGCCTCTCCCAGTGATGAGATTTTTTTCACTGGTAATGACGAGGCGGATGATGAGGAAAGTATGAATGGAAGTCTGGGATCAACGACAGACACGGAGTCAGAGACGGAGAGTTCAGATGATGAAACAGTGAATACTGACACGGGAAGTAGTGAGACTGTATCAGGGACTGACTCTGAAAACTCCTCAACTCCTATCAGTAGTGAGATAGAACCTATTGATAAAGAATATAAGGATTCAGTTAAAAAAACATTGCAAAAAGACGTCTCTTCTAGATCAAAGACAAATCCTGAGGGCAGTATCAGATCTGTGGAAAAAATTAAAACTAAGAGCAAAAAAAAGAAGTCAAGCAAACGAAAAGGGAAATCTAGACAACAGAGTTTGTCAAAGGAACGCAGAGGCAATATGAAAACAGTAGTAAAAAAAACTAAATTTGGATAAGATGGCAGAGAACTCTGGAATACTGGCAGATGAGTTTGTAAATGGTGAAACTCTGGACTCTGCGGACCGTGGAGCGGATGGTGGTATGTCTAATTTTGAAGTTTTATTTACAACATTAAAACAAATGCAGAGTGAGGCTCGCATTGAGAGCCAAAAAGCAAAGCGCAGGGCTAAACAGGCGAATAGGAAAATACAATCCTCCTTGCGTAAGGGCAGCAGGTTGTATGAGGAGATGGCTGAGAGAGTCTCTGAAGTAGAGACTAGAACCGGGAAATTAGAAGATGATATGGTCAAAGTGAAGGATGACAGAAAAGAACAAGATAAGACTATGGCCGACATGTTATGGAAACTCGAGGAATTTGAGAACAGACAAAGACGCAACAATGTTCGCCTGATTGGAATACAGGAAGGGAAAGAAGGAAGTGATGTTCGGGGGTATGTTGTTGACTTATTAAAGGGTGCCCTCCCAGAGTTGTCTACATGGGATCTTGACCATGAAATACAAAGGGCGCATCGTTTCCCTCTGATCCAGAAAGCAGCGCAGAGTAAGCCTCGCGCAATACTTCTATTCAATTAACAAAGCAAAGCCCCAAGCTAAATGCAAATACAACGGCGTAGAGTTCTTTGCACGTCCTGACTTTTGCCACACCACTGTGGAAAGAAGGTGGAGGATGAGGCAGCTCATTACCCCATTTCAAAACATAGGTTGTGAGGCTTACCTTCTGTATCCCGCTCGTTTGAAGATTGGAGTAAATGGGAACTTTAAAATTTTCTACTCTGAGATATTTGCACAAGAATATCTTAACTTTCTGCAAGACCAACGGAAAACAAGGCACAAGGAGAATGTTGAGAATAATGATCATTTTAAATAGGACAAGGGAACCCAGGGCGCAGTAAGCTAAGGACCATGGGTAGAGATTTATTTTCAAAAGACAGCGGTCCTTAGAAAGGAAGGGAATTGAAACAATAAATATAGACTCGATAGACCTATATTGTTAAGAATGCCCAGCCGGACAGTTTAATTTCTTAATGAAAATAGTGTGAAACAAGGGAATGAAGCACACAGTGCGATGGAAGTGGGACACCAGCCGATGTCCAACCAACACACTTGGGGAACAGACAGACAGGAGGGAATATTCAGGCAACAACAGGTTATCAAACAATGAAAATTATAAAAATGATAATCCACATTGTACACATATGCATGTTCAAATAATGTTTTAACTCTGCACTTAGTGTACTAATTGTCGACGACGTTTCGAACCACATATATTATCGGTTCATCCTCAGGACAAGAAATAATTGCCTAAAGGGTTAATAATTCAGCTTGAGACCCTGAACATACATAAATTTGTTGTACAATAAAACAGAACGGACATATTACAGATTGAAATTGACGAAGGGGGGAGACAAAAAGGTTGGAACATGTCAGTAAGTTGTTCGCTTGTCAACAAGGCATAATTATTACCACACTCACTACATGCCAGAGTGTTCAAGGTGAAGCGGTGCGGTACATGCCATTGACGCACAGTGAATTTTCAGAGCGATCGAGTTGCATATATTATGACTAACGGCAATACCCGTGTTGACTGTGATAAAAAGGGACAGGTGTCCTTACGCCGGGTGTCGGCAAATTAAGTGGATTGTATCGGTTCAGAATGTGAACGTCTCATTAGTGACACATTTGTGACATGGTGAATAATTGACAAAGGGTCATAATAGTGAACACACCATGCAAACTAGTGAAGGAGGTGAAACAGCTGTGGGTAACCAGCTTACCAATCCGGTTATGCTGAGGGTCGCTTTAAAGAAAGTCTAATGCTCCTCGTGACTTTCTAAAGGTAAAAAAGGGGAATAAAGTTGGCTCAGGTTCAGGGAAGGGCGTGACCATGCTGTCGCCCATGGTGTGTTAAACTTACCTAGGGATATATTTTGCCCAATTACTGTGGGGTCAAGGGGGAACGATGCCCTGGTCCAAGAATCTGCAGGGGAAAAGGATAATCGGATGCCATTTAGTTGGACGCTCAAGGCTGCCGACCCAAGTGTGTTGGTTGGACATCGGCTGGTGTCCCACTTCCATCGCACTGTGTGCTTCATTCCCTTGTTTCACACTATTTTCATTAAGAAATTAAACTGTCCGGCTGGGCATTCTTAACAATATAGGTCTATCGAGTCTATATTTATTGTTTCAATTCCCTTCCTTTCTAAGGACCGCTGTCTTTTGAAAAGAGAATAATGATCATGCAGTAGCTCTTAGGGATATTCCCCAAAAGAAACGAAGATAAATATAATATGGAAAATAGAGACTGAGTAAAGTAATTTTTGGGGACGAAAGCTACATATGAGGACTTATTTAAAATAATAGAGGAAACTGTTTGCTCAAGGTCTATGAAAAATGTATTTGATGTTTTACTCCTCTTTATCGGATGGTTTCCTTGAGTTGTAGCTTTTTCTGCTTCAATAAGTATAGATTGGTATTAATATAAGAAGAATTGGGGTAGAGGTTGAGCACGAATAGGGGTGGTATTTGTTGGACATACACTGAGCACAGTAATATGAAGGGAAAGTTAGGGGGGTGTACGGGTTTGACATCCAGGAGGTAAAAGTCGGCCAGACATAGGTCTGTTGGACCTATTTGCCTGTAGGGGGGGTGGGACTCTGAGGGTGGGCAGTCTGGGGTGGGGTTGGGGATGGGCAGGGAAATGGACAGGGCACAAAGGTACAAGACACTTAAGAGGATTTGACAAAAGTAATTTGTATCAACTGTATGATATGGGTAGTGACACTGAAGATGTGGAAGACAATATTGAAATTAACAGGGAAGTCTATTTATGCAGTGTGCTAGGCCTAGTATTGTATATCGTTTCTAGAACATTAAATAAAAGCAAGCAGATAGGGTCTGAAGAGAACTGGCTGGGGAAAAAAAAAGAAAAATGAAAAATGTCTATTAGATTAGTGACATGGAATGTATGCGGCCTAAATGATGTAACGAAAAGGCAGAAGATAGGAATACGGCTACGGCAAATGAACGTAGATTTTGTGTTTCTTCAGGAGACACATGTAATGAGTACCCATGAGATATATCTTAATCAGCTGGGGTTTCAATTAATAGTTGCTTCTAAACAAGGAGTTAAACAGAGAGGGGTAGCGATTCTATCGAGGGATAAAAATGTAGTAACAAGGAGAAAGTTAAGAGATAATTGGGGGAGATGGGCGATGGTTGAGGTACTATTAGGGGGGGTGTGGACAACATTAGTTGCAACATATGGTTCTACACAGGACGATCCAGAAATTCTGCAATTTTTGGATTCTGAGTTGGCAGACTGGGCCCCTCGAGTTATTATAGGTGGAGACTTAAATATTGACGGAGCGGAGGGTCTAGGATCAGGCTCAATAAGACAGTATAAGGGGAGGAAAAAAAAAGGTTTACAAGGCCCTTACTGATCTTTTAGAAAATAATACATTGCGAGATGTCTGGGAGTCAATCAGATCGAAACAACTCGGTTATACATATTATTCAGCACCGCATCAGATATGCGTTAGGCTGGATTACTTCCTGGTTTCCAATGATTTAATTAGTATAGTGGAAATTGATAGACTTCCTCGGATACTTAGTGACCACAATCCCCTAATCCTAACGATAAAGCAGAGTGGGGGAACAACAATAAGAAGGGAGTGGACATTCGAAAGGGGATTGCTTTTAGATGATGACTATATAAAACATATGTCTAAATGGATTACTGAATTCTTTGAATATAATAGAGGAACTGCTGCAGTTGGCATAGTATGGGATGCCTTTAAGGCAGGAGCACGCGGTGAAACGTGTAGTTATAGCGCCTTCAAGAGGAAAACAGAAAGACTGCGATATAAGGAGAAAGAGGGAAAAGTACTGGAGGCAGAAGAACAACTTAATAACTGTGTAATAAGGGGAGAGCCGACTGAACAATTTGTAATAGAATTACTGAAGGTGAAAAGTGAGGCAGAGGAAGAACTTGCTAATAGAGCCGCAAAGCAATATACAATCAGAAGGGAGAGATGTTACGAGTTCAGTGAGAAAATAGGGCGAGTCCTTGCTATACGAACCAGACAGATAGCGGCGGCAGGGACGATTAAGGAAATAAAGGATGAAAAGGGACAACTACATTCAGATCCAGAAGAAATTCGGGAGGTCTTTAGGAAGTTTTACCAATCTTTATATGATGAGAAAGATCCCAGTAGTATCGATAGAATAAATGAATATCTCCAGAACATTGAGGTAAAAACTATATCCCCTGAAGATGCAGAGGAATTAGAGACCGTGTTGGACGAAATTGAGATTAAAGAAGCAATGACTGCTCTACCCTCGGGGAAGGCTGCTGGACCTGATCAGCTACCGATTGAGTTTTATAAAACTTTCTGGGGATGTTTAGGTAATAATTTAACTCAAATGTTTCAAGCTGCACAAAGTGGGGTATCCATTCCCAAATCCTGGAGCGGGGCAGATATAGTATTAATTTAAAAAAAAGAAAAGCCTCCGAATGAACCAGGGTCGTACCGCCCAATAACATTGATGAATAATGACACCAAAATTTATTCGAAGGCACTGGCTGCAAGATTTGCAAGAATTATAAGTAACCTGGTTAGTGATAACCAACATGGGTTTATTCCTGGTAGAGGGACAACTCACCATATTAGAAAAGTTATAACTTTATTTGATGTGGCGGAAGTAGCAGGAGACCCGATGGCAGTTATGCTTTTGGATGCGGAAAAAGCATTTGATCGGGTCTCCTGGCAGTATTTGTGGCAGACCCTAGCTAGAGTTGGGATTAGAGGAGGCTATTTGAAAGCAATTCAGACTCTATATATGGATCCAGGTGCAGCATTAAGGATAAACGGGGGTATAACTGGTCAATTTAAAATCAAGAGAGGAACTCGCCAGGGATGTCCTTTCTCTCCCCTGCTATTTGCCATCTATATGGATCCCTTAATACGGAAGATAGAATCAGCACCAGAGATCACCCCAGTCAATACAGCTCTTGGGCCATGCAAGATATTAGCCTATGCTGACGACGTTGCGGTGATAACACCTTGCCCTACGGAAGCAACTACATTTGTAGAGGCCGAGGCCTTAAGATTTGGACAAGTCTCAGGGTACTCATTGAACGCGTCTAAAACCCAGAATATTAAAAATTCTTTTACACCTTGTGAAGATAGAAGAGTAGTGCCGGCAGGGAAATACCTCGGAATTAATATTATGTCTAATTTAGATAGTTTGGTGGATAATAATATTGCCCCAGTAATTGAAAAGGCAAGAAAAGATTTGGATCGTTATGAGAACTTACATTTATCATTAGTTGGGCGAGTTAATATTATTAAAATGCTGATCTTACCCAAACTGTTGTATCTTTTTAGGGCAATCCCTCTTCTAATTGAAAATAAGTGGTTTAAAATTTGCGAAAGTATGGTAAATAGTTTTATTTGGGCTAAAGGTAAAACCCGGAGGGCATTGAGGTATATGTCCCTTCCCAGGGAGAGAGGGGGGTGGTCACTGCCGGATCTAAAGGTATATTATTGGGCTGCAGCAATACAAGGAATGGTTGGATTAATTGGGGGGGGTGAGATGGATGGATGGGATAAGACAGGCTCGCTGGCTATATATGGTTTAGCTCTGGGTACAAATGCTGAAAATATTTTTTTAAGATTTACTGATGGAAGTTACTTTAAAAGAACACGTTTCAAGATAATTATGGCGGCCTACAGCATATGGAAAGGATTTTCCAAAAAAATTGGAATAGGGAAATATAGTGTATATACTAGATTCAAAAATAATCCCTCATTACCTAGGGCTGTGTTCTCAGGAATGGTATATGAGGAATGGGAGAGTCGAGTTATAAGAATGATTGGTGATATGTGGGATGATAATGGCATCTTACAATTTATAGATTTGAAAAACAAGTATATGTTAAACACAAATCATTTCTTTAAATACCTTCAAATAAGGAGTTGTATAATAAATAAAAAAGGGGGAGCTCTAGGCTTTGGGAGGAGTATAATGATGGATCTCATACAAAAAGGTAATGACTGTACTATAAAAAGATTTTATTTAGAAATGACAAAGTTAAAAAAGGATGATCTTGACAAATGGATAATTAAATGGTCCTCAGATTTCGATATAGCTAGAGAAAGAGATATTTTCTCTGAATCACTTGAGATGGGATGTAAATTACTATGCTCAGCGTCTCTTCAGCCCCAGCACTACAAGAGCCTGTATCACCTGTATTATACGCCATGGAAAATTGCTCAATAGGGGGCTGTGTCGGGCATCTCGTGTTTTAGATGTGGCAGTATGGAGGCCAATTTGTTACATATTTTCTCTACTTGTCCACACTTAGATAAGATAAAACAAGATATCGGGAATTTTTTCCGGAATGCCTTAGACACAACAATAGAGTTGGACTCAGCAACTATTTTGTTGGGAATATCCCCCAACGGACAAATTAATTGTAAATATTTTCTGTTTGTAGCAATGTCGATTTTTAGACTGCTTGTGGCCTCAACTTGGTTAGATCCAAATCCTCCCACGTATCATCAATGGCTAGGAAAAACTTTGTCAATTCAAAAATTGGAAACAGCTATTTACTCTAGGAAAGGGAGAAAGGGTAAAAAGCTGGGTATACAAATCTGGGGTCCTTTGATTCAATGGAAGGCTGGAACTGAATAAGGTATTTTGAGGAATGTATGTATTATGGAATGTTAACATATATTATTTGTATCCGTATATATTATGATAGGATCTGTATGTAGTATGTATATTGTAATATTTCACTTTCCCTTTTTCTTTTGAATATGTAGTTGAGTATGTGGCTGCCTTATGAAACTTATTGTGCCTTGTCCATGTAATGGGGGAGGGGGGGAAATAAAATGTGGGGAAAAAATGTATCAATAAAAATATTAAAAAAAAAAAAAAGATCACTGTAGTAAAGCTACTGCTCACCAGGGACGTCTGCTGCTGGTATTCAAAGTGCATGTTTCAGTCTGCTGCATGTCAAAACTTTTTTAATGAAATTGAAGAGGGTTTGAGAAGTCACTCAAAATGTGCCCTAATTTTTCTTTCTGCAGCACTAATCATAATTCATATGGCAAAATATACCCCCTCATTTTGTTCCTTTTTAAATTAAATGTTTTAAGAGTTACCACTTTATTCCAATCAAGATGGCTTCAGGTGTGCCATACCTTTGTAATAAGTAGGACTGTTAGCGCTCTAGTTGTTCTTTAGAACACTGGGACATTCTGTCATTGGGCTATACTTGGGCTACATCTGGGTGATATTTGGGCTACATTTGGGCTCTTTTGTCTCTGGTGGCCATTTTGGGAGACTGCATGTCAGAATTTGTTAATGAAATAGAAGAGGATTTGAAAAGTCACTCAAAATGTGCCCTAATTTTTCTTTCTGCAGCACTAATAATACCTTCTATTGCATAATATACCCCCTCATTTTGTTCCTTTTTAAATTAAATGTTTTAAGAGTTACCACTTTATTCCCATCACGATGGCTCCAGGTGTGCTATACCTTTGTAATAGGTAGGACTGTTAGCGATCTAGTTGTTCTTTAGAACACTCTGGGACATTCTGTCATTGGGCTATACTTGGGCTACATCTGGGTGATATTTGGGCTACATTTGGGCTCTTTTGTCTCTGGTGGCCATTTTGGGAGACTGCATGTCAGAATGTTTTAATGAAATAGAAAAGGATTTGAGAAGTCACTCAAAATGTGCCCTAATTTTTCATTCTGCAGCACTAATCATACTTTCTATGGCAAAATATACCCCCTCATGTTGTTTCTTTTTAAATTAAATGTTTTAAGAGTTACCACTTTATTCCAATCAAGATGGCTTCAGGTGTGCCATACCTTTGTAATAAGTAGGACTGTTAGCGCTCTAGTTGTTCTTTAGAACACTCTAGGAGGCTGCAGTAGAACACAAAGGAATCAACTGACAGTCTCTGTCCTTGTTGGATGTACATGTTTTACTGAGAATGTCAGACTTCATTTTCACATGACTGAGAAAGATAATGTGAATTTACAGAAAATATGCTTTCAGTTTAGCTTATAGATCCCCTTCCAAACCACTGTGGGAAAATCATGAGATATTAGTTTTCTTTCAAACAATATTCATGATATCACAGCAGAAGGTTTTTTCACATGGTAAAATCACCTTAGAACCCACCACAATTCCTAAAACGAGTATGGTACCATCAACAAATGATTTATAATGTAACTAAAGTCCTAAAACCCTCTATTAACTACAATGCTTTTTAATGAGGTGCTATCATGTATATTGGTCCCAAGATGGCTGCCAACACTTCTTGGATGAAGTGCTGACAGCCAATCAGATCAGATGTGTGGTTAGGCTCCGCCCAGATATATATCTTTTTTTGAACCTAAATTACTCAAAATCCACTGGAGCACATATATTGAGACCTAGCAAAGGCACATCGGGCTAACAGTCCCTACAATTTTGCCAGGTTTCGTGCAAATCCATTCAGCCGTTCGAGCTAAAAGTGAGGCCAACCGCCCTATGGAAATTAACATGGGAAAAACGCGTTTTGGGACCCCCCTTTTTTCTCAGCCCCCCCTTGATGAAACCCCCCCAAATTGTCAGGGGCGGCTCAGAAACAAAATGTTCCATTTTCCTGAAAATTTCAGCCAATTCCGTCCACAAACGCCAAAGTTATTAGACATAGAATTTTCAAAAATCCCATAGAAAAAAAATCCTAACTATATATACCTACTGGCGACCGGCAGTAGGTAATAAATATATATATATATATATATATATATATATATATCTATATATATATATATATATATATATCTATATATATGCACAAAACTTTCTCCCAGCAAGGGAAAAACGGGTCACACAGCCAACTTTGGATTTTAAACAGCAATCCTTTTTATTTTTCTCATTTCCAAGGGCAATCATGTGACAGGAAACACAAATTTTTTTGAAAAAAGTAAAAAAAGTTGTTGTGGGTAAATGTTTGTGGGTGGGGCAAACCCAGTGATCGTGAACAAGGTGAAGTGACACCGAAACGCGAGATCTCTGCGCCTGTTGCCCTTGGAAATGAGAAAAATAAAAAGGATTGCTGTTTAAAATCCAAAGTTGGCTGTGCGACCCGTTTTTCCCTTGCTGGGAGAAAGTTTTGTGGATAATAGAGGCTTGGTTCTGCCGCAGGATACCGCAAATGCGTGAGCGCTGCATCATCTCCCGAAAAGGAACCGCTTTGGAGGCATATATATATATATATATATATATATATATATATATATATATATATATATATATATATATATATATATATATATATAGCCGCTCGTTGTTCAAAGAACACACCACACTCGCGGGGATAGCAGGACAGCAGCTTTATTCTGCAGCAGCACACTGATTTGCTCAGGGTCAAGGAGGGAACCCCCGTTACAGAGGTCAAAAAGTTCAACTTGTATTGTCCGACGGGTTTCGAAGGGCTGGCCTTCTTCCTCAGGGAAAGGTGAACTCTGAGTGGCTGACACAGGTAACTTCTTTATATTTGAAGTCTATGACACGCCCGGTGTCGGGCGGGGCAGATGCCGCGATGTCTTCTGGTACCTGTATGCCTTCCCGATATGACAGCATATAGCGTCCCTTGTCTTGAGCCTGTATTGCTGCCAAAAACCACCAGTAGTGTACCCCCTCGCCTGCCATGCGTCATCCCGGTCAAGGAGTGAGGTCGGAATATTCCGAGGGAACAACAATCTGTATGAATGTCCATTTGCGGCTCTTTTCCCGGTTTGGCATCATGGCGGTGCTAGGCGCATGCAGGTTCACTGCCAGGCTCCGTTTTCCATCAAGGCGCCCATGCACTCCTGTGGGCGGGTGCAGTAAAACGGTGATGGATCCGTTGTATAGATAGCCGCTCGTTGTTCAAAGAACACACCACACTCGCGGGGATAGCAGGACAGCAGCTTTATTCTGCAGCAGCACACTGATTCGCTCAGGGTCAAGGAGGGAACCCCCGTTACAGAGGTCAAAAAGTTCAACTTGTATTGTCCGACGCGTTTCGAAGGGCTGGCCTTCTTCCTCAGGGAAAGGTGAACTCTGAGTGGCTGACACAGGTAACTTCTTTATATTTGAAGTCTATGACACGCCCGGTGTCGGGCGGGGCAGATGCCGCGATGTCTTCTGGTACCTGTATGCCTTCCCGATATGACAGCATATAGCGTCCCTTGTCTTGAGCCTGTATTGCTGCCAAAAACCACCAGTAGTGTACCCCCTCGCCTGCCATGCGTCATCCCGGTCAAGGAGTGAGGTCGGAATATTCCGAGGGAACAACAATCTGTATGAATGTCCATTTGCGGCTCTTTTCCCGGTTTGGCATCATGGCGGTGCTAGGCGCATGCAGGTTCACTGCCAGGCTCCGTTTTCCATCAAGGCGCCCATGCACTCCTGTGGGCGGGTGCAGTAAAACGGTGATGGATCCGTTGTATAGATAGCCGCTCGTTGTTCAAAGAACACACCACACTCGCGGGGATAGCAGGACAGCAGCTTTATTCTGCAGCAGCACACTGATTCGCTCAGGGTCAAGGAGGGAACCCCCGTTACAGAGGTCAAAAAGTTCAACTTGTATTGTCCGACGCGTTTCGAAGGGCTGGCCTTCTTCCTCAGGGAAAGGTGAACTCTGAGTGGCTGACACAGGTAACTTCTTTATATTTGAAGTCTATGACACGCCCGGTGTCGGGCGGGGCAGATGCCGCGATGTCTTCTGGTACCTGTATGCCTTCCCGATATGACAGCATATAGCGTCCCTTGTCTTGAGCCTGTATTGCTGCCAAAAACCACCAGTAGTGTACCCCCTCGCCTGCCATGCGTCATCCCGGTCAAGGAGTGAGGTCGGAATATTCCGAGGGAACAACAATCTGTATGAATGTCCATTTGCGGCTCTTTTCCCGGTTTGGCATCATGGCGGTGCTAGGCGCATGCAGGTTCACTGCCAGGCTCCGTTTTCCATCAAGGCGCCCATGCACTCCTTTGGGCGGGTGCAGTAAAACGGTGATGGATCCGTTGTATAGATAGCCGCTCGTTGTTCAAAGAACACACCACACTCGCGGGGATAGCAGGACAGCAGCTTTATTCTGCAGCAGCACACTGATTCGCTCAGGGTCAAGGAGGGAACCCCCGTTACAGAGGTCAAAAAGTTCAACTTGTATTGTCCGACGCGTTTCGAAGGGCTGGCCTTCTTCCTCAGGGAAAGGTGAACTCTGAGTGGCTGACACAGGTAACTTCTTTATATTTGAAGTCTATGACACGCCCGGTGTCGGGCGGGGCAGATGCCGCGATGTCTTCTGGTACCTGTATGCCTTCCCGATATGACAGCATATAGCGTCCCTTGTCTTGAGCCTGTATTGCTGCCAAAAACCACCAGTAGTGTACCCCCTCGCCTGCCATGCGTCATCCCGGTCAAGAAGTGAGGTCGGAATATTCCGAGGGAACAACAATCTGTATGAATGTCCATTTGCGGCTTTTTTCCCGGTTTGGCATTATGGCGGTGCTAGGCGCATGCAGGTTCACTGCCAGGCTCCGTTTTCCATCAAGGCGCCCATGCACTCCTGTGGGCGGGTGCAGTAAAACGGTGATGGATCCGTTGTATAGATAGCCGCTCGTTGTTCAAAGAACACACCACACTCGCGGGGATAGCAGGACAGCAGCTTTATTCTGCAGCAGCACACTGATTCGCTCAGGGTCAAGGAGGGAACCCCCGTTACAGAGGTCAAAAAGTTCAACTTGTATTGTCCGACGCGTTTCGAAGGGCTGGCCTTCTTCCTCAGGGAAAGGTGAACTCTGAGTGGCTGACACAGGTAACTTCTTTATATTTGAAGTCTATGACACGCCCGGTGTCAGGCGGGGCAGATGCAGCGATGTCTTCTGGTACCTGTATGCCTTCCCGATATGACAGCATATAGCGTCCCTTGTCTTGAGCCTGTATTGCTGCCAAAAACCACCAGTAGTGTACCCCCTCGCCTGCCATGCGTCATCCCGGTCAAGGAGTGAGGTCGGAATATTCCGAGGGAACAACAATCTGTATGAATGTCCATTTGCGGCTCTTTTCCCGGTTTGGCATCATGGCGGTGCTAGGCGCATGCAGGTTCACTGCCAGGCTCCGTTTTCCATCAAGGCGCCCATGCACTCCTGTGGGCGGGTGCAGTAAAACGGTGATGGATCCGTTGTATAGATATATAGATCAAAACAAAAGGTCCTGCAATGCGTCTCCTCGCACCGCCGTGGAACAGATCACGAAACACAAAGGTAGATTATTCACGATGTGGCTTTATTTTTCCCTCGCCATCGGCATGACGCGTTTCGGCCGTCACAAAACGGCCTTGATCACATGGCCTCAAATTACCAATGGGGGTGTTTAAATACTGTGTTAAACATAGAGGTAGAAATGATAACAATGTGTTAAGGGGGTCAAGGACATAGAAAAAATACTACCGCTCTGCACATATGTACAAAATACAATAACTCAAATGGACATTACAATATTTTCTGTTAAATCATGAAAATTGAATAAAGTGCTAGTGCAATATCTAATGAACGTATTTACAAGGTATATACATTAATGCCAGTTGAGAGAATATAATTCATTTCAAATATTATGACAGTCAATACATATATGCGAAATATTATTGTAGCATGTCCTAAAAACATAATACACGACCTCCATTTATGTTATCAAGGAAAAAAGTGCTCAAGTGCCCGAAGTGCATAAAGTTTTCGCAGTAAGTACATATATGCTATGAAAGCAACAAATCATGACACAAAGATGTCATGAAACACAATGTACCTGCGCTAGTGTTGTAAAACCCACCACAGTTAAAAACAAATAGGCATTACTGCTGATGCTCAAAGTTCACTATAGCCATAGTGACTAAATAAAGTGTAAACGCCCAAGACCTTTGTGAATAAATGAAAAATGGTTTGCAAACTTATTATAACTATCCAAAATCTACTGAAAATTGGGCTAACATTCAAAGACTAAATTCCACAAGATACAGCGGGAAAACAAAGGTTACTTTCGATGGTTGCTCAAATCGAGTTTATAACCAGCGGGGTTGATTTAAAGGTGTATTTACAGAAAAACTTGTAAATCTTCCCCCCTGTTAAGCCCATTGGGTATTCTGGTATTTAAGAGAACAATATACTTGCTCTCTAATTTTCTCAGAATCTTTCCACGATCCCCCCCCCCGGATGTTCTTAGGGACGGAGTCAATAACAAAGTAGGTAAGATGGTTCAAGTTTTTAGTGTGTACAAGTTCGAAATGCCGGGCAACAGGATAGTTGGGATCAGAGTTCACTATTGCCCTAAGATGTTGCAATATGCGGTTAAACACCTGTAACTTGGTGCTTCCCACATATTTAAGTTTGCACGTACACTCCAAAACATATACAGCGTAGTCTGTACGACATGTATACAACTCTCTAATGGGTGTAGGCATGGGATTAAATGGAGATTGAATAGATATAGATATAGATATAGATATAGATATAGATATAGATATAGATATATAGATATATATATATATATTACCTCCCCAGTAGGTAGTTATAGTTAGGACCTAGTTTCCATAGGAAATCCGCAACATCCTATTGGGAATGATATCATTTGAGATGTCATCAGTGATGTCATCAGTGATGTCACTGACCATGTCATGAGTGATGTAATATGTGACGTCATCAGCAGTGCATTGCCTATCAAACCCTGCTGCTTTTTCCTCGGCTCAGACTTATTACACCACTTTAGAACATCATTTACCCTTCACCATCACACAGGCCTGGATTGTGTAAGCATGATGCATTCTAGGGGTTGTGGTGCGCAGATTCACACCGCACCGCAACAGGTGAGCAGAATCGCATGGGAGAGGAGCGGAGTGGTGCCATTATCAACGAGCGGCTGGTTGGCTTTCCAAGACTTTCTGTCAGGTGTTGGGCGCTGAGGAAGGCTAATGCGCCGAAATGCATTCGCCGCCGCCAGACTGTTATTATTTTAATAAAGCCCCTCCTTACACTTCCCCTCTGGGCTGTTGCTTCTTTCTTCTGTTGAGGAGGGATTTACCTGCATATTTTCCTGTGCACAGCCAGAGGCGCAGTGCAGCAAGTCCCAGTCGCCAAGGGTCCGGACTTCTCTGGTTAGCTTCACGACTGTTTGCTTCTGTTCCCAGTTATGGATTCGTCCGGAACCCGTCCCTCTCGCATGGTGATCAGGGTGGTTGAGGTCGAAATACCTCTCATTGGGCACCAAGGCCCTCGACTTATTTTCGCCCTTCCTGAAGGACTGACAGTTTGAGGGGGCCTAAGGAGTGACTTTGTTTTAATGGAAAAACCCGAATCAGCCTATCAAACCTTGCTGCTTTTTCCTCGCCCCCGACTTATTACACCACTTTGGAACATCATTTACCCTTCACCATCACACCGGCCTGCATTGCGTAAGCATGATACATTCTGGGGGTTGCGGTGAGCAGATTCACACCACACCGCAACAGGTGAGCGGAATCGCATGGGGGAGGAGCGGAGTGGCGCCATTATCAACGAGCGGCTGGTTGGCTTTTCGAGACTTTCTGTCAGGTGTTGGGCGCTGAGGAAGGCTAATGCGCCAAAATGCATCCCCCGCCACCAGACTGTTATTATTTTAATAAAGCCCCTCCTTATACTTCCCCTCTGGAATGCTGCTTCTTTCTTCTGTTGAGGAGGGATTTACCTGCATATTGTCCTGCGCACAGCCAGAGGCTTAGTGCAGCAAGTCCCTGTCGCCAAGGGTCCAGACTTCTCTGGTTAGCTTCACGGCTGTTTGCTTCTGTTCCCAGTTATGGATTCGTCCGAAACCTGTCCCTCTCGCATGGTGATCAGGGTGGTTGAGGTCGAAATACCTCTCATTGGGCACCAAGACCCTGCTCTTATTTTCGCCCTGCCTGAAGGACTGACAGTTTGAGGGGGCCCAAGGAGTGACTTTGTTTTAATGGAACAACCCGAATCACTGATGACACCATCCAGTTAATGTGTGTCTTTCTGAAAAATAAATATGTTTTATATATGTATTTGTAAAGGTCGATAGAAGAATACATTTTTAAATAAATGTCTAAATGGATGTTTTTAAAAAAAAATTGTTTGGTTAACTGGCTTATTAAGTGTATCTTAGTGAATACATATATTAGCGAGTAATGTTTAAATATTTAAATATATGTATCAGTGTTTCACTTTGTGTATAAGTGGCTGCATGGGTTGGTGAGTAGCTACATGTGTGTGTGTATGGGTTATTAGATGTTTTTTTTATTATCAGTATGAGTGTATGTATGGTTTGGTGGGGGTATTACTTAGCACATAGATGCATCAATGGCAGACTCACTGTTTGTATGTGTTTTGAAGACAGCATATGTGCAGGACTGTATGGGTGGATGAGTGTGTATATGTGTGTGTTAGTGAGTGAATGACTGTCTCACTAGTGTCTTTATGAGTAACTACATATGTTTTAATCTAGTATATGTGAGTATTGATGTATATAAGGAGAGTATATGTGAGAGTGAGAGATTGAAAGAGTTCCTGTTTAAATAAGTATGTGTTTCTATAAGTGATTGTTTAAGAGAGTAAGTATGTGTAAGTTTCCTTCTAAGTAATGTCTTAGTGTGTGTATAGTTGTATATGCAAATAAATGGATGTTCAATAGGTTATTTGCATGTGCGAGTATGTGTGTGAGTAACTTTTGAATGACTGTCAGTGTGTAACAGGATGTATATGTGCATCACTACATATGATAAGTGAGTATATGTATGAGTGACTATATAGAACTGTTGCTGAATGAGTGGATGTGTATATAGATGGTGGAATTACTGAATTGGTTGTTGTAACTGGTATGGGTATCTCTATTTTTTTGAAAATGTTAGTTTCTATTTTTGAATATGTGTTTCAAGGGTTACAATACACTGAAAGGAGGTCTGTCACTCTGTCACAAGGATGGTGTCATCAGTGATGTCATGAGTGATGTCACTGACCATGTCATGAGTGATGTAATATGTGACGTCATCAGCAGTGCATTGCAGGCGCGCAAGTTATAGTGAGTCCAACTAACTATAATGTGGGAATTTCAATGGTTTTATGTCAGTAAAATTTCCAGCTAACTATAACTGGTGTGAAACCTATGGTTCTTTCAGTGAATTTAATAGGTTCTTTAAATGCTAATTCCTAACTATGACTGGTGTGAAACCTACGTTTTTTTTAGTGAATTTCATAGGTTTTTTAAATACTAATTCCTAACTATAACTGGTGTGAAACCTATGGTATTTTCAGTTAATTTCTTAGGTTTTTTAAATGCTAATTCCTAACTAAATATAGGGCCTCAAACCTATGTTTTTTTCAGTGAATGTCAAAGGTTTTTTTAATAGCAAATTTCTATAGCTATGAAATTTAATATTTTTTATAATGAATCCTATATTGTATATTTATGTAATACAATTTTTTTATGTATATTGTTCATGTTTATTTTATTTTTTTTGCCCTGGAGCGCTCCTGGTGCACGTCCCGGTGAGCACACTGGTAAGCGCAGTCTTGCAGCGCGCCCCGGGGCGCGTACGGTTGAGTGTCCCGTTAGTGCTATTGCCGCAAACTAAAACATCATCGTGACGTATCGCGTAGCCGCGTCCTCGTGATACGCACGGCGTAAGCGCACCCGGAAGCACTCGAGCGCATACGATCGCGCTACGTAAGCATCCGATGCGCTTACGCTACGCGCCCCTGGGCGCGTAGCGTAAGCGCGTCGGGTCATGTGACCTAAAAATAACACTTTTTATTGGTTCAGGACAGTTTTGGTTTCCAAATGATGAAAGCCCTGGTCATGTGACCTGAAAATAACACTTTTCATTGGTTCAGGACAGGTTTTTTTTCCTAATGATGAAAGCCCCCACCTTTTTTCCTCATTCTCACTTTGTACTTTGAGTGAGGAAGACCTGTTTTCATACCTACAGACCTATTTGTACTCAGAAATGGCTTCAGTAGCAGCAGCAGCAGGAGCAGCTCAGCCACCACCACCACCACCACCAAGAGGACCACCACAACACCACAGTGGTGGAGATGAAGAAGAGGAGGAGGAGGAGGAGGAGGAGGAGAGGAGGAGGTTCCTGCCTTAAGATACTACCCCATATAAGCCAAAGGAGCACATTATCCGGGAGTTTTTTCAATCCCAAAGGACCTCAAGAAAGTAAATACGCCAAGGGTTACTTGCCTAATCTGTGGCACTGTACTTTCAAGGGGGAACCCTAACAAAAAGTACTCTTTTGGCAATAACACCATGATTCGCCACATGCAACGCCGGCACCCTAACAACTATGCTGCGGCAGAGGTCGGAGAACTGACCAGAAACCCTCCCCAATCTTCGCCCAGCACCTCCAAAAGTAAGCAACCCACTCCATCGGGTCCAGAGTCAAGGGAGATGGTCCCAAACATACAACCCCAGTTTGGACAATACAAAATCGTTTGTATATTTTGTGGAAAAACAATTACCTATGGTGAGCAAAGTATTAAACTCATCAACCTTGCTGGTGAAAACCACAATTGCCCAAAAAAACCTTAATTTTTTCCAGATTTTTTTTTGCTCCAGTTGAGCCGTTTACAATTCCCTGTTTTTTGTTTGTCCCCATAAAAATTACAAAAAAAATATAAAATTGTTCATAAAAGCCAAAAAAAGTACAAAATGCTCAAAAAAACAATAACAAAATATAAAACAACAAAAAGAAGAAAAAAAACAGTTCTTTTTAGAACTACCTCCAATTTATAAAAAAAGGCTACATTTTTTTAAAAGTCTGTCATACTCTTTTCCCCATGGTACGCTCCCCGGTATGCTCCCCGGTGCGCGTACAGGGCACTCTCCCCGAGCAAATCGAAAAAAAAAATGTGTTTTGCCCCGCGGGGCCCTTTTATGGCGCCCAGATCAAACCTAGGGGGCCAGGGGGGGTCTACTCTACCCCCTTTTGGTCATTTCTCCCTTTGTTTTTGCCACCTCTTGTGTCTCGATCCTACAGAGACACAAGATGGCGGCCGCTCCGGACTGTTTGGAATGTTGACAGACACCCGAGAGCCAATCATGCCCCTTTTTACACCTCTCTGCAACACAGCCCCCTGGCGTGTTTGCAGAGGGGGAACTAATGCCCCTTGCTTACTGGGGGTCCCTGGGGGCCAACTAGCCCACCAGGAACCTCCAGTATGCGCCAGGGGGCTGCGTTGCAGAGAGGTGTTCTGAGGCCATGCCCCTTTTTACACCTCCCTGCAACGCAGCCCCCTGGAGCATACTGGAGGTTCCTGGTGGGCTAGTTGGCCCCCAGGGACCCACAGTTTGAGGAATTAATTCCCCAACCAAAAACTCACCACAGGACGTGTTTGCAGACATGTCACCTCAGGCCCCGCCCCCTTCCTTCACTATTGAGCGAAATATTCCTCTAAAATCGGCCGAACTACGAATTCCGATTTACTCACCTGTTATCACGAGAGACGTCAGTGCTGCATCTTTGAGCCCAGTACAGACCCTGAAAAGGAAATGTAACCATACTTACAGTAACTTGAATTTCCTTCCATAGGCTAACATTGACTGGTTTCACCTGGAAATTGTTTTAAGTGTGGAGTTTTGGAACTTTAAAAATTCCTCTAAATTCAGCTGAACTACGAATTCCGATTTACTCACCTGTTATCAGGAGATACCTCGGTGCTGCATCTTTCAGCCTCCTACTGATCCTGAAAAGTAATTCTAACCATACTTACAGTAACTTGAATTACCTTCCATAGGCTAACATTGACTGGTTTCACTTGGAAATTTTTCCAAGTATGGAGTTTTGGAATTTTACAAATTCCTCTAAAATCAGCCGAACTTCGAATTCCGATTTACTCACCTGTTATCAGGAGAGACCTGAGTGCTGCATCTTTCAGCCCACTACTGATCCTGAAAAGTAATTCTAACCATACTTACAGTAACTTGAATTTCCTTCCATAGTGGTTTCACTTGGAAATTTTTCAAAGTGTTGGGCACTGTGAAACATTAAAAAATTCCTCTAAAATCAGCCAAACTACGAATTCCGATTTACTCACCTGTTATCAAGAGATATCTCAGTGCTGGATCTTTCAGCCCCCTACTGATCCTGAAAAGTAATTCTAACCATACTTGCAGTAACTTGAATTTCCTTCCATAGGCTAACATTGACTGGTTTCACTTGGAAATTTTTCTAAGTGTGAAGTTTTGGAACTTTAAAAAATTCTTCTAAAATCAGCCGAACTATGAATTCTGATTTAATTCATGTGACAATCACATACACCTCTTCATACACTAGGAACATCTTTCATCACTCATTGTAAAATACAGAGTATCATATTTGAATCCATTGACACAGCAATAAAAGTATCTAAAAACCCACTCAGTGATTCCTAGATGTATACACACATCTAATCACTTACCTGTAGATTCACTCATACATGCTGTCAATGAACAATAGAACACTATCAAAAATATGTATACACTTATATCGACAATACACACCGGCACACATCTTATTCACTTATGAAGTCTTCCTACTCACTTATGCAAACAATGGATCATACTTACATACTTACTTAGCTACACACTTATACAAACACCACTTCATCTATTCATTTAGATAGTAACTCATACTTAGTGTATTATAAAATCACTATTACAAGTATACAGTTATCCATACAGTCACTCATACAATCTTTGAGTCTGATGTACACTTATTTATATACAACTGACACATACACTGCCTTTTATTTTTCTAGATTGTTGGACATGTACCATTGAGAAATATATTTGCTCATCACCACACCCATAAAGATATTCACTCACACAAACAACTGTTAGAACATGTAGTTTGAACTTCATATACCCACTGAATCAACTATTCACACATCTTTGGCAATCACACACCCCCCACCGAACCACACACACATCCCATACAAAAACTAAGTTAACTAATCAATAATTAATATAGACTTTCACATAGCTAGAAACCAACTGGAGAACCAGTTTACACAACAACTGCCAAAGTGATACAGATATTCACACAGTTTAGTCACCATCTACTATTTTTAGTGAGACACTATAAATTAGTCAAAGAAACAGTGAATTACACTGCTACTAGATCCTCCATCCAAATATTTATATTTATACATCCAGTTATTCTTCAATGCAAATTGCTATATATATATAATACATATTTAAATAACAAAGCAAACTATATTCACTGCATGATGTCATCAGTGATGTGATCGGTGATGTCATTTGAGATGTCATCAGTGATGTCACTGACCATGTCATGAATGATGTAATATGTAACATCATCAGCAGTGGATTGCGGGCGCGCGAGATATAGTTAGTACAACTAACTATATCGGAGGAATTTCAATGGTTTTGTATGAGGGAAATGTCCAGCTAACTATAACACCCCAAAAACCTATAGTTTTTTCAGTGAATTTCTAAGGTTTTTTAAATACTAATTCATAACTATATCAGGCCTGAAACTTATGTTTTTTTTAGTAAATATATATACATCAAAATCTATAATCAACCTGAGTTCCACAGTACTAAACAAGGCAGAGGAACAGCTCCTCAGTCTGGGTTTGAACTTTTGCCCAGAATCAAACTTTTGTTACACCAGAACAAGGGCAGATGTATACCAGTATATACGGAAATTAAAACTGAAAAAACTATTTCTGCACAAATCATCCAATGCAATTACTGAGCCACCAAAAACGAGATTGGGCAATGAAGAACTAACAGTGCGGGATATCGGCCTTTTTCATGACTTGTGTCAGTTAGAAAGTGAGGACAGTTTGGGGACACAAGAAAGAGTTGCATTAAGTGGGCAATGAAACCCCCTACCCCATTCAAACCCAAGTCGAAATATATCCCCTTATCAGCTCGTGATGGATTAGATGCCTTCAGTGAAGCAGTGGTGATGCAAATCAAGAGACTGGCCCAAGTGAACAATAAAGGGGACAAAAAATATACAAGCCAAGAAAGAAAAGTGAATCAATTGGTAAACAACCTGCACGAGGCAGAATTGGTGATCCGCAATTCTGACAAGGGCGGAAACATTGTTTTATGGCCAATCGAAGATTACCTTAAGGAAGCGTACAGTCAATTGGATGACATCCGGTGCTACAGAAGGAGTAACCCACAAAGATACAGGTTGATGCAGGAAAATCTATGTAAATATCTGGTGGCCTGTAAGGGGTTAGGTATGTTGAGTGGGGACGAGTTCAAATACATCAAAAATGATCACCCACTAACACCATATATATACTTCATACCAAAGGTGCACAAAAACCTTACCACACCGCCTGGACGACCGATAATATCGGCATGTGGTGGGCCCCTAGAAAATCTATCAAGATACATTGACTATTTTTTACAGGCTCATATGAAATCCTTGAACTCATATGTACAAGACACAAGTGATTTCCTGCGAAAAATTGAAGTGATTGAATGGAAGTCCGATTTCCTCCTAGTAACACTGGATGTCAGTTCCTTATATACCTGCATTAAACACATGGATGGCCTACGGGCATGTGAATACTACTTAAGTAGCAGGCCAATGGAACTAACCCACCATACAAAAATGCTTCTTGAAATGTTATCTTTTTGTCTAGAGAATAACTATTTTATGTTCAATGGCCAATTGTTCCAACAGATTCAGGGTGTAGCCATGGGGGCCAGCTTCTCCCCAAGCTATGCTTGCCTCTTTATGGGGTGGTGGGAGGAGCTGGTCCTCAGGCGTAAATATTAATATACGCACTACTGCACCTCCAATATAATATCATGGCTTAGGTTTATTGATGACCTTTTTATTGTCTGGCATGGAACTGAAGATGGTGTTATAAAATTTATACAGGAACTTAATGTGAATGATCTCAATTTAAATTTTACCTCTAGTATTAGCAAGGAATCAGTGACATTTTTAGATGTGCAGTTTTTTTTAGCTAACAATGTTCTTAGTACTACCTTTTTTAGGAAACCAACGGCGGGTAATACTCTTTAACATGCAACAAGTGCCCACCCACAACACCTGATAAAATCAATCCCATACAGTGAGATGCTTCGCATCCACTGTATATGCAGCAATGAAGAGGATATGCAGGTTAAGCAACAAGAAAGTTTCCGTAGATTTGTGGAAAGAGGATATGGGGCCAGAACAGTAGAAACCGCCATCAGAAAGTCACGATTGAGAGCTAGAAGTGATCTTCTAAAATATAGCCAAAAAGTGAGTCAAGTACAGAGTGCAGAGAGTAATCCAGTTCGTCTAGTATTGACGTACTCCAAACAAGAAAAAGAGTTAAGGAGTATAATAAGACGTAACTGGCATATTGTGCAGGATGATCCAGTCATTGGAGGACTGATGCCCACCAATCCCTCAATAACCTACCGTAAAGGTATGAGTTTGGGATCTATCCTAACCAAGAAAAGCAAGGAATGTTTTGGCAAGGAAGCCTGGCGTCCCATCAGTAAAGAGTTCTACAAATGCTTTTCGTGTAAGGCATGCCAGTATGGTGTGAATACCAAAAAATACACCACAGTCATCCCAAAAACTACCAGGGAGATTAAACAACACCTGACTTGCAAAACAGAATTCTGCATATACGTCATGGAATGTGAGTGTGGGCTGAAATATGTAGGTAGCTCGAAACTACCGGTTCACAAAATAATCCTGCAGCACCTACGTGCGATAACTAATAAAGACCAAAGTTATCCAGTTGCCAGGCACTTTGAGGTTTGTCACAACAGTAAACCTCAGTGTCTAAAATATTACGCAATTGAATCTATCCCGGCAACAAAAAGAGGAGGGGATAGGGAGGCCCACATGCGAAAAACTGAAACTAACTACATTCTGGAATTCAACACTAAATGGCCCGGGGGATTGAACACCACAGAGGACCTCCACACATATTTATAAAATGTTATCCAGCAAAATATGTGAGGTCCCTAATAGGAATATGTATTGAGAAACACAGTAATACAATACCCATTATATAGTGTAGTAAAAATTAGGATAATTGGGAAACTCAACTGCTAGATTTGCATAATTTTTGTACTAATAATATTTATGTCTTTTAAACTATTTTAGTTTTTTAGATATAGTACATGTGTCGATTGTTGTAGTTTGATTGTGTTTTCAAATACTAGGGTGTTTTAATTTCAAGCAGTTATGATATCAAACTGCCAAATCACATAAAATACTGTATAAATGAATTTGAACATGTCCTTGAAAAGAATAATATATTTATGAATTTCCCTCCATGAATATCCGATGATATGCGCTGAAATGAATTTAATTTAACCGATATGAAATGAGACATGATAATATTTATAAGGCTTTATTAATGGTGTAAGCATGAGTCACTTTAGCTGATTTGCACTTTAGCACGAGTTCACTTTAGCAATAGCACAGTAGGGGATCCTACTATGTAAGCCAAATAATTATGTTGTTAGCACAGTAGGGGATCCTACTATGTAAGCCAAATAATTATGTTGTAGGTTTTACAAGTAGCTATAGATGCTACTGAGAAATCTAGTAAAGATCAATGTGTTAGATAAAATAAGCACTCATGCATACTAGCATGAGAACAATCTATCCACATTGTCTAGTGACTCATAAGACACCTATAAAATTACCTTGGTGTAAACATTTTTTCTCATTCTACATTAGGTTGAATTGTGAATAATTATGATTTTCTTAAAGATTCTTTGTTTTAACAATTTTGGTTTGAGCACGTTAGGGTGAGCACTTATTATTATTAATAGGCATTGCAAATGGTTAAATGTGGTTGAAAATTATGTTCTGGAACTTGATTAAGCATTTATGCTGTTAGTGTAAAATTCAATGTTTGATGGAACAATGTTTTTCTGACCAAAGTACAAATTATTTACAACATAGGAAGTTGTCTAAAACTGTCTTTACAACGTATTCATACGGTTATATATGAGACACCATATCCAATGTATTTAAAACAGAAAGTATCTCTTTTATTTCCATTTGCACATGTGAGCACTTGCACTTTAAAAAGAGGCTGAGTTTATGGCATCGTCATGTGACCAAGGCCGCAGGGACGGCCGAAACGCGTCATGACTAGCTGTTGGGGTGAATAAAATTTGCAAACTACAAGAAGTGGTCCATGCCTTGTTTTTTCGCCAGAACGGTGGAGTGCTGCGAGGTATTGCAGATATATATATATATATATATATATATATATTAGGAAAACGCCATTCTTTCTCCACGGTTTGTCCGAAGAATAACGAGAGTGAGCCCAGAATTAGTGCCAATTTCTCGGTGATTTATTTAATAATCACACCAGCCATCCGCCATAACGCGTTTCACCTCCCAAACGAGGCTTGATCACATGACGTTAGTTGAAACAAACAAGGGTCTTATGTACACCAAAAAGTAAAAGCGTCATTGCACTTAAAGTGACATGCACATTTAAAGATACATAATTGAGGGCAAGTGCCCGACATATTCAATTCCAAAATTTCATTTATGTACAACGGTATAAAGTGCATTTCCGTAGCCTCGGTGAATAATATAATACGCCAATCCAAACACTCAATATCCAAAGAAAGTTCATTGTGGCCAATTCTAATATCAAAAATACATATATATACATATGATCTCTATGCTACATATATACAATTTAATATACAAATGATGTACTACAAAAATATATACTTTTTCAATCCATCTGTCTATGTACACTGAATTGATATCTACATATATACATTAAATTCTGGTCATATATGTATCTCATTAAGGAAACTTCAAATGCATGTGCATTCATATAATGACCTAGACTTAAAAATCATTTAAGCAAAAGCAATTGATTTTGGATAAGAGTGCAAAAGTAATTAAAGGCCCCTATACCGATATGTGTCGCAGAAAGTTTACGATGAGCGCTGTGCTTACATTAATGTGTAGGATCCTTGCTGGCAGCTGTGAATTATAACTTATTAAAAAATACAAATAAAGTGCCCGTGTTACCTAATGGTTGAAAAAATATAACATTTTTATTTTCAAAGAAACAGAGGTAGGAAGTACTGGGGAAACCCGGAGAGTAAATTCCACTTAAAGATAGATGTTGGTTGGTAATACTGGAATAAATATTCTGTTTTCAAAAATTAAGTGGAAAAACACCTGACAAATGAGGGTGCCGGGGACAATTCTATGGATTTGGAGGCTTACAGATCAAAAGATGTTATAACCTCAGACAAATGGGGCACACGTTTTGGGAGATAGAGATTTAGAGATTTCCTGATGGATATAGGGGATTAGAGGTGCTACTGGCTCTTGAGGCAAGTGTAAAGGTCCTCTCGGTCATTTAGTCCAGTTGGACTCTTGCTATTCATCTCTAAGATGTATCTTGTCTCAAGGAGACGAAGTTTACCCTCTCTATCCCCACCCCGTTTAAGAGGCAGAACCATATCTACTAGATAATACTGTAGAAGATTGGGGTCACTGTTGTGCATCGCCTCAAAGTGGCGTGCCACCGGGTATGCTAGATCCTTACTGACTATGGCTCTAATGTGCTGGAGAATGCGTTTATGAGCCACTGGACGAGTGCTGCCCACATAGCATAAGCCACATGGGCATTGTAGCACATAAACCACAAACTCCATCTTGCACGTCAGTCTTTTTGTGATGGGAATCGGTTGTTCCCTGAAGGGACTGGTATAGTGGGTTTTATTTACTCCAAACTTGCAAGCTTTACAGAAAGCACATTTTCTGAAGCCGGTACTTAGGGCTTCCCATGTCCCTGATATGGTGGTTTCGAGGGTATTGCTCACAAGTGCATTCTCCATAGATGGAGATTTGCGGAAAGTAATCTCCGGTCTGGGTGAGACATCACTGCCAATTATGGGATCTCCCCTTATCAGGTTCCAGTTTTTAAGGAAAATCTTTTTGATTTCCGGATGCTGTTTACAAAACGGAACTATAACCCTGGAATTGACATGTAGGTTATTGGGAGTCTCTATAGGTTCCTTGCTCTTGGGTGTTAGAGCTACCTCTCTAGTGATGGAGTTAGTTTTTCTTATGGCTACCTGAAGAATGTTATCACTGTAGCCCCTTTCCAAAAACCGTTTTCTGCATTCTTGTTGTGCTGTTTTAAAGTCACCCTCCATGCTGCAGACCCTCCTCATCCTTAGCATCTCCCCGTAGGGGATGCTATTGATTAAGTGGCGGGGATGCTGGCTGGCGGCATGGAGGACTGTATTGCCCGCTGTGTCCTTTCTGTGTAACCTAGTTTGCAATTGATGATTCTCAACATAGACTTGGACGTCATGGAAATTCACAGTGGTTTCATCTACATGAGAAGTAAATTGTAGATTGTATGAATTAACATTTAATTGTTCCACAAATTTCTCTGCATCAGATTTCCCACCTTTCCAAACGAGAAAGAGATCGTCGATGTATCTCAAGTATAGTATAGCATGTGATTTCATAGTGTCACCATATGTGCCCAAGAGGACCCGCTCCTCCCACAGCCCCATATGTAGGCATGCAAAACTAGGGGAGAAGCAGGCCCCCATAGCGACCCCTCTCAGCTGTTGGTATGCCTGCCCATTGAAAAGAAAATAGTTCTGTTCCAAACAGAGTCTCAGCATATCCAGGAGCATACGGTTATGGTTGGAACAGGAGTCTGGTCGCTTTGACAGGTAATGTTCAACTGCCCTGATTCCATCTCGGTGTCTAATGGAGGTGTATAAAGCAGTGACATCCAAAGTCATTAAATTGTAATCATCTTTCCATGTCAGGTTATTAAGTTTGCAAATGAAGTCCGTAGTGTCCTTTACGTAAGAAGATAATGTTGCTACCCATTCCTTCAGAAAAAAGTCTATATATTTGGAGATATTTTCAGTTGCACTATTTATTGCCGAAAGTATTGGTCTTCCTGGTGGTGATATAGATGTTACTGAGAAATCTAGTAAAGATCAATGTGTTAGATAAAATAAGCACTCATGCATACTAGCATGAGAACAATCTATCCACATTGTCTAGTGACTCATAAGACACCTATAAAATTACCTTGGTGTAAAAATATTTTCTCATTCTACATAGGGTTGAATTGTGAATAATTATGATTTTCTTAAAGATTCTTTGTTTTAACAATTTGGTTTGAGCACGTTAGGGTGAGCACTTATTATTATTAATAGGCATTGCAAATGGTTAAATGTGGTTGAAAATTATGTTCTGGAACTTGATTAAGCATTTATGCTGTTAGTGTAAAATTCAATGTTTGATGGAACAATGTTTTTCTGACCAAAGTACAAATTATTTACAACATAGGAAGTTGTCTAAAACTGTCTTTACAACGTATTCATACGGTTATATATGAGACACCATATCCAATGTATTTAAAACAGAAAGTATCTCTTTTATTTCCATTTGCACATGTGAGCACTTGCACTTTAAAAAGAGGCTGAGTTTATGGCATCGTCATGTGACCAAGGCCGCAGGGACGGCCGAAACGCGTCATGACTAGCTGTTGGGGTGAATAAAATTTGCAAACTACAAGAAGTGGTCCATGCCTTGTTTTTTCGCCAGAACGATGGAGTGCTGCGAGGTATTGCAGATATATATATATATATATATTACCTACTGGCGGTCGCCAGTAGGTATATATAGTTAGGATTTTTTTCCTATGGGACTTTTGAAAATTCTATGTCTAATAACTTTGGCGTTTGTGGACGGAATCGGCTGAAATTTTCAGGAAAATGGCACATTTTGTTTCTGAGCAGCTCCTGAAAATTTGGGGGGGGTTCGTCAAGGGGGGGCCGAGAAAAAAGGGGGGTCCCAAAACGCGTTTTTCCCATGTTAATTTCCATAGGGCGGTTGGACTCACTTTTAGCCCGAACGGCTGAATGGATTTCCACGAAACTTGGCAAAATTGTAGGGACTGTTAGCCCGATGTGCCTTTGCTAGGTCTCAATATATGTGCTTCAGTGGATTTTGAGAAATTAACGTTTAAATCAAGATATATATCTGTAACAGCGCTCCGGGCAGCTATCCGGTTAGCGAACCTTTCGCGTATCGGAACTTTGCAAAGCGAAGCTGATTGGCTCTCCGGTGTCTGTCAACATTCTAAACAGTCCGGAGCGGCCGCCATCTTGTCTCTCGGTAGGATCGAGAGACAAGAGGAGGCCAAAACAAAGGGGGAAATTACCATAAGGGGGCATAGTAGATCCTCGTTGACCCCCTAGGTTTTATGTGGAGGTTTTAAAAGGGCCTAGAAGGGTCCAAAAAAAAAATTTTTTTTTTGCGTGGTAAGCGCCAAGTTCGCGAACCGGATAGCTTTCTGGGCAGCGAACTTTATGGATAAAAGAATGAAAGACTTTTCTAATACTGTATGTTAATTGTTTGTTGTTTTTCTTGTTTTTTTTGTTTTCTTTGTTTATTTTTTTTTTTATTATGATTGTGTTTCATACTTTATTAAATTTTCTAACATTTCATTGTCAGAAATGTCATAATTTATTATAGGGTGTAATTGTTTTTCATTTTGAAGCAAGTTGTCTACTGCTTCAACACATTGTAGAAGTTCGTGGTCTCGACTGTCATCCATAAAGTCATCAAGTTTGTCTTGGCTGCTCTCCTTCAGTTCAATCGAAAATGAAACTTGTTGTTCGCCTACCATTTTGCCTGAAATTTTGAATAAGAAAATATATATTAGTAGAGATAGGGCACTGTTGGGATTAATTTTAGATAGGCAGTTTTTATCAGTGAATTTATCTTTTGGCAGTGTATAGTATGAGAGTGGAAATAGGACTATAAAAAAGTGTATGTGATTTAACCAAGACAAGCCTTACTCCATTGATAACTATAACAGAGAAGTCTATCTAAATACATTACTACTACAGAGGGATAGTGTATATCTAGCAGAAAAAGTCTACTATATTAAGTCATAGTGCACAATATATTAAATTATGACTTACCTTCACAAAGAAGTTGAAGTTTTTTGAAGCTTTTGAAATAGGAGGTACAACAAGAAGTAGTAGTCAAAATGGCTGTGTTTCCTTCTCTCCCTTTATATATATACAGGTATATAACCAATCAAATGTCAGGTAATAAAAGTAGAAAATGAAAGTAACATTTTCATTGGTTGTCAATTCCAACAATTCAGATGTGTTTTGTGAAGTAATTTACCTCACGGTACTTGGAGAGGTCTACAGGCTAAATGGCTAAATGGAATTTCAATGAAATTTGTGAGAATGGAAGGGATTGTTATGTAGTATGAGCTAATCTATATTTGGTGAGAGTGTCTCTAGTCGTTTTTCTGTAAATTACTTTCCCGCCTTTTTTTAGAACCGCTTTCCGGGAAGCTGCCCGGTTAGCGAACCTTAAGCGTCACGGGAGTCCACCATTTTGTGTTTCGTTCGCATTAAGATACAAGATGGAGGGCAAATAATGTTTAGAATGGGTAGAAGGGGTCATGGTAGACTTATCTTGACCCCCTAGGTTTTCTGAGCGTGGCTGAGGAGGCTTATATGTGCGGAAAAAAAAACTTTTTTTTAAAAAATTCCGCGAGGTTAGCTTTCGGTTAGCGAACCGGGTAGCGCTCCGGGGAGCGAATTTTGTGGAAAATTAGTGAAAAAAGTTAGAGAAAAATAATAATTGTGAGTGATCAGATGTAGGGTAGCTCTGAGAAGAGCTTTTGGGTTTATGGTACATTTAGGTACTTATAAGTAGGTACCAATGCACAGTCTTAAATTCAGAATGAAAATTCTGTTGCCCTCATCTGAGAAGTGAACTCCATCTCCTCTGTAGATATCTTGCATGTAGTAACGCAAGTTATTGTTGTACAGAGAGCCCATTCCATGGTCTCTCATGTAAGCTGAAACAGATTTGTTTACATGCTTCCTCGCTTTCTCAATTTGTGGACAAAATTGGTTGGACCACCTCCATTTCTGTCTTTGGCATATATTGGAATATACCAAGGCAGTTTGAGGAAAAAGTGCCATTAATTGCTCCAAGGTGTCCTTTAAAAGCATTTCCAGACCTACCCCTGTCAAAGTGCCCAAATCATTACCTCCACAGTGCACAATTAACAATTAATTGGTTTTATGCGAGTAAAATAAGGTTTTGTAAATGCTAATTCCTAACTATATATGGCCTATAACCTATGGTTTTTTCATTGAATATATATATATATATATATATTCACAGAAAAAACCATAGGTTATAGACCATATATAGTTAGGAATTTGCATTTACAAAACCTTGAAAATTCACTGAAGGTTATAGACCATATATAGTTAGGGATTAGCATTTAAAAAACCTTATTTTATTTGCACAAAACCATTGAAATTCCATATATAGTTAGTTGCACTAACTATATATCGCGGACCCGCAATCCACTGCTAATGATGTCACATATTACATCATTCATGACATGGTCAGTGACATCATTGATGACATCACTGATGACATCTCAAATGACATCACTGATGACATCACTGATGACATCACTGATGACAACACCCAGTGACTGTATGTTTCTGTAAAGTTAAAATATGTCTTACATATTGAAGAATGAGTGGATGTATAAGTGTCTGGATGAAGGATTTAGTAGGTGCATGACTGACTGTATGAGAGAATGATTAAATGTGTCTCACTCTCACTGAGTGTATGGGTTATTGTTAAAGTGTCTTAATTTGGCAATCATTATTTATGTTGTTCTGTAAACTGCTGCATGTTTAAATCAGTAGCTATATCAGTAACTATATGGGTTATTGAATGGTTGCCCAAGTATTTGTATGGGAGACTGAGTATGTGTGTGGGTGGCTGGGAGGTGTATAACTCTGTGCATAGATGTGTGAGCAGTTGATTCCCTAGGTGTATGGGTTCAAAAGTGCATGTAGAAACAGCTGTATGGACAGTTGACTGTGTGCATGAGTATATTGGTGAGCGAATGGATATCTCAGTGCTACATGTCAAAGTAAGTACATATGTAAAACACACTCCATGTGAGAGTTGACATATATAAATAACTGAACATAAGAGCCAGTGAATGTGTGAGTGGCTGTATGAATCATTGTGAACTTGTATCAAGGATTGTATAAGAGAGTAAATATGTGTTACTATATGTTTGAATAAGTAAGGTGTGTATAACTGTATAGTTGAGGAAATGGAGATGTGATTGATTCTTTGCATGACTGACTAGGTGTGTGAGTAACTCCATGGATGTGTGACAGTCTGTGAGTGCCTGTTTACACTGAGTGTATCTAAGGTTATATTAGAGTCTGAAGATGTATTATCACATAAATGATATCATCAGTGATGTAATCAGTAATGTCAAATGAGATGTCAGTGATGTCATCAGTGATGTCATTTGAGATGTCATCAGTGATGTCATCAGTGATGTCATTTGAGATGTCATCAGTGATGTCATCAGTGATGTAACTGACCATGTCATGAATGATGTAATATGTGACATCATTAGCAGTGGATTGCGGGTCCGCGATATATAGTTAGTTTCAATGGTTTTGTGCAAATAAAATAAGGTTTTTTAAATGCTAATCCCTAACTATATATGGTCTATAACCTATGGTTTTTTCAGTGAATATATATATATATATATATATATATATATATATATATATATATATATATATATATATATATATATATATATATATATATATATATATATATATATATATATATGTATATATATATATGTATATATACATATGTATGTATGTATATATATATATATATATATATATTATATATATATATATATATATATATATATATATATATATATATATATATATATATATATATATATATATATATATATATATATATATATATATATATATATATATACATATATATATATAATATATATTACCTACTGGCGATAGCCAGTAGGTATATATAGTTAGGATTTTTTTCCTATGGGACTTTTGAAAATTCTATGTCTAATAACTTTGGCGTTTGTGGACGGAATCGGCTGAAATTTTCAGGAAAATGGCACATTTTGTTTCTGAGCAGCTCCTGAAAATTTGGGGGGGGGTTCGTCAAGGGGGGGCCGAGAAAAAAGGGGGGTCCCAAAACGCGTTTTTCCCATGTTAATTTCCATAGGGCGGTTGGACTCACTTTTAGCCCGAACGGCTGAATGGATTTTCACGAAACTTGGCAAAATTGTAGGGACTGTTAGCCCGATGTGCCTTTGCTAGGTCTCAATATATGTGCTTCAGTGGATTTTGAGAAATTAACGTTTAAATCAAGATATATATCTGTAACAGCGCTCCGGGCAGCGATCCGGTTAGCGAACTTTTCGCGTATCGGAACTTTGCAAAGCGAAGCTGATTGGCTCTCCGGTGTCTGTCAACATTCTAAACAGTCCGGTGCGGCCGCCATCTTGTCTCTCGGTAGGATCGAGAGACAAGAGGAGGCCAAAACAAAGGGGGAAATGAAGGAAAGGGGGCAAGGTAGACCCCTCCTGACCCCCTGGGATTGATGAGGGGGATATTATAGAGCCACGCCGGGCCCAAAAAAAAAAAAAAAAAATCCGATTTTTTCGCCGTAGAGACGCGTCTTGGTTCGCGAACCGGGCAGCTAACCGGGCAGCTAACCGGGAAGCTAACCGGCAGTGTAACCCAAAAAAAAAAATCCGATTTTTTCGCCGTAGAGACGCGTCTTGGTACGCGAACCGGGCAGCTAACCGGGCAGCTAACCGGGAAGCTAACCGGCAGTGTAACGGGAGTCTGAGGAGTAGCTGATTGGCTGTCAATATTGTACACAGTCCGGAGCGGCCGCCATCTTGTCTCTCGGTAGGATCGAGAGACAAGAGGAGGCCAAAACAAAGGGGGAAATGAAGGAAAGAGGGCAAGGTAGACCCCTTCTGACCCCCTAGGATTTATGAGGGGGATATTATAAAACCACGTGGGGCCAAAAAAAAACAAACAAAAAAATCCGATTTTTTCGCCGTAGAGACGCGTCTTGGTACGCGAACTGGGCAGCTAACCGGGCAGCTACCGGGAAGCTAATCGGCAGTGTAACGGGAGTCTGAGGAGAAGCTGATTGGCTGTTATCATTGTAAACAGTCTGGAGCGGCCGCCATCTTGTCTCTCTGTGGGATCGAGAGACAAGAGGTGGAAAAAAAAAAGGTGTAAATGAATGAAAGGGGTAAGGCAGACCCCTCCTGAACCCCTAGGATTGATGAGGGGGCTATTAAAGTTCCCTGGGGGGTGAAAAAAAAAAAATTGCGATTTTCGCGGTAAAGGTGCTTCCTGGTACGTTAACCGGGCAGCTAACCGGCAGCGTAACGGGAGTCCGACATATTGTGTTTTTTGAACGTTTGTGATATGTGCACGTGTGGATTTTGTCTAATTAAGGTTAAAAAATATATATATATCTTTAAGCGTGTTCTGGCGCGCTTACGTTTTGGGTTTGGTTTGCGCTGCAGAGACGATACGTCACGGTTATGCGATGCATCATGAGGCGTCTCACGGGCTACGTGATACGTCACTTAATAAAGAATATATTTTACAGCTATAGATATTAGCTTTTAAAAAACCAATGAAATTCACAGAAAAAACCATAGGTTATAGACCATATATAGTTAGGAATTTGCATTTACAAAACCTTGAAAATTCACTGAAAAAACCATAGGTTATAGACCATATATAGTTAGGGATTAGCATTTAAAAAACCTTATTTTATTTGCACAAAACCATTGAAATTCCATATATAGTTAGTTGCACTAACTATATATCGCGGACCCGCAATCCACTGCTAATGATGTCACATATTACATCATTCATGACATGGTCAGTGACATCACTGATGACATCACTGATGACATCTCAAATGACATCACTGATGACATCACTGATGACAACACCCAGTGACTGTATGTTTCTGTAAAGTTAAAATATGTCTTACATATTGAAGAAAGAGTGGATGTATAAGTGTCTGGATGAAGGATTTAGTAGGTGCATGACTGACTGTATGAGAGAATGATTAAATGTGTCTCACTGAGTGCATGGGTTAGTGATTAAAGTGTCTTAATTTGGCAATCAATATTTATGTTCTTCTGTAAACTGCTGCATGTTTAAATCAGTAGCTATATCAGTAACTATATGGGTTATTGAATGGTTGCCCAAGTATTTGTATGGGAGACTGAGTGTGTGTGTGGGTGGCTGGGAGGTGTATAACTCTGTGCATAGATGTGTGAGCGGTTGATTCCCTAGGTGTATGGGTTCAAAAGTGCATGTAGAAACAGCTGTATGGACAGTTGACTGTGTGCATGAGTATATTGGTGAGTGAATGGATATCTCAGTTCTACATGTCAAAGTAAGTACATATGTAAAGCACACTCCATGTGAGAGTTGACATATATAAATAACTGAACATAAGAGTCAGTGAATGTGAGAGTGGCTGTATGAATCATTGTGAACTTGTATCAAGGATTGTATAAGAGAGTAAATATGTGTTAGTATATGTTTGAATAAGTAAGGTGTGTATAACTGTATAGTTAAGGAAATGGAGATGTGATTGATTCTTTGCATGACTGAATAGGTGTGTGAGTAACTCCATGGATGTGTGACAGTCTGTGAGTGCCTGTTTACACTGAGTGTATCAAAGGTTATATTAGAGTCTGAAGATGTATTATCACATAAATGATATCATCAGTGATGTAATCAGTAATGTCAAATGAGATGTCAGTGATGTCATCAGTGATGTCATTTGAGATGTCATCAGTGATGTCATCAGTGATGTCATTTGAGATGTCATCAGTGATGTCATCAGTGATGTCACTGACCATGTCATGAATGATGTAATATGTGACATCATTAGCAGTGGATTGCGGGTCCGCGATATATAGTTAGTGCAACTAACTATATATGGAATTTCAATGGTTTTGTGCAAATAAAATAAGGTTTTTTAAATGCTAATCCCTAACTATATATGGTCTATAACCTATGGTTTTTTCAGTGAATATATATATACATATATATATATATATATACATATATATATATATATATATATATATATATATATATATATATATATATATATATATATATATATTTCCCAAAATGGCTCCAGTTCACGGGCCTCTGGCGCTCTACTCTCGGTGTGCGCTCGTCGACAGAGCCCTGTTGATAAAATTTGCACCACCTTCTTTTGCTCAAGAAGAATGTATACGCACGCACAGTGTCCAATATTTCCACAGCATCTTTATTTTCAGTTATGCTTCTGGTTCAAAAGAAAATACTCACGCGTTTCGCTAGTGACAACTAATTTGATCATATATATATGTGAGCAAGGCGACAAGTTCGCCGAAACGCGTCAGATCGCGGCACCCTTGACATGATGAAAAGAAAAGAAAAAACTCTGCTGCATCTATTACTGAATCCGGTGTCCGTTTTTCTCCTGGAGAGTGCTGGCTTGTGCGGTGCGCTGTGGGAGTGTCAGTGTATATATATATATATATATATACTCCCCGTACACAAAAGGATTTTACAACACCTACGAGCAATTTGTAACCAAGATAATACTTACCCAGTGGCAAGACATTTCAAAATGAAACACAACTCCAAAAGTCAAGATTTGAAATACTTTGTGATAGATTGTGTCCCGGCAAGTCGACTTGGGGGTAATAGGGAGGAAAAATTGCGTCGCTTAGAGACCCGTTATATACTTGATCTTAATACCAAGCATCCCTCTGGATTAAATATAACGGAGGACTTATATACATGCTTATGATGGGTCACCTCCCTTAACAACTTCACTGTACTGTAACTGACTATGAAATGGGAAAATGGTACAATAACAATACCAACAGGGAGAACACTTTGAATTTAATACTCTTTTTAGCTGTACATTTTAAATAAATATTTATTGACTAACATTCCATGTATATTTATTTAATATTCTTTATTTATACTATGCATATTTATTCTAACAATGGATTTCATTATTTTAGCCTTTATATAACCAATTTTAAAGGTTTTAATTAATTGGCACTTTTATGAGGTCCTGTTGGCTCAATTTTAGCCTGTTATGCATTGTATTTGATATTGTACTGTGTTGCTTCATGAATATAACAGTCAAAACTCTAATACAGACTGTCATATATATCTACTTTTGAGGAAATGCAAAAATGAAAAAATGAAAATAAGTGTTACCATAATGTATCAGATGTGAGCTACCACTGCCCCTGATTACGTTCCTCCATGTTGGGTATTTATACCGTGATCTACAAAAACATACTCCCTTTTTCACAAGTAATGGGGAGTCTCCACAAAACAAAACAGGTCACCTTCTGGTATTTATACCGCTATTTTGATTCTATGGGAATTGTTTCCACTTCATGTCACCTTGTCTTTGCACATAAGCTCCAAATATACCAAATACCCCTGTATTTATACCGCTATCTGTGAAAAAATGTCTCTAGAGCAATGGGGCCCCATGCATAAACTTGTAAACTTGTAAACTTGGGGATTTGTAGAGCGTAGTTGTTGCCCGTGGGCGTCCAAGCGCTAAACAAGGGGTATTTGCTGCCCACAACAGAAAAAATTGTAGCGCTGCTATTTTCACAATTTATTAAATTTTGCACTTTATTTGGTATATGGTTACATACTATTTGCACTATTCACCGTTCTTTACCAGGACTTGGTTTTTATTAATATTTATCAAAACTGCTATTTTTGCACATGTTTTTAGCTATGAAATCAATGCAATATATTTATATTTATGCATTGTGGAAACGTTTAGTCAATGTATTTGTAACGTTTTTTTCTTTAAACTTACAAAAACTCTTCTGTTTCCATTAAAAGCATACACATGTGACCTTCTGATTTAAAATATTTAAACCAATGTCCTGTTAGAACCCTGTCATGTGATCAAGCGCTTGTGGAAGCGCGAAACGCGTCATGACGATTTTGAACACCGTGGAATAAATATCCTTGCACTTACTTTTGGGTCTGTGTCCGTGCTTGCTGTTCGATTTATGTGCAGCGTCTACATTGGATTTCCTTGGAATATATATATATATATATATATATATATATATATATATATATATATATATATATATATATATATATATAAATATATATATATTCACAGAAAAAACCATAGGTTATAGACAATATATAGTTAGGGATTAGCATTTAAAAAACCTTATTTTATTTGCACAAAACCATTGAAATTCCATATATAGTTAGTTGCACTAACTATATATCGCGGACCCGCAATCCACTGCTAATGATGTCACATATTACATCATTCATGACATGGTCAGTGACATCACTGATGACATCACTGATGACATCTCAAATGACATCACTGATGACATCACTGATGACATCTCAAATGACATCACTGATGACATCACTGACATCTCATTTGACATTACTGATTACATCACTGATGATATCATTTATGTGATAATACATCTTCAGACTCTAATATAACCTTAGATACACTCAGTGTAAACAGGCACTCACAGACCGTCACACATCCATGGAGTTACTCACACACCTAGTCAGTCATGCAAAGAATCAATCACATCTCCATTTCCTCAACTATACAGTTATACACACCTTACTTATTCAAACATATAGTAACACATATTTACTCTCTTATACAATCCTTGATACAAGTTCACAATGATTCATACAGCCACTCTCACATTCACTGGCTCTTATGTTCAGTTATTTATATATGTCAACTCTCACATGGAGTGTGTTTTGCATATGTACTTACTTTGACATGTAGCACTGAGATATCCATTCACTCACCAATATACTCATGCACACAGTCAACTGTCCATACAGCTGTTTCTACATGCACTTTTGAACCCATACACCTAGGGAATCAACTGCTCACACATCTATGCACAGAGTTATACACCTCCCAGCCACCCACACACATACTCAGTCTCCCATACAAATACTTGGGCAACCATTCAATAACCCATATAGTTACTGATATAGCTACTGATTTAAACATGCAGCAGTTTACAGAACAACATAAATAATGATTGCCAAATTAAGACACTTTAATCACTAACCCATGCACTCAGTGAGACACATTTAATCATTCTCTCATACAGTCAGTCATGCACCTACTAAATCCTTCATCCAGACACTTATACATCCACTCATTCTTCAATATGTAAGACATATTTTAACTTTACAGAAACATACAGTCACTGGGTGTTGTCATCAGTGATGTCATCAGTGATGTCATTTGAGATGCCATCAGTGATGTCATCAGTGATGTCACTGACCATGTCATGAATGATGTAATATGTGACATCATTAGCAGTGGATTGCGGGTCCGCGATATATAGTTAGTGCAACTAACTATATATGGAATTTCAATGGTTTTGTGCAAATAAAATAAGGTTTTTTTAATGCTAATCCCTAACTATATATGGTCTATAACCTATGGTTTTTTCAGTGAATTTTCAAGGTTTTGTAAATGCAAATTCCTAACTATATATGGTCTATAACCTATGGTTTTTTCTGTGAATTTCATTGGTTTTTTAAAAGCTAATATCTATAGCTGTAAAATATATTCTTTATTAAGTGACGTATCACGTAGCCCGTGAGACGCCTCATGATGCATCGCATAACCGTGACGTATCGTCTCTGCAGCGCAAACCAAACCCAAAACGTAAGCGCGCCAGAACACGCTTAAAGATATATATATATATATTTTTAACCTTAATTAGACAAAATCCACACGTGCACATATCACAAACGTTCAAAAAACACAATATGTCGGACTCCCGTTACGCTGCCGGTTAGCTGCCCGGTTAATGTACCAGGAAGCACCTTTACCGCGAAAAATCGCAATTTTTTTTTCTTTTGCCCTGCAGGGAACTTTAATAGCCCCCTCATCAATCCTATGGGGTCAGAAGGGGTCTACCTTGCCCTCTTTCCTTCATTTCCCCCTTTGTTTTGGTCTCCTCTTGTCTCTCGATCCTACTGGGAGACAATATGGCGGCCGCTCCGGACTGTTTACAATGTTGACTGCCAATCAGCTACTCCTCAGACTCCCGTTACACTGCCGGTTAGCTTCCCGGTTAGCTGCCCGGTTAGCTGCCCGGTTCGCGTACCAAGACGCGTCTCTACGGCGAAAAAATCGGATTTTTTTTTTTTGGGGGGCCCCGCATGGCTCTATAATATCCCCCTCATCAATCCTAGGGGGTCAGAAGGGGTCTACCTTGCCCCCTTTCCTTCATTTCCCCCTTTGTTTTGGCCTCCTCTTGTCTCTCGATCCTACCGAGAGACAAGATGGCGGCCGCTCCGGACTGTTTAGAATGTTGACAGACACCGGAGAGCCAATCAGCTTCGCTTCGCAAAGTTCCGATACGCGAAAAGTTCGCTAACCGGAGCGCTACCCGGAGCGCTGTTACAGATATATATCTTGTTTTAAACGTTAATTTCTCAAAATCCACTGAAGCACATATATTGAGACCTAGCAAAGGCACATCGGGCTAACAGTCCCTACAATTTAGCCAAGTTTCGTGGAAATCCATTCAGCCGTTCGGGCTAAAAGTGAGGCCAACCGCCCTATGGAAATTAACATGGGAAAAACGCGTTTTGGGACCCCCCTTTTTTCTCGGCCCCCCCTTGACAAACCCCCCCCAAATTTCCAGGAGCTGCTCAGAAACAAAATGTGCCATTTTCCTGAAAATTTCAGCCAATTCCGTCCACAAACGCCAAAGTTATTAGGCATAGAATTTTCAAAAGTTCCATAGAGAAAAAATCCTAACTATATATACCTACTGGCTATCGCCAGTAGGTAATATATATATATATATATATTCAATGAAAAAACCATAGGTTATAGACCATATATAGTTAGGAATTTGCATTTACAAAACCTTATTTTACTCGCATAAAACCATTGAAATTCCATATATAGTTAGTTGCGCTAACTATATATCGCGCACCCGCAATCCACTGCTGATGATGTCACATATTACATCATTCATGACATGGTCAGTGACATCACTGATGACATCACTGATGACATCTCAAATGACATCACTGATGACATCTCAAATGACATCACTGATGACATCACTGATGACATCTCATTTGACATGACTGATCACATCACTGATGATATCATTCATGTGATAATACGATGAACCTCTTCAGACTCTAATATAACCTTAGATACAATCAGTGTAAACAGACACTCAGAGACTGCCACTCATCCATGGAGTTACTCAAACACCTAGTCAGTCATGCAAAGAATCAATCACACCTCCATTTCCTCAACTATACAGTTATACAAACTTTACTTATTCAAACATATACTAACACATATTTACTCTCTTATACAATCCCTGATACAAGTTCACAATGATCCATACAGCCACTCACACATTCACTGGCTCTTATGCACAGTTATTTATATATGTCAACTCTCACATGTACTGTGTTTTACATATGTACTTACTTTGACATGTAGCACTGAGATATCCATTCACTCACCAATACACTCATGCACACAGTCAACCGCCCATACAGCTGTTTCCACATGCACTTTTGAACCCATACATCTAGTGTATCAACTGCTCACACATCTATGCACAGAGTCACACACCTCCCAGCCACCCACACACACACTCAGTCTCCCATACAAATACTTGGGCAACCAATCAATAACCCATATAGTTACTCATATAGCTACTGATCAACACATGCAGCAGTTTACAGAACAACAGACATAATGATGCATAAATTAAGACAGTTTAGTCACTAACCCATGCACTCAGTGAGACACATTTAATCACTCACTCATACAGTCAGTCATGCACCTACTAAATCCTTCATCCAGACACTTATACATCCACTCATTCTTCAATATGTAAGACATATTTTAACTTTACAGAATCATACAGTCACTGGATGTTGTCATCAGTGATGTCATTTGAGATGTCATCAGTGATGTCATCAGTGATGTCACTGACCATGTCATGAATGATGTAATATGTGACATCATCAGCAGTGGATTGCGGGTGCGCGATATATAGTTAGCGCAACTAACTATATATGGAATTTCAATGGTTTTATGCGAGTAAAATAAGGTTTTGTAAATGCAAATTCCTAACTATATATGGTCTATAACCTATGGTTTTTTCATTGAATATCAATGGTTTTTTAAATGCAAATTTCTAACTATATATGGTCTATAACCTATGGTTTTTTCAGTGAATTTCATTGGTTTTTTAAAAGCTAACATCTGTAGCTGTAAAATGTATTATTCTTTAAATCCCAAAATATATATAGATATTAATTGATAATTTTTTTTAAATATTTTTTTCTTCGCTTCTAGTTCGCGAACCGGGAAGCTTTCCGTTAGCTCATCTTGATGCCGCGATCTAGTACGCGAACCGGTCAACGTTACGTTAGCGGAACAGTGACGCGCCGCGGAAGCGCGATGTATCACGTTATCGCGTAATGCGTCTAATGACGCGTCGCGTTAGCGCTCCCGGAAGTGCTCCGGACAGCGAACCGGAAGCGATCTGGGACGCGGCGCGCGCCGCGTAACGTAAGCGGAACAGGTCATGTGACTTGTTTATCAAACTTCTCATTGGTTCATTTCACTTTTGGTTTCCAAATGATGTATGACTAGGTCATGTGACCTAAAAATAACACTTTTCATTGGCTCAGAACTTTTGTTTTCCCCAAATCAAGTAAACTCCTCCTTATTTCCTCACTCTGACTTTCATCTTGGTGAGAGAAAGACCATTATTCAGAAGTTCCACAATGGCTTCCATTCTTGCTGCAGCTGGTGCACCCCCACCACCACCTCCACCTCCCCATAAGAAGAGAGGACCACCCAGTCAAATTATGACTAACAGAGAGGAGGAAGATGAGGAAGAAGAAGAAGAGGAGAGAGAGGGACAACAATTTGTTGATGAGTTGCCCCGGGTTTCTAAACGAAAAACCAGTTTCATCTGGCAGTTTTTCACCATCCCTCCTGGAACCAAGAAAGTGAATGCAAAATATGCCACCTGCCTCATCTGTGACTACAGATTATCGAGAGGCACAGAAAAGAAGTACAGTATGGGGAACTATACAATGCATCGTCACATGAGCAGGTGGCATCCCTTGAACTACAGCCGGGCTGAGTTGAGGGATCTTGAAGACAATCCGACGGCAACTCCTGTGGCAAGATCTACATCCACATTGTCTTTGACGGGAAGAGAGGCACAAGAGACTGTGCCAAACATCCAACCTAACTTCCAGCTCATGAAGTTGTCTTGTATTTACTGTGGTGCTATGCTGTCATATGGCAACATGAGTGTCAACCTCATGAACATTGCATATGAAAATCATAAGTGCCCTAATGCACCCAAAAAGTAATTTTCTTTTTTTTTGCTCCAGTTGAGCCGTTTTGAAAGCCTGTTTTTTGTTGTCTCCCCTCCATAAAAAACACAAAAAAAACATAAAACAGTTCTAAAAATACAAAAAAATCAAAAAATGTTCAAAAAATAAAAAAAAATATAAAACAACAAAAACAAAAAAAAACAGTTCTTTTCAGAACTACCTCCCCTTTCAAACAAAATTGCTAGAATGTTTATCACTCTGGCAAGCTCTATTTCTTTTGGTTCGCTTCAAGTTCGCTGACCGGTTCGCGAACTTTAAGCGAACTAAAAAAATATTTTTTTTAAAAAAAGAAGAGTTAGTATAAGGGAAGTAAACAGAGAATAATGTAAAAAGAAAGACAGCTAGAGAGAGTAAATGAGAGATACTGTCAATGACATCATCAGCAGTGCATTGCGGGTAAAAAGAGTGGAAAACATTTACCTTATAATTCTTGTTACCTTTTTTAAATATTTTTTCATACTTTCAATCTGTAAAACAAAGAACAAACATTTCAAAAAATATTAAAACATGTATTTAAAAATTAGAAAAGACAAGGGAAAAGGTTCAAAAACAAACAGTTTTTCAACAACTTTGACATTTACAGAAGTCTCTGCTTCTCTACATCCCCTACACAATCCTAAAGATATATATTCGAAAGAAACTGTATCTTGATATTGCTGAACTGAGGCCTATTTTGGAACATGATGTTTTTCTTGCACTGCTAATGTCTCACAATAGTGATGCAATAGCAGCGCAAAAAAGATGTAAAGTCATAATAAAATTGTGTCTAACATTGTAAATGATTGTTTTAGGATGCAAATAAGATGTGTGCTTTCAAGAGCTTTCTTTGAGGTGAGGCCTCTTTTTTTTATAAAAAAAAAAACACTACCCAGAAGTACAGCACTCTAAGCATTAAAATTGATATTTACAGAACTCACCTTACCCATATGTACCACACATTTCTAAATGTATATCATAAGGACAAAAAGCATAACATTAATTATACATGTTAAATGGTTTATTTTTGCTGTTCTCAGAATGTATCAAATTTCACTTAAATCAGTGACTTGAAGGTATTCATCATGTAACAGCGGGGAAAAAAAACCACAATCAAAATGACTGTGTTTAAAAAACCCATACAACCTAAGAAATCTGATTTCAAAACTTCTTAAAATTAACTTACTTTCAATGACGTCGAAGGATCTCCTATAAACAGCATCCACTCTGTTGTGCTTTAAATATTTTCAGCCCGCCACTTTCTGAAAGAAAACCTCCATCGATACGTGAAATATGTTACATAGAAAAAAAACTTCTCTCATTATATCACATGTTTCCACTAGGCCAAATCATGTTGCCGCGATTCGCAAATCTTGTAATTCTTCCAATCAAATCCCGACATTTTCTATTTTCGCAACTTTCAAAAATAAAATATTTGAGATTATTTTCACAATCCTGGACTACTAATATCTTACTCTTCTTTGTCAGTCATGTTCTCCTTTTCCTATGACACTGATACTGCTTACTATGAAGCAGACTTACTTGCATTAGGTTTATATAGTTGAATTTTTAATCGAGACAGCATTGCAGACTTACATTCCCTCTACTTAAAATTTTGGTTTTAAAAACACCAGGTAAGAATTTTTAAGGTCAAACGGCAATTTTTTTTTGAACGTTACAACAGAATCATTACAGAATGACCAGCCGTTTCCAGACTTTAAGTAAGCTGTATAATGTCCTGATGTTGTTGATGGACCATCGTGATAGATAATTGCTACAGTAACAAAAGTCCTCCCTGATATTGACAGCTGAGAAGCCACAAAATTTTTTATTAAAGTTGACAATTTTGTTCCATCAGGCCTACATCGTTGCATCATTAAAATGACATACTGGCCATATCTACGTATAAATAATGTTGACATCATATCACATTTACATTGGCTACACTCCATGTTGTGATCCGCTGCATTTACTAGCTTATTAAAGGAGACTGATTTACTGTCTGGCAAAGTTAAATATATAAATCTTTCTGAGTCTACACTAGTAGTACTTGATACCATACAGTTCTCGCAGTCATGCTGCCATTGATAAGAAAGCCCAAACAGGTGATCTACATCTACACCCTCAACTTGCAATATATCAAGCATATACATTAAAAACTCCTGACAATCTTGCTGATTATTTTCAGAGAAGTCTGTTTGACCTGAACATTCATCTAACAGATAACGAACTTCAGACACACTTTCTACTTTTGTTCGATCAGTGCTACATTTCTCGAAAACAGAATTCAACAAACAGCATAAAATTTGTTCAGAATTCAACAGAATCTGTTCTTTTAAACTCTCTAGTGAAAAGAGAACATTAACCACTACATTTGCATAGCAGTTGACACCAGAACTGTTTTCAAATTGAAAACCGACAACATCTTCAACAGAATCCACTTTCTTTCTGCTAACAATTTTCGGTTCATTGACTTTTAGTCTTTTTGCAACAACCTCCTTACTATTACTGCTATTTCTACGTTTGCGGCCTACCACACGTTTCTCAAACAAAGGATATTGAGGCAAATGTGGCGCATACTCTCTTCTTAACCTATTGTATTCCTTAACACAATCTAGATCCGCACAAATGTTTGTGACATCACAGTCAATCAAGTACAATCCCGATAAAGTTCTAACTCGTGACAATGCCACATATGCCATACCCTCCTTGAACACAGAACTGCCAATATTCACCAATGCACAGTCTACACTTAAACCTTGCGATTTATGGATTGTCACCGCATATGCCAAGCAAACAGGAAACTGTTTACGGCGAACATATAAATCTTTAACAAGCAAAAACCTAGCAGAACAACGACCAATTTGCTGTACTTCCTCAATGCCATCAAATTTAATTTTTAAAAATTCTATTCCATCTCTATTTCTGTATTTCTCAAAATCAACAACATTACCCATTGATCCATTTACCAGACCTCTTTCTACATGTAAATTCCTTCTCAAAATAATTCGGCAATTTAAACACACATTCAAAGTCTTTTCAAAACCCGCTGTTTTAGATATAGTCTTCTCTAATGAATCCAATTTTGATTTCAAATTGTCTGACAAAATAATTGTTGATCCCATATGCTCTAATTTGTCGATAGCTTCAAGTTTCACAATCTCTTGCTTTTCTAAATTCAACATTTTGTTGTTGAAGATGGCACATTCTGCAAGAGTTGGCATGAGACATATCCCGGATTTCTTCTCAGTAATTTTCTGAAAAATATTCTCAGGCACAATATCTTGTTTGGGATACAAATTTGACAGTAACCGTGCATTTAAAGCTTCTTTCCCATGCTCGGTCACTTTTCCAATTCTAATATCTTGTAGAATATTCTTGTAATCTTCATCCTTTGCCTGACGCATATTTTGATGCAGTTCTGCATAATTGAAGTTTAACCATATATTGACGTTGCCAATGCTCCCTAGGCACTTCCTGGTATCTTCATGCGTGAGTATTTTGAACACAGGTTGACCTTTTACTGGTGTCAGCTGTAGAAGATCTCCGAAAACAATAATGTGTTTCCCACCAAATAAGACATCATATTCAGTTTTAAGTACTTCTTGCATTCTCAAATGCACAAAGGCAAGCATGACATTGGAAACCATGCTTACTTCGTCAATGATAAGTAGTTTCATTTTCCTCAAAACTCTTGAAACTTCACAGCAAGCATCTCCAGATAACTTGTTGTATTGTAATTTGTTGTCATGCTCCACCGGCAGCATCAATAGACGATGCAAAGTAATACCTTTAATATTATGTGCTGCCAGTCCAGTAGGAGCGGTGACAACACAAGACAGCGATGACTCAGTCCTTTCCTGCAAATAACAAGAGATTGCTTTAATGAGGAAACTTTTTCCAGTTCCCGCTTCTCCACTCACGTACAGTCGGACAGGCTTCAACGACGTACACGAGCACTCTTTCTTCTCATGACTTAATCCGTGCTCAATTTCCTTGGTAACTTCATCATATATTTTCCTCTGCTCAACGTTGAGTTGTGTTTCCAAGTCTTGTAAGTTAACTGAATCCTCCTGAGCATGTGCCATGGCTCTTTCTACTTCATTCATAGCAGTGGCAGCTTCATTTTCGATAATAGGTCCTCCAAGTGGATCTTGACTCAATGAAACAGAACTCTGACTGTCCTGAGAACTGTCTCTGGCAATCTCGGCTGCAATCGTTGCTTCCTGCTCAATTTCCAAAGTTAGCATTTCTTGATATTTAGAAAAAGCAGGACATTCTATGGACTCCTTGGCTGCATTGAAAGAGTCTTCGTAACAGAGGAAATCTCCAAGCAGTTCCTCTTCTGCACGCCAAGGCTTGAAAAGTTGCAAAAGTGCTAAATAGAAAAACTCCTTTTTTTCTGGAGATTCGCCACTTAATTTTCGATGGTTTACTAATTGGCATTTTCTTTGCTTGACCAGGCATCCCTCACTTCCAATTACAGCATACACTCCTTTCTCAATATCTTCTTTGATGTTCCTCTTGAATATATAATTTTGGAGAACCTCATATAGACAAACATTCTCAAGGTGACTGCTTCGATTTGGATAATATGTATCCAACATGTTGGTCTTCAAAATGTCGGTACTGTTTGGTTCCTTTTCTGCCAAATACTCAATTTCCCGAACAGGTTTTAGAACTCGATTTCGCGTTGCAGCAAGACCAAGACTCGCCCAAACGAGACTCCTGGATTTGGCATAGAGACTTGCTGAAGACAATCGATCAGAACATTCGTAAGCTCCGATTTCTCGATGCGACAACATCTTCAGACTGAAACTGTACAACTTCTTGCTGAGGCTCTTTTCATGGGAAATGTCCTCCCACATATCCTTCAGTTCGGTCTTTTCTTTTTTGGTGATGTAAGATGTCACATACCGAGCCACAGCCATACAGTTGTCAGCCACAAACTGTATATCCATGTTGGCATTCCACATGGACAAAATCACTGGGTTGTAGTCATTGATGTACTTGGACTCTTCGTTCCTTTTCAAATTGTATGTATTCTTGGGTGATTTCCTCGTCACATTATGTCGCAGCGAAGACATCAAACTGTTCACTCTTCCTTTAGAAATCACCGGTCGTGGAAAGTTGAAACGACATTTGGTGTAGAACTTGTCCTTGTTTCTGAATTTACGACGACAGTACTTTCCACAACGATGGCTTTGGAAACGTAGAACTTGTTCTCTTAGACTTTTCTTCTCCGTTGCGTTTGGAACAGCACACGTAGAATACTGTTCGATGAAATTCATCACTAAGTCATCCGGATCTGTTCCAAATTTAGGTGCATCCTTGATCCACAGCAACATATGTATATGAGGGGCACCTCTTGCTTGGTACTCCTTTCTCCAGAAGAAATCCAACACCTCTCCAAGAGGTGGATTCTTTTTATTTGTGATGAAAGACATCATAGCTTCAAATCTATGATTGAAGTACCTGCATACATTCACAGGATCCAAAGAACACAGTTCTCCAGGTGTCTTGAATTCAATGTTTTCAATATTTCCATTTGCCTCTCGTAGAAATTCAAGTAAGTCATCCCAGCCATACTCGGCACAGCTCAGAGTGAGGAACCATGTCGGAGTTCCTAAGTTCCTCAGCATACATTTTAAGTCACCATGACGACGGTACCAGTACTCATTAGTACCACGCTGACACGCCATGAGATTAATTAAGTGAGAATCCAAAATACTGTCTTGGACATTGACTTTATGCATAAAGTCACTTGCCGAGATGTTTCGCATCTGTATACCACTTTTTAAGATGTGGTTCACTGCATATGACAGTCCAGACAGATCGCTTTCAAACAGGAGATGAAACAAATAGGGAATGCATTGCCGAAACCTAGGATCTTCTGCATACAATCGTAAAGTCCGGTATTCAGACGCAGGAATTTCACGAGGTCGCTCATCATATCTTCCTCCTTGACCTGTGGGAAATAGCTGTGGGAAACACCGAGCTTCCAAACTTTCCTCCCAAACACTAATGGGACTCCCTTTGGCTTGTTTCATTTGAAACAACTCAATAGCATTCCCCATCACTTCCTTGGAATGCAAAGGATGAACACTATAATGTTCATATATTTCTTCACTTTTAGAGGCCTCTACTTTCTCAATTTGGCCAGCACACAAATCGCTATCCTCTTCATCACTTACTTCCTCTTCTGCAACATATACATTCTTATAGTACTTATTATTTTTCTTCAAATACACTGTTGCCTTTTTGACTTTCCTAACATCCACTAAATCTTGCCATATTTTCTTATTCTTTGTCGGAACCCCATTAACCAAGATAACCAGAGGTTCCTCTTCCACTTTTTCTATTCCAATTGTGTTAATGTTTTTGTTCAAATCTAGAGGCAAATAAACAACTCTTCCCTTTAATCCTCTCTGTAAATCTGCTGGAGGCAATTTCCCTGTCTTTGGCTCCATTCTTACAATAGCCTGAAAGGGATGGATACTTTGAATCAAAATAGATTCATAAGTATTTAAATCCTTCAATTCAGAAGGAATCTCAACCAATTCCAGATTATTATGAACTGCCCTAGCAGGCATCTGGTTTTGGTTTAATTTATTACAACAATAAGTACACACACGTTGATCCGATCCCAAATCAAAATAATTTTCTACCATCAAGTATGTGGCTAAATCCTTCCATTCACTATTATTTTCCCTTTCACTTTTTGCATATAAATCCACTACCTTAGTCTGATTCTTATAATAAGTGCGTCGACAACATACACAAGTGAAATTAGGCCTCTCACTTGATTTCATCTGAAACGTGGCAATTTCCTTCTGAAAATTATCTGTACTGGAAACCTGTACATTATCTTCCACATTACCCTCTACTTCAGGGTCAATTTGAACATTCTCATCTTTACTACCAAAGTAACAAAACTCAATTTCTTCACAAAGATTCTTCACATCTATTTCAGAACCATGCAAAAGAGCAGCACATAACTGTTTAAGCATAATTGCTGGACTCTTAGCATAATACAACATTCTCACTAATTTTCTCACTTTATTATGATGCACTGCTAGCATCCTGAAATGATGAAAAACACTCTGGCATACTCTCCTGGAAAGACAAGCCAGTGAATGACCACGCAAACCTGTCATTTGTCTCACTCTGCAAGGATCTAAATCTTGCAACAACTTCATTTTCTGCTTCAAACTTTTCTTATTAAATGTCCGTATAAAATCACATAGCAAATTGATGGAAACCTGTCGCACACTGCAAATAGAACTACACTTCCAAATGTACACAGGACCCTTAGGACGTCTTCCTAAAACCTCATCACTTAGCGCCTCTTCTGTCTCTGTTGTCACAAGTTGTTCTTTTTCAACTGGACAACCATCCTTCACTTCATAAGCTCGACCACTGATGTCAACTGCATGCACCAAATCATTATCCTGAAAATAAGTCTCCTCATTAAAAAATGCCTCAGAACTTGAACTATGCATCCATTCTCCAGAAAAAACTTCACAAAAGTTAGTACGATTTACTACTCTCTTCCATCTACTTTTTGTTTTGAAATCAGAAATTACCTTGCTTAGTTTCCTAATTCTATTGATTACCAAAATAAACAACTTTCGCTTGATTTCAAAAGCATGATCAATAATTTTCTCTACATTTTTCTTCTTCCTATAAAATGCCGCTTTCTGTTGGCCTTTCTTTTTAATATTTTTCAATAAATTAACTAATATCCTATTACGGAACATTCGTTGTCGAATGTCCCTAAACTGTTGTTTCCTTCTACTATCATGCACAGAGTTATCTCTTCCTCTACCAGTAACATTTGTGATGGGTCTCTCCTTTCCATTTAAATTACTTCTCTTTTTGTTAAGAGACACATTTTTTTGAGCAAAATTTTTTTTACTACAAATATTTCTTAAGAATGATTTCATGCTCTTACCCGGACCTTTCTTGGTGTTTTGACAAGTATTTGGGGAAGAGGACTGCTGCAATAAAACATCATCCTGCTGTCTTTGACGTTTTCTAGCCTTTCGTATTCGACTTCTGGAAGGCTTTTTCCAAACTATGAAAGAATCTGCAGTTGAATCTGTGAAAAAATATAATATAAAATGTTATTAACCACTATTACCAAACAGTAAATAAATAACAGTCATCTAAAACTTAATGCCGTACTAATTATTTAACATAGCAAATATTTTCCACCAGCACTGCATCACAAAAATGACACTCAATGGTACAAAACAGGCATACAACACTCATAAATCACTCCCTAATATTTTAAATCATTAATTCAGGATGACGATAAGATGTAGCCTATCCAAAGGTTTGTTTAGGCCCAGATCTTTGGACTGGGGTGAATGTGTGTCATTGATCCACATTCAGTCCATCACCTGTTTTGTTTATTTGAGGTGAGGCCAACACATGGTTGCAGATAAGATTTTCACTGAAAAAAAACCAAGGTAAAAAAACATGTGAAGGCCTACCAATGAAGTAAATCATTAAATGAAAACCAATACATTTCTGGAAATATGCACTACTAGTGCTTCATAAGATGTTTTGGATCATATTTATAAGTTATTTGAGTATCTAGTATGCTATTTTACATTCTTCATGGTGCAAATTTATTGTAAATACGCTCCCACCTGCGGTTGGCAAATTTAGATTTTGATTATGGGAGTTAGATAGGCATGTTAATAATTTCCCAAAAATGGTATATAACCCCAAACAACCTTTGAAGCAAATGCTCTTAGCCATGTTATCCACCTCCCATTGGATAACATGGCTAAGAAGTGCTTGCAAATGTGATAAAAAAAGGCCTGCAATGCATGAATAACGCAGAAAAATCAGCGATATTCATGCATTTTCCAACAAATGCTCTTAGCCATGTTATCCACTTCCTATTAAATAACATGGCTAAGAACTGCTCAGGGCACCATGAGGAACGCTTTCCATTTAAAAAGGGAAAAATAACATCAAAGACACTAAAATGCCTTCTAAATATGAACCCAAACAACCTATGAAGCAATGTGAAAAAAAACTGCCGCAATGCATGAATATAGCAGAAAAATCAGCGATATTCATGCATTTCCCAGCAAATGCTCTTAGCCATGTTATCCACTTCCAATTAAATAACATGGCTAAGAACTGCTCAGGGCCCCATGAGGAACGCTTTCCATTTAAAAAGGGAAAAATAACATCAAAGACACTAAAATGCCTTCTAAATATGAACCCAAACAACCTATGAAGCAATGTGAAAAAAACGGCCACAATGCATGAATATAGCAGAAAAATCAGCGATATTCATGCATTTTCCAGCAAATGCTCTTAGCCATGTGATCCACTTCCTATTAAATAACATGGCTAAGAACTGCTCAGGGCCCCATGAGGAACGCTTTCCATTTAAAAAGGGAAAAATAACATCAAAGACACTAAAATGCCTTCTAAATATGAACCCAAACAACCTATGAAGCAATGTGAAAAAAAACGGCCACAATGCATGAATATAGCAAAAAAATCAGCGATATTCATGCATTTCCCAGCAAATGCTCTTAGCCATGTTATCCACTTCCTATTAAATAACATGGCTAAGAACTGCTCAGGGCCCCATGATGAACGCTTTCCATTTAAAAAGGGAAAAATAACATCAAAGACACTAAAATGCCTTCTAAATATGAACCCAAACAACCTATGAAGCAATGTGAAAAAAAACGGCCACAATGCATGAATATAGCAGAAAAATCAACGATATTCATGCATTTCCCAGCAAATGCTCTTAGCCATGTTATCCACTTCCTATTAAATAACATGGCTAAGAACTGCTCAGGGCCCCATGAGGAACGCTTTCCATTTAAAAAGGGAAAAATAACTTCAAAGACACTAAAATGCCTTCTAAATATGACCCCAAACAACCTATGAAGCTCTAACAGTACATATCCTGAAATTTAATTCATTTCAAAATTCGTTTTTAAACACAGCATATAAATCAATTGTATACCTGCATTCATGAAGAAATGACTAAAAATGTCCTTGAGACACATGAAAGTGTTTTCTGGAATGCCCTAGCACCATTTTTGGGACACTATTAACATGGCTAGGTAACTCCCATAATCAAAATCTAAATTTGCCAAGCACAAGTGGGAGCGTATTTACAAGACACTTGTCCCATGAGGAACGCTTTCCATTTAAAAAGGGAAAAATAACATCAAAGACACTAAAATGCCTTCTAAATATGAACCCAAACAACCTATGAAGCAATGTGAAAAAAAACGGCCACAATGCATGAATATAGCAAAAAAATCAGCGATATTCATGCATTTCCCAGCAAATGCTCTTAGCCATGTTATCCACTTCCTATTAAATAACATGGCTAAGAACTGCTCAGGGCCCCATGATGAACGCTTTCCATTTAAAAAGGGAAAAATAACATCAAAGACACTAAAATGCCTTCTAAATATGAACCCAAACAACCTATGAAGCAATGTGAAAAAAAACGGCCACAATGCATGAATATAGCAGAAAAATCAACGATATTCATGCATTTCCCAGCAAATGCTCTTAGCCATGTTATCCACTTCCTATTAAATAACATGGCTAAGAACTGCTCAGGGCCCCATGAGGAACGCTTTCCATTTAAAAAGGGAAAAATAACTTCAAAGACACTAAAATGCCTTCTAAATATGACCCCAAACAACCTATGAAGCTCTAACAGTACATATCCTGAAATTTAATTCATTTCAAAATTCGTTTTTAAACACAGCATATAAATCAATTGTATACCTGCATTCATGAAGAAATGACTAAAAATGTCCTTGAGACACATGAAAGTGTTTTCTGGAATGCCCTAGCACCATTTTTGGGACACTATTAACATGGCTAGGTAACTCCCATAATCAAAATCTAAATTTGCCAAGCACAAGTGGGAGCGTATTTACAAGACACTTGTCCCATGAGGAACACTTTACATTTTAAAAGGCGAACACAACATCTTAGACACTCAAATACCTTATAAATATGGCCCAAAACAACCTATGAAGCTCTAGCAGTACATATCTAGAAATGTAATTGATTTCTTAAATCGTTTTTAAAAGCAACATATCTGTTTCAGCTTACATAACAGACCATGAAATGGCCTCCATGTATTACAATATCTTGTGTAACTGCATGCCAGAATGTTACACCAAATATGCAATTATAATTTCTCTTTGAAACTAATTCTATTAGTATATCACTAGAGACAAAACCACATTTTAAAAACACAGCTTTCTTCATCATTTTCTCATTAAATCATACTATTCTCTATCTAAATTAAATAAATCTTTTCTCACCTTAGCAAATATTTTTTGAGTTTTGAAAACAGTCTCAGAAATACACCAAATTGTCTTCAGCAGAAGAAAAAGGATGCACTCCAAAGGCTGCAGCTATTGAAAGCACAGAAATACAGATATTCTTTTCACATATCTCTCATATTAGCCAATCATACCTCTTCCCTCACTTTTTTCAAATCAAAACCCTTCCCCCCTCTGCCCTGTCTGCCTTGTTTCCATAGCAACCACCTCCTGGAAGACCTCTCATGTTTGCAAATTCACACAACAATGTTTCAATTGAACTCTGAACTCTCAGTGCACCTGCGTATCCAGTGCAATCTTTCATTAAATGTTTCTTCCTTGACCATTCAAATTACATCTTTCAAAGAACACATCCATGCACCCTAACTTTCTGTTTTCAGAAATGGAAATGCACCAATCACTGCTAATGAATCATTAGCATTGTAAATCCACAGTTTTTTTTCTTTAGAAACTCCTACTGTTTCAACTGCCCTTTCATTACCACACTTCATCTGACTGCAGAACAACCTTCTTCCACCATGTTTAACGTCTGGATTGTTGGACATAGTTACATCCACTGGGCTCAAAGGTATGCTGAGAGCAGAAATTTACACAACCTCAATTTACAAGATGTGGAAATTAAGTGGTTGGGCCAAAGAGGATTAAAATGTCACCAATTGATACCATTGGTGAAAACCTTTATGCATTTGCCAAAACCTGACCTGTTAATAGTGCACTGTGGAGGTAATGATTTGGGCACTTTGACAGGGGTAGGTCTGGAAATGCTTTTAAAGGACACCTTGGAGCAATTAATGGCACTTTTTCCTCAAACTGCCTTGGTATATTCCAATATATGCCAAAGACAGAAATGGAGGTGGTCCAACCAATTTTGTCCACAAATTGAGAAAGCGAGGAAGCATGTAAACAAATCTGTTTCAGCTTACATGAGAGACCATGGAATGGGCTCTCTGTACAACAATAACTTGCGTTACTACATGCAAGATATCTACAGAGGAGATGGAGTTCACTTCTCAGATGAGGGCAACAGAATTTTCATTCTGAATTTAAGACTGTGCATTGGTACCTACTTATAAGTACCTAAATGTACCATAAACCCAAAAGCTCTTCTCAGAGCTACCCTACATCTGATCACTCACAATTATTATTTTTCTCTAACTTTTTTCACTAATTTTCCACAAATTTCGCTCCCCGGAGCGCTACCCGGTTCGCTAACCGAAAGCTAACCTCGCGGAATTTTTTAAAAAAAAAATTTTTTTCCGCACATATAAGCCTCCTCAGCCACGCTCAGAAAACCTAGGGGGTCAAGATAAGTCTACCATAACCCCTTCTACCCATTCTAAACATTATTTGCCCTCCATCTTGTATCTTAATGCGAACGAAACACAAAATGGTGGACTCCCGTGACGCTTAAGGTTCGCTAACCGGGCAGCTTCCCGGAAAGCGGTCCTAAAAAAAGGCGGGAAAGTAATTTACAGAATAACGACTAGAGACACTCTCACCAAATATAGATTAGCTCATACTACATAACAATCCCTTCCATTCTCACAAATTTCATTGAAATTCCATTTAGCCATTTAGCCTGTAGACCTCTCCAAGTACCGTGAGGTAAATTACTTCACAAAACACATCTGAATTGTTGGAATTGACAACCAATGAAAATGTTACTTTCATTTTCTACTTTTATTACCTGACATTTAATTGGTTATATACCTGTATATATATAAAGGGAGAGAAGGAAACACAGCCATTTTGACTACTACTTCTTGTTGTACCTCCTATTTCAAAAGCTTCAAAAAACTTCAACTTCTTTGTGAAGGTAAGTTATAATTTAATATATTGTGCACTATGACTTAATATAGTAGACTTTTTCTGCTACATATACACTATCCCTCTGTAGTAGTAATGTATTTAGATAGACTTCTCTGTTATAGTTATCAATGGAGTAAGGCTTGTCTTGGTTAAATCACATACACTTTTTTTTAGTCCTATTTCCACTCTCATACTATACACTGCCAAAAGATAAATTCACTGATAAAAACTGCCTATCTAAAATTAATCCCAACAGTGCCCTATCTCTACTAATATATATTTTTTTAATCCAAATTTCAGGCAAAATGGAAGGCGAGCAGCAAGTTTCATTTTCGATTGAACTGAAGGAGAGCAGCCAAGACAAACTTGATGACTGTATGGATGACAGTAGAGACCACGAACTTCTACAATGTGTTGAAGCAGTAGACAACTTGCTTCAAAATGAAAAACAATTACACCCTATAATAAATTATGACATTTCTGACAATGAAATGTTAGAAAATTTAATAAAGTATGAAACACAATCATAATAAAAAAAATAAATAAATAAAGAAAACAAAAAAAAACAAGAAAAACAACAAACAATTAACATACAGTATTAGAAAAGTCTTTCATTCTTTTATCCATAAAGTTCGCTGCCCAGAAAGCTATCCGGTTCGCGAACTTGGCGCTTACCACGCAAAAAAAAAATTTTTTTTTTGGACCCTCCTAGGCCCTTTTAAAACCTCCACATAAAACCTAGGGGGTCAACGAGGATCTACTATGCCCCCTTATGGTAATTTCCCCCTTTGTTTTGGCCTCCTCTTGTCTCTCGATCCTACCGAGAGACAAGATGGCGGCCGCTCCGGACTGTTTAGAATGTTGACAGACACCGGAGGGCCAATCAGCTTCTCATCGCAAAGTTCCGTTACGCGAAAGGTTCGCTAACCGGATAGCTGCCCGGAGCGCTGTTACAGATATATATCTTGATTTAAACGTTAATTTCTCAAAATCCACTGAAGCACATATATTGAGACCTAGCAAAGGCACATCAGGCTAACAGTCCCTACAATTTTGCCAAGTTTCGTGAAAATCCATTCAGCCGTTCGGGCTAAAAGTGAGTCCAACCGCCCTATGGAAATTAACATGGGAAAAAGGCGTTTTGGGACCCCCCTTTTTTCTCGGCCCCCCCTCCACAAAACCCCCCCAAATTTTTAAGGTCTGCTCAGAAACAAAATGTGCCATTTTCCTGAAAATTTCAGCCAATTCCGTCCACGAACGCAAAAGTTATTAGGCATAGAATTTTCAGAAATCCCATAGGGAAAAAATCCTAACTATATATACCTACTGGCGACCGCCAGTAGGTAATGTATATATATATATATATTCACTGAAAAAACCATAGGTTATAGACCATATATAGTTAGGGATTAGCATTTAAAAAACCTTATTTTATTTGCACAAAACCATTGAAATTCCATATATAGTTAGTTGCACTAACTATATATCGCGGACCCGCAATCCACTGCTAATGATGTCACATATTACATCATTCATGACATGGTCAGTGACATCACTGATGACATCACTGATGACATCTCAAATGACATCACTGATGACATCACTGATGACATCACTGATGACAACACCCAGTGACTGTATGTTTCTGTAAAGTTAAAATATGTCTTACATATTGAAGAATGAGTGGATGTATAAGTGTCTGGATGAAGGATTTAGTAGGTGCATGACTGACTGTATGAGAGAATGATTAAATGTGTCTCACTGAGTGTATGGGTTAGTGATTAAAGTGTCTTAATTTGGCAATCATTATTTATGTTGTTCTGTAAACTGCTGCATGTTTAAATCAGTAGCTATATCAGTAACTATATGGGTTATTGAATGGTTGCCCAAGTATTTGTATGGGAGACTGAGTATGTGTGTGGGTGGCTGGGAGGTGTATAACTCTGTGCATAGATGTGTGAGCAGTTGATTCCCTAGGTGTATGGGTTCAAAAGTGCATGTAGAAACAGCTGTATGGACAGTTGACTGTGTGCATGAGTATATTGGTGAGTGAATGGATATCTCAGTGCTACATGTCAAAGTAAGTACATATGTAAAACACACTCCATGTGAGAGTTGACATATATAAATAACTGAACATAAGAGCCAGTGAATGTGTGAGTGGCTGTATGAATCATTGTGAACTTGTATCAAGGATTGTATAAGAGAGTAAATATGTGTTACTATATGTTTGAATAAGTAAGGTGTGTATAACTGTATAGTTGAGGAAATGGAGATGTGATTGATTCTTTGCATGACTGACTAGGTGTGTGAGTAACTCCATGGATGTGTGACGGTCTGTGAGTGCCTGTTTACACTGAGTGTATCTAAGGTTATATTAGAGTCTGAAGATGTATTATCACATAAATGATATCATCAGTGATGTAATCAGTAATGTCAAATGAGATGTCAGTGATGTCATCAGTGATGTCATTTGAGATGTCATCAGTGATGTCATCAGTGATGTCATTTGAGATGTCATCAGTGATGTCATCAGTGATGTCACTGACCATGTCATGAATGATGTAATATGTGACATCATTAGCAGTGGATTGCGGGTCCGCGATATATAGTTAGTGCAACTAACTATATATGGAATTTCAATGGTTTTGTGCAAATAAAATAAGGTTTTTTAAATGCTAATCCCTAACTATATATGGTCTATAACCTATGGTTTTTTCAGTGAATTTTCAAGGTTTTGTAAATGCAAATTCCTAACTATATATGGTCTATAACCTATGGTTTTTTCTGTGAATTTCATTGGTTTTTTAAAAGCTAACATCTATAGCTGTAAAATATATTCTTTATTAAGTGACGTATCACGTAGCCCGTGAGACGCCTCATGATGCATCGCATAACCGTGACGTATCGTCTCTGCAGCGCAAACCAAACCCAAAACGTAAGCGCGCCAGAACACGCTTAAAGATATATATATATTTTTTTAACCTTAATTAGACAAAATCCACACGTGCACATATCACAAACGTTCAAAAAACACAATATGTCGGACTCCCGTTACGCTGCCGGTTAGCTGCCCGGTTAACGGACAAGGAAGTACCTTTACCGCGAAAAATCGCAATTTTTTTTTCTTTTGCCCCGTAGGGAACTTTAATAGCCCCCTCATCAATCCTAGGGGTTCAGGAGGGGTCTGCCTTACCCCTTTCATTCATTTACACCTTTTTTTTTCCACCTCTTGTCTCTCGATCCTACCGAGAGACAAGATGGCGGCCGCTCTGGACTGTTTACAATGTTGACAGCCAATCAGCTACTCCTCAGGATTTTTTTTTTTTTGGGCCCCGCGTGGTTTTATAATATCCCCCTCATCAATCCTATGGGGTCAGAAGGGGTCTACCTTGCCCTCTTTCCTTCATTTCCCCCTTTGTTTTGGTCTCCTCTTGTCTCTTGATCCTACCGAGAGACAAGATGGCGGCCGCTCCGGACTGTTTACAATGTTGACAGCCAATCAGCTACTCCTCAGACTCCCGTTACACTGCCGGTTAGCTTCCCGGTTAGCTGCCCAGTTAGCTGCCCGGTTCGCTTACCAAGACGCGTCTCTACGGCGAAAAAATCGGATTTTTTTTTTTTTTTTTTGGGCCCGGCGTGGCTCTATAATATCCCCCTCATCAATCCTAGGGGGTCAGGAGGGGTCTACCTTGCCCCCTTTCCTTCATTTCCCCCTTTGTTTTGGCCTCCTCTTGTCTCTCGATCCTACCGAGAGACAAGATGGCGGCCGCACCGGACTGTTTAGAATGTTGACAGACACCGGAGAGCCAATCAGCTTCGCTTTGCAAAGTTCCGATACGCGAAAGGTTCGCTAACCGGATAGCTGCCCGGAGCGCTGTTACAGATATATATCTTGATTTAAACGTTAATTTCTCAAAATCCACTGAAGCACATATATTGAGACCTAGCAAAGGCACATCGGGCTAACAGTCCCTACAATTTTGCCAAGTTTCGTGGAAATCCATTCAGCCGTTCGGGCTAAAAGTGAGTCCAACCGCCCTATGGAAATTAACATGGGAAAAACGCGTTTTGGGACCCCCCTTTTTTCTCGGCCCCCCCTTGACGAACCCCCCCCAAATTTTCAGGAGCTGCTCAGAAACAAAATGTGCCATTTTCCTGAAAATTTCAGCCGATTCCGTCCACAAACGCCAAAGTTATTAGACATAGAATTTTCAAAAGTCCCATAGGAAAAAAATCCTAACTATATATACCTACTGGCTATCGCCAGTAGGTAATATATATATATATATATATCCAACTGGGAGTTGCCAGTAGGTACTTATACTTAGTTCCTAGTTTCCATAAGAAAAGCTTTTTTCTTTTGCCAATATCTTTGGCACTGGTTGATGAATCGTTGCGAAATTTCTAAGCTAATGGCCTGCTCCAGGCAGCTCCTGTCCTGAAAGTTTGGGGGTGATTTATTAAGCGGGGGCCGAGAAAAAAGGGGGGGGCACAAAATGCATTTTCCCCATGTTAATTTCGATAGAAAATTTTGGAACAGACCACAGCCCGAACTGCTGAACGGGATCACACCAAATTTGGCTAAAAGGTAGCTCTTGGTTCAGAAAGAGATATTTTTAAAAAAAATGGTGTAAATTCATTCAGCAGTTCCTGAGGAAATCAAGAAATAGAAATATCGATATCTGAGCACCAAGGAGGGTTTGCAAACCCTCCTGGGCACAAACTTTACTCTGATTGGCTGCCAACAGTGCAAACCAGGATGTGTTGGCAGGCATCTTGTGACTCGGTAACCGAGAAACCACAAGAAAAAGGGTGAAAAAAATATGAAAAACAAGAAAAGAGGGCAGGATAGAAACACCCTGACCCCCTACGCCTGCTCAGGGGGTCCTGCCAGAAAAAACATTTAAAAAATAAAAATCATCAGAATTCACGCTGGGTGCGTGACTCCTGCTGAAAAAAACTAAAATGAAGCACAGGCTCCCACGCTTCATTTATGGGGCAATGCTAACATTAAATAGAGGGGGCCCAGAGGGGCCCCAACGACCACCACCTCCCTGGGGCTATGCTATTTATATGCGGGGCACACAGCCCCTTAGCATCCCCGGGGACCACCACCTACCCGGGGCTTCTTTAATTGGATATGAGGGGACTTCCAGGCCCCCAAAGCCCCGGGGACCAACACCTCCCTTTGGCTTTATTTAATTATACATGAGGGGGGCATGTGGCCCCCCGCAGCCCCGGGAGCCGCAACCTCCCCGGGGCTTAAATTAATATAAAATAGGTGTGGGAGAGCTACTGCCTCCCCACACTGCCCCAGGGACCACATGTCAGCATGCATGTCAGCAGCTCTCCTTGAGCAAAAGCAATGCCGGCTCCCGCAGCAGGCGGGGAAGCGGCTAGGGTGGTGGGGGCATTGGGGCTCCCCCAACGATCCCCAACGCTAAGGGATAGCCCCCCTTCCTTTAGGTAAAAAAAGAGAATGGCCAGGTCCCGGGGGATGGGGTCCCCGGGGCCCAAATTGGGAGGCCGCTTAATGTATTAAAGTATTACAGTATATTAATATACTGTTATAAGTATATTATTATATTGTTTAATACATGAGCCTGGGGCCAAAACCCCAGATAACCCCCCTTGCAAAAACAGATTGTTTTGTGATAGGTCATTTGGATGTCTCCTCAATACCTTTTGGGCTCTTGCCTGTCACGGTTACTTGACTCACCCACTTAAATGAGGTATCATTTTTATCGGGAGACCTGGGGGAGTTTGTGAATCCAAGCAGATTCCAGAACTTTCCACACAGAAATTTGAGAAAAAAGTTATTGATTTTTTCAGCTAAATTTGAGGTTTGCAGGGGATTCTGGGTAGGGAAATGATGGGGGACCCATGCAAGCCATACCTTACTGGACTCCCCCAGGTGTCTAGTTTTCAGAAATGTGTGGGTTTAGTAGGTTTTCCTAGATGGCCGCCGAGCCTGTGGCCAGAAACTCATGGGACCCCACTGGCAAAACCAGGTTGTTTTGTGATAGGTAAGTTTGTTGTTGCATCAATAGATTTTGAGCCTTTGCCTGTCACGGGTACTTGAACCACTCACACAAGTGAGGTACCATGTTTCTTGGAAGACTTTGGGGAATGCGGGGAGGGTGGAATTTTGTTCCACACAGATTCCAGAACTTTCCACCACAGAAATGTGAGGAAAATGTGTTTTTTGGACAAATTTGTAGGTTTGCAAGCAATACTGGGTAACAGAACCTGGTGAGAGCCAGACAAGTCCCCCCTCCTGGATTCCCCTGGATGTCTAGTTTTTAAAAATGTATAGGTTTGCTAGGTTTCTCTCGATGCCGGCAGAGTTAGGCTTCAAAACCTACAGCTAGGCTCTTTGCAAAAAAAGGGTCAATTTTTACTGTGAAAATGTGGTGTGTCCACATTGCTTGTTGGTCCATTTCCTGTCGCAGGCACTAGGCCCACCCACACAAGTGAGGACCGTTTTTCTCTGAAGACTTTGAGGAACGCGGTGTGGGTGGAATTTGTGGAATCACACAGATTCCACAACTTTCCATCACAGAAATATGAGGAAAATGTGTTCTTTTTAAAACAAATGTTTAGGTTTGCAAGGAATTCTGGGTAATAGAACCTGGTGAGAACCAGTCAAGTCACCCCATCCTGCATTCCCCTGGGTGTCTAGTTATCAAAAATTTATAGGTTTGCTAGTTTTCCCTAGGTGCCGTTAGAGCTAGGGTTCAAAATCTACAGGCACTTTGTAAAAAAAGGGTCAGTTTTCACTGTAAAAATAAAGTGTGTCCATGTTGCGTTTTGAGCTGTTTCCTCTTGCGGGCACTAGGCCTCCCCACACAAATGAGGTACCATTTTGATCGGGAGACTTAGGTCAACAGAGAATTGTAGAGCAACTGTTATTACCTATTGGCTGTCGATGCATTTCTGCCTTCCAAATGAAAGACAATGTATAAAGAAGAAGTCATTTTGGAAAATGACCTATAATTCTCATTCTAGAGGGGCGTGGCTTCAGTCTCTTGCGGTCTTGGCTGCGAAATAACAACTTTATGGACGATGTTGGTTGTCTTGTCATTGTTGCTGCTTCGCGACCGCTATTTTGTCTCTCCAGCAGCGCTGACACGCCGACTTTCGATGTTTTCCTGAAAGACTGTGGTACTTTTGCTTCTACCGCTATTAATCTTCCTGGTTGACTCTCTCTCTTTGGATATCGTTTAATTTTTCCTACATGTCTCTAGGTTTTTCTCAGTGCCTCTTCTGACTGACTTAATAGCGGCGGCCATTTTGCGGCTTCTTCCTCCTCACAGATCCCTTCATTTTTCTGGTCCCGCTTTTGTCGTTCTTCTTTATGGGCAGAACTAAAGGCACTCTTCCTGCGAAGCCACCTAATAAGCACATCTTCATCAAGAATTCGAAGCTTTTTACCGAATTCTCCCACCTACAAGACTTTTCAACATCTCCTCCAGTGGATGATATGGCAGCTCCTGACCCTGCTTCGCCGTCCTCAGGGAAGTCCCTGACTAAACGCCTTAAGCAGAATCCATCGTCTCCGCCAAAATCATTGTCACCTGTCTCATTGGAGATTTTATTGGAAGAGATTAGGGCATTACGCCCTTTTATGGAAGAAACAAATACAAAACTTCACGTCCTCACAGACTCTTGGACGCAACTCGATAACAGAGTCACTGCAGTTGAGCACTCTATCTCTTCCATTACTGCTACTTGAGACAAGCTTTCTCCTCTACAATCTCAAGTCTCTACTCTCCAGCGCCAAGTCGAGGAGCTTGAAAATCGCAATAGTCGCAATAATCTCTGTATTTACGGACTTGCAGAGGGGCAGGAGGGGTCCGACCCCCTAACGTTTTTCTAATTTTTTATTCCCAAAGTCCTCCTTATGCCGGATGGCACCATGCTTAACATCCAGAGAGCGCACAGATTAGGCGGCCCTTCCTCATCTGCTTCTCCCTCACAGAAGCCAAGAGGGGTGATCCTATATTTCTTTGAATACACAGACTTATTAAAAGTTCTTTCCGCTGCCAAGTCTTCCCAACGTGTCACCTGGTCTGGAGCTACCTTATTTTTCGCCCAGGATTAGACCAAAGCTACAGCGAATAGAAGGAAGGCTTTCCTCAGCATGAGACCCGCTCTTCACGCAATGGGCGCTCAATAGGGACTCTTTCACCCTTGCCTCTTTAAAATCACCTATAACAACAGGACAACGACTTATGAGGATCCGCTCCGCCTTCAAAGCTTCATAAACTCTCACCACACCGACACCATGGATTCTTCCTCCTCAAATACTCGCTAATTATACGCTTTTTCTTTCATTATGTTGTTTTACCCTCCTTGTCGCATTATTGATTGTCTTTTTACTCCCTTGTGTTTTGTCTATACATTCATGTCTCATATGTCGTTATTGTTTTTATTCCCCATAGTTCTTTCCTTCTCCTGACGTGATGCCTCCCGGTCCCCCGTTCTGCTTGGTCCTGGTTGTACTGTCCGCCCCGTCTGGTTCCTTCCCTCCCCTCGTCTCTTTGAATTCCCCTCCTGTAGGTATGCTCTCAGTTCATATACTCCTTTTGTTGTTCATATGTACTCTTCTCTTACTATTTCCTTTGATACCTTCTGAACTTACCCTTTTCTCTTTACTTTTTTTCCTCTCTTTAGTCTTTCCCATCTCTTTCTCCTCTCTTCACTTTTTTCATTGCTCTCTCTCCCTCTCGCTCCCTCTCTTTCACGCTCTTCTCCCTTTTCTTGTCCTTCCCTTATTATATCAAGTGTTCTTTTCATTTTTCCTCTATTTCTGGTTCTATTCTCTTTTACTCATCATACACTTCAGTTTTACATTTGCTTATTGCATTGTATGCTTTTTGTATCAAAATGATTACTTCTTCTTGGTCACATTCAGAGTCACCTCATGGAATGTTAAAGGATTAAATAACCCTATTAAAAGACGAGTGCTTTCCCATTTGGCTAGTCTCAAAACTGACATTGCCATGTTACAAGAGACCCACCTTTCAGACTTAGAAGCGTCTAAGCTAAAAAGACTTTGGGTTGGCAATGTTTTCTCCCCCCCAGGTTTAGGGAAGAAGAATGGTGTTGTTATTCTTGTTCACAAAAAGTTTACTGTTTCTACTACTCATCAGGAAATTGATTCTGATGGTTGCTGGGTGATTACCAAATTATTAGTTGACAATGTACCTCTAGTGATCTTTAATGTCTATGCCCCAGTTTCTGTTGACAATAATTTTTGGACTCTCATATCTGACAAATTAATCCCTCTTGATGATAATGATGTTATTTTTGGTGGTGATTACAATCAAGTCCATGACCCCATCCTAGATATACATTCCCTGGTTAATTTTGTCCAGTCCAAAATGCACACTCAATTCACCTCTGCCATTCGGCATAAATCCCTGATTGCTATCTGGAGGCTTTGTCACCCTGACCTTCAGGAATATAGTTATTTCTCCCCTTCTCATAAACAATAGTCCCGCATTAATTACCTTTTCCTCAGTAAGTCCCTTGTCCAATGTACCCTTGCCTCAGAAATAGGTTCCATCTTGATATCTGATCCTGCCCCAGTCACTGTTAATTTCGATCTGATCCCTTTTTCTCATCCCTCTGGCAGATGGCGTTTTAATAACTCCCTTCTTGCAGATCCTAAATTCTCTGGTCAATTCAGTGCTTTTGTTGAAGACTTCTTCACTACAAATACCTCTTCTGACACCTCTCCGACTATGATATGTGACTCCTTTAAAGCAACCGCTCAAGGCTTTATAATTAACTATGTCTCTCAGAAGGGGGAGGCGCTAGGGGGCGCACGGCGGAATGGCTGGGTGACTGCACAGCTCCGCCGAACGACTCGAAAAACTTGGCTTGAGCTGTCTATCCCGGCCCCCATTGATGTCGGAACTCACAGTTTAGGGGTTGTGAACGCCTCTGGACCTGACAGCGACGAATGCGAGAGTCCATATAGCGCTCTGCCGCTATAAAACAGCGGCGAACACATGAGTGACCAGCGCGAGGTGCCAAGATGGCGGCGGGCGCCGCGGTTATCTGCGGAGCCAGGGAACGCGGGGAAACCTTTGGCCCCGGCGCCTAGACCTGAGGTGCGTTATTAATGCCACTCGATGAGAAACGGACTTCATGGGCGCTCAATTGCTGGGTGACCGTTGGATGTTGAGAGGCACTCGCGAGCGGCCCCTTTAAGGACACCTGGCCAATGCTTCACAAGATGGCGGCGCCCACGATCACAACGCGGACTGTGGCTGTTTCACCCGGCGGCAGGCAAGCACCGCGGCTGTAGTGGGACAGAGGTGAGGCGGAGCACGGAGGGGGGAGTCCCATCACACTCATTGTGAGGAGGGTCCTGCCTCTGTTTCCCAGCTCTGACAGTGCATGTGTGGTGGCAGCAGCTGTCAGTTTCAGACTAGATTATTGCAGCCCTCTGTACTCTGACCCTTCGGCCCTCCAGTTTCATCCCCTGAGTGACGGAGTGCACTGTGCGTTGCGGTGAGGGCATCGCTGGCTTCCGCCCAATATGTGTGCTCCTGAGCGCAAGTGACTGTCCTGTATACCACTCGGCGGCGGGCATCGGCGATCCGGCTGGGCTGGGGAGTGCGGGCAGTTACAGCACCTTCCCACTGCGGCCCATTGATTCACGTGACTGCCAGGATCGGCACAGCGCTGCTACTTGTCTATTCCCGGGAGGCGCCGTTTTCTGGACAGGATTTGTGCCAAGACAGGGGAGGATTACCAGAAAGCAAGGAAGGTCTGGGGCACGGCATGTTTCAGGTCCTCAACTGTGATTACACTGCGTGAAGGGCGTCAGCGCGACCCATCTGATGACGACCAGGTGCACGAGGGTCAAACAGGCAGAACAGGCAGAACTGTCTTCAACAGGCACCCACCAGTGGGGAGTGACTCACGCATGCACTCGTGCGTCCTCGCCTGTGACTCTTGCTAGATAGGAGGCGAGGACATACAACAAAGGCAGCTGGGGGACTGCTATACTGGGGTGCCCCCCGAGATCGCGACCAGAGACACGACCACGGCGGCAGCGGCCAGGACCACTAGAACCACGAGACGTATAGCGGTCAGTGGGCCTCCTGGATCATCCGAGATGGGGAAGCCGGACAAACACCAACAAAAAATCTCCTTTCAGAGCAGGAAGGCGCCAAAAAACACGGAACAGGTGACGGAGGAGGGGGAAGCGCCGATTGTGGAGCCCACGTCCAATATGGAAAAGATATTGCTGTCAATACAAGCTAATGTACAGGATATCAACGGGAAACTGGATAACCTGACGTGTCGGATGGATGGGATGTCGGACAAACTTGAGAAACATGACGAAAGGTTGGACACCGCCGAATCTAGAATATCGACAGTGGAGGATGAATCGCGTGCCACGACTAGCAAGTGTACCGGGATGGAGCGTGTCCTGGAGGTCATCAAAGCAAGGGAGGAGGATTTGGAAGCGCGCTCCAGATGCAATAATGTACGCATAGCAGGCCTGCCGGAATCTACCAACACGGGCAAGATGGAGGTCTACATAAAACAACTATGCCGGGACATTTTTGGGACTGAGGCACTGTCTCAAATTTTCATAGTGGAGAGAGCCCACAGATCCTTAGCGCCAAAGCCGAAACCGGGAGCGACACCAAGGCCGATTGTTGCAAGGATCCTCAATTATCGCGACAGAGACACCATCCTACGACTGGTGCGCGAGAAGGGGAAGATCACGCACCAAGGCAACACCTTGGAGTTCTACCCGGACCACACCATGGCGGTACAGCAGGCGAGGAAGGAATTCGCGTCCGTCAAGGCCAAACTCAGAGACTTAAAAGTGGGATATTCCATGCTATATCCAGCGCGGCTGAGAGTGACTTGGAATGACAAGGCAGTGGTGTTACCGACCCCAAGAGCAGCCCAAGAGTTTGTTAAAAAAGTGGTTCAGCAACACAAGCAGCAAGCGCGAGACGCTAGGCACACGGACTCGGACGAAGCAGAGAAAGAATGAGGGTGGTAAGCTGCACATTTATGGTAAGACTCCTTTTTACTATTCTCACAAGTGACCTCTTTGCATAGCCACGGGAGTCCCAGATCCATGGGCTCGTTGCTCACAGCCATTGACACTGGCCGGATTTTCAAATTTCGATTTACATGGGGCTGTACGCACACCGGCATCAAGACATATATCAAAGCTCAGCATGCATGGATGACATGATGGCGCAGAATGCTTTGCCCATTGGCTCCTTTCAGAGTTCACTGAAGAGACACTAACGATTTTGATTATGCATAGCGCCAGGCAATAACTGATAGTGGCCATGGATCACACAGCCTGTTGCCAAAGTACTGATAAGAGCCACTTTCTGTTTTGAACTTGTGATCTATAAGTCCCATTAGGCTCGCACTGGTGTCCTGGAAAGTATGACTAAGCGCACGATCGCTCTCCTGAGCGGATGGCCATGGATGGGGGGGTCCACATTGCGTGCCTATAAAGCACTGTGTTGCGCCATCAATTTGGTACGTCGGGTCCAATCCCCACATAGAGTGGTGAACTGTTACTAAGATGTTCATGTACATTGGCCTACTACAGGGCTCCATGCTCACTCACCAGAATACCGAGATCTGGGGGTGGAACCGGGAGGAACAGACTCAATACACATGTATGAATCGCGAATGTATGAGTAGTCCGCACTCATTCAGTTGGGTGTAGAGTTGTGCCCCAGGCGGACCTCCGAAAGGGTGATCCCCAACAAAGTTGTTTCTATATATTCGACTGTTTTTTAGGGATTGTTTATGATGGGGCATTGGCTTCGGCAGAATTGGGATGCTGGAGTGGGTGGGGACGGGGGGAAGGGGAGAACCGCTGGAGTGGGGAGGGGTAGGGAAAGTTGGGGCACTGTTCATGTTATGAGACCAAAGCAGATTCTACATGTTTCTTTAATGGGGGATGTGGGGCGGTGGGCTGATCGGGATCATATGCCGGCGTCTGAGATGACAATGTTTAGCACTGTTTCTGATTGTGATTGGTTGACACTGATAGTCCATTGGTTTGCTGTATGGCCCGGGTAACTAGAGGCACCGGAAGAGCACATGTCAACTTCCTCACGTGGAATGTTCGTGGCTTCGCACAGACGAAAAAAATACGACAAGTATTTGCCTATTTGAATAGATGGGAAATTGATATTGCTATGCTACAGGAGACACACATCGCGCCCAACACACACAAACACATAGGTAGTCGCTGGTCCGAGTCATCATATATGGCCACCTACTCATCGTACTCCAGAGGGGTGATTACACTGGTTCGCAGGGGGTTGAATTTCACAGTACATCAAGTCATAAGCGACCCTGGGGGTAGATATGTAATAGTGACTGGCATCCTACGTGGTCATAGACTGACACTTCTGAATGTTTATGGCCCTAACCTGGAGGCTCCTGAATTTTTCCAGGAACTATGGGGTCATCTGAGGTCACTCGCAAATTCGCATATTTTATGTGGGGGGGACTGGAACGTGACCCTGGAGGAGGGGGTGGATCGTTCCGCACATTCTTCAGAACCTCACAAACACTCCAGGGCGAAACTACTGCACATGATAGCCGATTTGTCACTAACTGACGTTTGGAGACACAGATTCCCCGATGCCCCGGGAGCCACGCACATTACGGCGCTACACCACAACTGGTCGCGGCTGGACTACTGGCTTGGTTCAGATAATATCACACTGTGGACACAGGACTTACAGGTCCTGCCGCGGTCATTGTCGGATCATAACCCTGTATTGCTAACTCTCACGATCCCTAACTATACCCCGCCTCCTTTCCATTGGCGATTTAATTCTCGTGCCCTAACCGATGTGATTTATGCAGACACCATACACAAAGCCATCAAAGAATACTTCCAATTCAATGAACCTGTTGTTGAGGATCCGGGTATATTGTGGGAGGCATTCAAGGCCACATTATGGGGTGTATGCATGACCACCACGATAGGCATCTTAAAAGACATACGCAAGCAAATCACATGCTGCGAGAAGCGCATGAGGGAACTGGAGACGGCCTACGAGACGACTCAGGATATCACACTGTTGGGTGAGCTTCGTAACTTACACTCCGAACACCAAACGTTCATAGAAGACGAAATTAAATACCTGGACAAAAAACATATAGCCAGATCTTATGGGGAAGGGGGCAGACCAGGCAGTGTGCTAGCGGCCAAGATATGCGAGGGTAAAGGACACACAGCTATACTTCGCGTGAAATCCGAAGGGGGCACGATACACACACACGCCACAGAAATATTGAAATGCTTTGCGAACATGTATGAGGATCTATATAAATCACGTCCAGTAGCAGAGAAAGATGAGATTTTTCGATATCTGGAAAATGTGGCAATAGGTTGGCTATCGGATGGGCAGAGGGAATTCTTGGCGTCCCCCATCACGGTGGAGGAGGTAACTGAGGTGATCGGAACTCTTCCAAATGGGAAGGCACCGGGCCCCGATGGTTACACCAACGAATTTTATAAACAGTATGTGGATACCCTTGCCCCCCACTTGGTGGGCATGTACGGCGCAGCTTTTGACAAAGCAGAACTACCCCCCACATTGCGTGAAGCGGTCATAATCGCTTTACTTAAACCTGCCAAAGATTCAGAATCGTGTGACTCTTATCGGCCGCTCTCTCTTATAAACACTGACACCAAAATATTGGCGAAATTATTGGCGATACGGTTGAAGCCACTGATGACCAACCTGGTTCTACCAGATCAGGCCGGTTTTATTCCTACACGCTCCACTTCTCACAATACCAGATCGCTGTTTGCCCTGTCACATTACCTCCAACCATCTACTCGGGCGGTGGCAGTTATGCTGGATGCCGCCAAGGCTTTCGATTCTATTGAGTGGACCTACTTGATTGCTATTTTACAAAGAATGGGCTTCCCAAAACGCTTCGTCCAGTGGGTATCCCTAATTTACACCAATCCATGCGCACGGGTTCGTATCAATGGGTACGTATCAGACCTATTTCACATACAGCGTGGTACCAGACAAGGGTGCCCGCTTTCACCTTTACTGTTCGCCTTGGCTCTCGAACCTCTAGCCTGTATCATTCGTCAAAATTACAAGTCGTCGGCACTGCAGTTTCCGTCCAGACCATTACATATCTCTTTGTACGCGGATGATATGCTGCTATACGTCCGTGACCCAAACACACATTTGAACCACATTTTGCGCGAGTATATCAAGTTTGGCGGTCATTCAGGGTTGGCCATAAACTGGTCCAAATCTTCCATTATTCCTCTGACGGACGCGACAACTCCTCAGGAAACTGACTACCCATTAGAGTGGCAATCAGAGCCGATACGATATTTGGGTGTGCTGTACCACAGGGACCCAGAGGTGGTTATACGGTCCAACTATGGAACAACCATTTCTAAATTGGAAGAAAAGATACACCGTTGGATACAACTACCACTATCCTTAGCGGATCGTATAGCGATAGTGAAAATGAACATACTACCTAAACTATTGTATCTTTTTACTAACATACCGATCACACCGCCCGGAGAAGTCTTCCGCCGTATAAAATCTCTTGTGTTAAAACTGATCTGGGCTGGCAAGCAGGCACGGGTGGACCTCCAAACACTAACACTACCGTACATTAAGGGTGGGTTCGGGGTGCCGGACTTCCTCTTATATTATCTATGCGCTCAGGCACAATATGCTGCATACTGGTACCACAACATACCGTACCTCACACACACTGCTATAGAGGAGGGGGATGCGGCACCGATACCGCTCACAGCGATCATCTCGCATACTCGTCAGCCACTACATGCTCAAGATATTAACACTATTGACACGACCGTTAAAGCTTGGGGGAAATTGAGCCACCTGGCCCATAAGACACCTTTATATGCGCCGGCAATGCACTTACATTACCACCAGGCACTCTCGGTCACGGGTGAAAAAGTAGGCATGTCCCTCTTACAGCAAGTGGGCCTTGTGCGAATGGGTGATCTGTTTCAAGAGGGCAGGTTTGTAAACTTGGAAGACTTAACCTACATACACAACAAAACGCCTATGTTTGCCTTCACACATTACAGACTGAAGAGGGCAATGCATGGACACTTTCCAACATTCCCCTCCAAACCTGATAGCCTAGAAACACTGCAGATGCTCATTACCACCCAAGACTTAACACACCTGGTGTCAAGACTGTACACCACAGCACAAGCAGAGACAACACACACCACTGACAGGGCCAAAGCTCGGTGGGACGCAGAGCTGGTGGAACCGCTCTCTGAGAAGGAATGGCAGCAAACTTGCGCGCTGACGCAAATACTTACCCCAAATGGGAATCTAAGAATCATTCATTACAAATTTGTGCATCAGGCATACTACACACCAGCGCGTATGCACAGGTTTGACCTGCAAGACAACGACCGATGCAAAAGATGTAATGACGAGGGCGCAGGATTTATACATCTAGCGTGGTCCTGTCCCAAGATACGTGATTATTGGACGGAAGTGATAGCAAAGGTGTCCGTGATGACAGAAGCTGTGCTGGAATGTACTATACGCACATGCCTGCTTGGTATTGTACCACAGCTTAAAGCTACCCGGCGTAAGTTCTGTGTCATAGCTCTATTGCTGGCTAAGAGACTGATAGCTAAGTGCTGGCACAGCAAGCAAGTGCCCAAATTATCAGATTGGATGCGTGATATTACTAGCTGCAGGGACAAACTACAGACTTATTAGGAAGATCTGCCTGCGAATACTAGGCCTAAAGACTTTTGGTGCTACTTCACTGACTATGTGCTAACACTAAATGAAGATGTGACTTAATGTTTCATTAATTCGTATTCATGTACGGCACCGGTTCACCCCCACAGCCCTGTATGCCCCTGGCATTCCTCGCTTCGCAATTTTCGTTATGATATATGGTTAAGCATGTAATGGTCTCCTATTGTCTGTTCTACTGTTTGTTTTTCGTTTACAGTTCTGCATCTACAAAATAAGAAAACTGCGAGACCTCAAACACTGCGTTGTTAGGCCGGACCGATCGATCATGCACTAAGAACTGTATGTATACATAAATGACAGGTTTTGTGTTTTACTTTGCAGCCGGCCCCAGGGTTGTAGGCTCTTAGCTGTGTACAACTAACAAGTGCTAATAAAGGTCTTCAGAAAAAAAAAAAAAAAACTATGTCTCTCAGAAGAAAAAGGGTTTTGAACAACAATCTTCCCTTCTCCTTGCTAAAATTCCTTCTGATTTCTCCTCTTACTTTCAATCACTCGCTTCTCCTCATTCATCCCTTGTTGACTTTGCTTCGCTCAAATCAGATATAACCCTATTAGAAATTTCTCATGCATTTTCAGTTCTCAGACGTGGAAAGCTCCTGGCCCAGATGGCTATACTATTGAATTTTATGCCTATTTTTCGAAACTTCTCCTCTCACATTTACTCCTTTTATTTAATTATTTTATTGCTAACGGCTTTTCCCAAGGTACTTTTCAAGATGCTATGATTTGTTTCATCCCCAAAGATAATAAAGACCCCTCCCTCTTTTTGTAAGAATTACCGTCCTATCTCCCTTGTGAATACAGACTATAAGATCTTTGCCAAGCTCCTTGCCTTACGCATTGACCCCATTTTACCCGACTCATTGGTCCTGAACAGTCTGGTTTCGTCAAAGGGAGTTTGTCCTCTGACAATTCTAGAGTCTTCTTTAATGTCCTTAGTAAAGCTTCTTCTTTACATTACCCACTTGTGGCCATTACATTAGATGCCGAAAAAGCGTTCGATCGGATTAGTTGGGATTTCATGTTTCGTGCCCTTTCATGGATTGGTTTCCCTCCCAAATTGATTTCCCTTATTTCCCTTTTATACTCCGGTCCCAGAGCTTCTATTTTTGCTAATGGGAAAGTTTCTGACTACTTTTCTATTTCCAAAGGAGTCCGCCCGGGCAGCCCCCAATCAATAAACAATAAACAATAATATTTATTGTTTATTGTAGCATTAGAGCCATTTCTGACTAAAATACGACAGGACACTCAAATCACCTGCTTTAATCCAGGTCCTAATCAAGTTAAATTGTCCGCCTATGCCAACGATATCCTTTTGTATTGTTCCAACCCCAAATCCTCTTTACCTTCTTTTCTTAGTCAGGTTGACGTTTTTTCGTCAGTCTCCGGCTATCGTCTTAAACGTGATAAGTGTGAAGTCCTACCCCTTAATGTCCTATGTCTTCGTCATTATTTTGACCACACTGGTTTCTCCTGGCAACCGACCAAAGTTAAATATTTAGGATTGTGGTTCTCTCCCTCTATTTCAGACACCTTAAAAGCTCATTTTGATTCTATCACAAAAAAATTGACTGATTCTATTACCAGATGGCATCCTTTGTTTCTCTCGTGGTGGGGTAGATTAGATTCAATTAAAATGATGTTGGCCCGATCATTCTTTATTCACTTTCCATGATACCTGTTCATATACCTGGTTAATATTTTAAAAGATTAGATTCTATATTTTTGAAATTTCTCTGGAAAAATAAACCCTCACATATCGCTTTATCTTCTCTTAAAAAAGATAAGACAACTGGGGGTCTTAAATTCCTGGATTTTAAATCCTATCATTATTCTTTTATCCTCAAACAAGCTTCTCGTTGGCTATCTAATGACCTCCCTACTCACCCTCCAGTATGTTTATCCTTGGTAAAATCTCTTATCTCACTGTTCGATTTTTCTAAAACTCTTGCTTTTTCTGCTAATGCTTCTTTCCTACAGTCTCCTGACATTGCCCATACACACCATCTATTAACTCCCCTATTACCCTCTTCTTATCCTTCTCTTTCATCTTTATCTCTGCAACCCATATGACATAATAAACTACTCCGTATCAAAAACCACTCTTTTTTCTGGAAATCTCGGAGATCCAAAGGATTACTATGGATTTCCCAACTACTGCTTGATAATGTTCCCCTAACTTTTGCTGATCTCCAATCACAATTTCATCTTCCTACATCTTTTCAGAAGCAATTTGATCTTCTTCTTCAGGCTCTTCTCCAATACCTTCAATCTCTTCCCCTCCCTCCTGATTTTCCTTCCTCCTGCTCCACTATTTTCCTACTTCTGGACGCCTCTCCCTCGGCCTCTCGTATTTACAATTGTACCGCTACTCAGTGTTATCTTGCCGCTTCAACCGTGCTCCTGACCACGAGGATTCTAAGGGGTTCTGCTGTCACCTTTCACGGCCCCCGCTTCGCGGGTGCAGTTCATGGAACTGTGGGGCAGAGTATTTTGACATTGAGGGACTGCGAGGCACAGCAGGAATAGCGCCACACACCTGCTGCCTCTTCCCTCATTGGACACGCCCACTCCTGGCTCTACATCATCGCAGCACTGCCTCCGCTCCATGGGTGCCGCTACTCAGTGTTATCTTGCCGCTTCAACCCTGCTCCTGACCACGAGGATTCTAAGGATTTCTGCTGTCACCTTTCACGGCCCCCGCTTCACAGGTGCCGTTCACGGATCTGTGGGGCACAGTATTTTGACATTGAGGGACTGTGAGGCCCAGCAGGCATAGCGCCACACACCTGCTTCCTCTTCCCTCATTGGACACGCCCCCTCCTGGCTCTACATCATCGCAGCACGGCCTCCACTCCACGGGTGCCGCTACTCAGTGTTATCTTGCTGCTTCAACCCTGCTCCTGACCACGAGGATTCTAAGGGTTTCTGCTGTCACCTTTCACGGCCCCCGCTTCGCATGTGCCATTCACGGAACTGTGGGGCAGAGTATTTTGATATTGAGGGACTACGAGGCCCAGCAGGCATAGCGCCACACACCTGCTGCCTCTTCCCTCATTGGACACACCCCCCTCCAGGGAGGTCCTTATAATCTTATCAATTTCCCACAACGCGGGACGCGCGCGTGCATGCGCCGGGCTAAGCCGGGGCAAAGGGTGGGCCGTCTGTGGCCGTCCGGGGCCGGAAGAGGCTGGGCAGGGCCACCCCTTTTGGCTTTTGGTTCTAAGATATTAATTCTATACTGTTTGTCAACCTTGTATAGAAAATATATCAAATTTTGTTAGATCTACCAAAGGACTTGGGTGCTTTTGTTATAATGGCTTTACGTTCAGGGAAAAATAGATTGGTAGCTATAAAAACAAACGCTGGGTTGGTCACGGGTACTCTGGATGACTTTTTCACAAGGACTACGAGAATTATAGAGAAAGAAATAGCCCTTGCAGAAAAGCGTTTATCATTAGGTATTTTGATGGGTAAAAGATCTTCCTTAGGTGTAATTGGGGCTGCTGTAACTCCAGCTGAACTTAATGAGTTGGCCCCTTTGGTAATTACTAGCCCAATCCCATGCATATTAGAGGCAGGATTAGAAGGTTATCATACTGGCAATGCATCAATTCTAACTGCACTTAGTCCACCTCCTAGTGAACTAAGCTGTAGAACTTCAACACCTAACTTACCTATTACCCCCACTCATGCTCCCCAACCACAGCAAGTATTAGATCAGGGATAGGATGATGGAAATGTAGTGAGTTTAGTAACTCCCAAACCGGCGAAAAAGAAGAGAGGGGGAGGACAAAGAAAGAGTGGGGATGTCAGGAAAAAAAGGACAAAGAGACAACCTAAAATGCAAACTGCTCTGGTTCCTCTAGAGCCGGTAGTTGAGATTGTAAACCAAAACGGTGTTTTGGATGACAAAATCCTCTCCCAGACTCAAGAGACTTCTAGTGATGACCTTCTTGCCAAAATGGAAATATTAGTAAGGTCAATAATATTGCCTCTGATTAATTGAACGAAGGTAATTATAGAAAAACTGGATAGGCTAGAGGAAATTGCTAAAGGGAACATGTCAAAAATTGACTTAGTGATTAAAAGCAGGAATAAGAAGGAGGTTAGAGTTGATTCTGTTACACAATCAGCAAATGCTACTCAAGCAGTAACATCCGTAATTACTGCAGAACTGAATGCTTCATCGGGCTTAGAGGTTAATGGTGTGGCACAGCGGAAACCTTCAGCACCCAATGTAACCAGGATGGCACCCTTGAAAAAGGCTTCCATCCCAAAGCAAGAGCCAACCCAGTTTTTAGCGCCGCACCACAGGGCAGACAACTGATTAAAAAGAGGTCCCTATGTGTAAATCTTCCCCCAGAATCAATCCCTTTCACAGTTATTTTAACAGGGGTACCAGAACTTAGTCCAGATTCCAAGGAATCTGATAGGGAATTAAAAAATAAAGTTATTTTCTGGCTTAGTAGGAACAGAAGATTACCCTCGGGTTCCAATGCAGAGATTTTAGGCGTAAGGAGGGTGTCTTGGTTAGGACATACTGTACAAACAAAGGGGACAGACAGATTTATTTTGCATTTCTGATCCCACCCAGCCAATTAGTTCTGGAGGGTCGTCTATTTTATTTTAGTTTTTTTGTATTTTTAGAAAAACATTCAATTCAATTGTTTCATTTAAATATGTCATCAAATAGACAGTCAGCAAACAGTGAAAAATACATAAGAACAAGTGCAATGTGCAATAATATACAAGTGCTGTACAAGTTCTCAAAATCAATACTAACAGATCACATCAACACGACCCCAAAACAAGCACCACACCCAGAGCACAATATTTGGCGCCAATCCAGTGAAGGGTCACAAATCAATCAAAGCATTTGTATAGCGCGCTACTCACCCGGAGGGTCTCAAGGCGCATGGGGGAGGGGGGTCTACTACTGCTCGAACAGCCAGGTCTTGAGTTGCTTCCTGAAGGCGAGGTGGTCTTGGGTCAGGCGGAGGTGGATGGGGAGGGAGTTCCACGTCTTGGCCGCCAGGTAGGAGAAGGTTCTTCCTCCCGTTGTGGCTCTTCGGATGCGGGGGACGGCGGCGAGGGCGTGGTTGGTCGATCGAAGCTGGCGGGTGGGAGTGTAGAAGGTCAGACGGTCGGTGAGGTATCTTGGTCCTTGGTTGTGGAGAGCCTTGTGTGCGTGGGTGAGGAGTCGGAACGTTATTCTCTTGCTGACAGGGAGCCAGTGCAGGTTTCTCAGGTGTACGGAGATGTGGCTGTGTCGGGGAATGTCCAGGATGGATGTATGTCGTTACAACGCATACTTTTACTCCGCATACCATTACAACGCGGTATTTACAACGCATACCGCTACAACGCATAGCGCTTTGGGGTGCTGGATAGTGGTAAGTATAATTTACTATTCTAACTCCAGTCCCCGTGGACCCTAGGGAAGGTGTTGGATAGTGAATCAAACTTACCTCTTATCCTAGAGCGCCCCCCAGCGCAATGCGTTGTAACGGTATGCGTTGTAATGCCTGCGTTGTAGTGGTAGTGCGGAGTAAAAAATGCGCTGTAACAGGTGCATACCGTCCAGGATGAGTCACGCGGAGGCGTTCTGAATGCGCTGGAGTCTTTTCTGGAGCTTTGCTGTGGTTCCGGCGTAGAGGGAGTTGCCGTAGTCCAGTCGGCTGGTGACGAGGGCCTGGGTGACCGTCTTCCTGGTTTCGGTGGGGATCCACCGGAAGATCTTACGTAGCATGCGCAGGATGTTGAAGCATGACGAGGAGACCGCGTTGACTTGTCTGGTCATGGAGAGGGAGGAGTCCAGGATGAAGCCCAGGTTACGTGCGTGGTCTGTTGGTTTGGGTGCGCTGCCCAGGGCAGGGGGCCACCAGGAGTCGTCCCTGGTGGAGGGCGAAGATCCCAGGAGGAGGACCTCCGTCTTATCTGAGTTCAGTTTCAGGCGGCTGTTCATCATCCACTCGGCTACGTCTTTCATCCCTTCGTGTAGGTTGGTTCTGGCGGTGGCGGGGTCGTTGGTGAGGGAGAGGATCAGCTGGGTGTCGTCGGCGTAGGAGATGATGTTGAGGTTGTGTTGGCGTGCGCTGGTCGCAAGGGGGCTCATGTAGATGTTGAACAGTGTGGGGCTGAGTGATGATCCTTGTGGTACGCCGCAGATGACTTCGGTGGCCTCTGATCTGAACAGGGGGAGGCGGACTCTCTGTGTCCTTCCGGCGAGGAAGGAGAGGATCCATTCCAGTGCCTTCTCCTGGATTCTGATGTTGTTGAGGAGCTGTACTAGGGTGCGGTGGCAGACCGTGTCGAACGCCGCGGAGAGGTCCAGGAGGATGAGGGCTGCAGTTTCCCCGTTGTCGAGCAGGGTTCGGATGTCGTCGGTGGCTGCGATGAGGGCAGTCTCAGTGCTGTGGTTGGCTCGGAAGCCGGAATGCGAGTGGTCGAGGGATCCGTTCGTCTCGAGGAAAGCGGCAAGCTGTCTGTTGACGGTCTTCTCGATGACTTTGGCAGGAAAAGGAAGAAGCGCGATGGGGCGGTAGTTTTTGAGGTCGGTGGGGTCAGCTGATGGTTTCTTCAGTAGGGCGCTGAGTTCAGCGTGCTTCCAGCTCTCCGGGAAGGTGGCGGTGTCGAAGGAGGCGTTGATGATGTCCCGGAGATGGGGTGCGATGACGGAGTCGGCCTTGGGTAAGACGTGGTGGGGGCATGGGTCGGTTGGGGATCCGGAGTGGATGGAGTTCATCGTGCGGATGGTGTCTTCGGTGTTGATCGGGGTCCAGGCGCGGAGGGTGGTGGTGGGGGGCATTGGTACGGTCGTAGGGTGCGTCGGCTGTGTGCTGAAACTGTTGTGTATGTCTGCGATCTTGCTGTGGAAGAACGAGGCGAGCGAGTTGCAGAGGTCTTGAGAGGGAGTGATGTTGTTGTTTCCGGCGCTAGGGTTCGAGAGCTCTTTGACGATGTTGAAGAGTTCCTTGCTGTTGTGGGCGTTGTTGTCCCTGTTCAGTGTGTAATCTTACAGTGGAGGGCTCTCTATTCACAGATGGAAAGAAATTCTGGCGGCACAAGGAACATACCAATTGTAAAACTAAGTATGTGGTATATGCCATTCAATGTCCATGCCAAAAGGTGTATATTGGCAAAACAACACAAGAAGTCAGACAAAGGATTATCCAACATCGGTCCAGAATCAACAACAAAATCTTGACTGCCCCGTTGGTGTCTCACTTCCTACAGAAGAATCATAAGTTGGACGAATTGAAATGGACAGTGCTAAAATAAAATAGACGACCCTCCAGAACTAATTGGCTGGGTGGGATCAGAAATGAAAAATAAATCTGTCTGGCCCCTTTGTTTGTTCAGTATATTATAGTGGTCCAAGCCAGTGCAGATACAGGACCCAAAACTTTGTTCTTGCCCTGTTGGTTAGGACATAGCACTAAGGATCTCGAGGGTGGCTGTGTAATTATTAACCTCAGAGATCCCTGGGCTGGTGAATATATTTGTAGGAAGCCACGCTTTGGCCGTTTAGGTGATATACAATCAATTGGTCTACATTATTTTTACCCCCATTCAAATATAGATCTCCAATTTATGCCAAAGAACCCTACTTGGGGTAGACCATTCTGGATAAATACACCTGGTGGTGTTCCTCAATTTTCACATTTTCCACATTTTTTGCCCATAAGAAATAGGTTTGAATCCCTTATGGGTCTGGAGGGAGTGGACTGACTCCGAAAGGATTGTACTTTTAATGGGGGGACGGTTGAATATGTGGAAAACGTTATTCTATCTAGTTTGACCAAGAAAAGACAGGATGAAGTAGCAGGTCCTTGGGTAAAGAAGGTCAGGAATATAACCCGAACCCTTGATGGGCTAAATGTTAAACCGGTAGCCCACAGTGGAGATGAGAATGATGTTGCTCAAGTGAATATGGGAACTGGAGGTAAAGATAATCTCAACTCTGTTTTAAATCAGCAGCGTAGAGAAAACTCCAATAATATTAGAAGTATAAACTCCCCTTATGCTGATGTAGCAAGTAATGTTATAGAAACAATAGTGGGTGAGAGTGATATAGTCCAGCTTAATGGAAAAGCACCACAGGGGTAAAGATGGTAACTTGGCTGAGGACAGCTACTTTCGTTTGATTTCCTGGAATATAGCTGGCCTTTGGCGGAGGCTAGAGGATCCGGCGTGGTTAAAATTCATTGAATCCTTTGACATTATCTGTCTCCAGGAGACATGGAGTATAGTGGATCATAGCCTGGATGGTTACCAAATGTTTAATGTTCTTGCTGAGCCTTCACAAGCAGGAAGAGCTAAAGGTGGGCTTGTGATAGCTATCTCTGTAAAGTATAATCTAACACATGTGATTCGTTTGGTTGAATCTCCTTGGTACCAATTACTTATGATCAAGGACTTATTCTCAGTACCCCTTCTTATAATAAATTGGTATTACAATATATTTGATTCCCATGCAACCTCACTTATTGAAAAATTACAGGATGAAATTGTTAAGGTTACAAACAGGGTTTTCCCTCTTTTTATTATATGGTTAGGTGATTTTAATTGTGTGCTGTGTAAATTTAGTGGGTCTAGAGTGTGTGGATTGGTGGAATCAAGTGACCAGCCTCTGGCTCATTTTACCCATTCGAAACAGGGGGATGCTTTGAATAGTATTGTTATAAATAATGATTTATGTGTCCTGGATATGCCTAGCTTTTCCGGCCCAATGGGTATACCCACTTTTCAGGGTAAAGGGGGCCGAGTGAGTACAATTGATTTTGCTATGGTATCCATGGGTTCTGCACATCTTGTAAAGGATTTTAAGATTGAGGTGAATCCTGCCAGTGACCACAACCCCCTAATCGTGAGTTTTAACCCTATCCTTGAGAAAACCCAGACCGCGGAAAAGCCGATAAAATATAGTCAACATCAGGGGGTCACCTTAAGGTGGGACAAGGTAGACGTGAGGCAATTGGAGGCGGATATCTTCAAGAAAAATAAGGCAGGTTTAGAAATCTGTTTGACGCCTACGTCTGAACCAGACTTTAGAATCTAGAATTTTGAATCCCTGCTAGGAAATGTGGCATCACACCTTGTAAAAACAGTGGGGGGGAGACAAGATAGGGGACCTAAATGGTTTGACGCAGAATGCTCTGCTGCGCAAACAAGTTTAACAACTTTGCCTGTTACACGTCCAGAGCTACGAAAGGCGCACACGCCTAAAGACTGCATTTACCATGATGCTTGAGGGTTACACCCGCTGGTGAGGTCAGAAGTGTGCGACCCAAAGACTTTTCACTTTATATGGTTCCCTTGAACCTTGGAGCTGACGAGCTCGAACTCCGCATCTTCACGCCACGAGGGGTACCAAACCTGTTAATACTTTGGCGACCTATCCAGTAATCCCTGAAAAAACCTACACTCTGCTGATGAGGAACAACAATTCTGAAACACCGGTGTACAGAGTTGGTGCTGCAACTTTGCCTGTTACACGTCCAGAGCTACGGAAGGCGCACACGCCTAAAGACTGCATTTACCATGATGCTCGAGGGTTACACCCGCTGGTGAGGTCAGAAGTGGTCGACCCATAGACTTTTCAAGTTTAACAAAGGCTTTACGCCAAGTACCATGCGATAGAGACTTGGTTAGATCGGCTAGGAGAAGGTATAGAGACGCAATTAGTAGACGGAAAACTGAGTTAAGGACTAAGGCCTGGGAAGATCTGGAGAAAGCGGCTGAACTGACTAGGCTTTATTGGGAGGTAATAAACCGACCATTTTTAAAATCTGAAGAAAAGGGTACCATGCAAGTGCACATACCAGAAGACTCCTGGGTAGCTCATTATTGTAAAATCTTTAATCCAAATGAGGTATTGCTAACTACTACTGTGGGAGTTGGTGACTTCAATATGGAGTCAGACAAACTATTTAGTGCCTCATTAACCCTTTCAGAGGTAAAGATTGCCTTGAGTAAGGGTACTGCATTAAAGGCCCCAGGGCCAGATGCAGTACCCTTGGATCTTTTTAAACATAACTTGGAGGTTTGGTCACCACTCTTATTAAATGTATTTAAGGCAATAGTGGTGGGGTTTATTCCAATTTCCTGGAAAGAGGCTGTAGTGGTACCTATTTTTAAAAAGGGTGACAAGTCTGACCCGTGCTGCTACATACCGATATCACTAATAGATGCGTCCTTCAAACTAATGGGCAGAGTGATATTGGCACGCCTCGAAACATGAGCTGAGTCAGTAGGCATTATTGTGGATTCCCAGTATGGGTTTAGAAAAGGTAAAGGAACTACCGAGCAGTGTCTCAATTTGGCACTAATTATGGGCAAGTACATGGGGGCCAAGCATAGTTCCATCCACTTGGCATTCATGGACTTGTCCAGTGCCTTTGACACTGTATGCAGGGGTAAGCTGTGGCAGATGATGGAGACCATGGGGTTTGAGTAACCATTGGTCACCTTGCTTCGTAGACTCCATGCTGCCACAACAGTGAGAATTAGATATGACCCTGGCGGGGAGAAGACTAAACCTATACCATCCACTGAGGGTGTCCACCAGGGATGCATCTTAGCTCCCTTTTTATTCTTGGTTTATACCAATGGATTAGAAAGCTTTTTGTTGGAATGTGGTGCTGACTTTCCTCAGGCTAATGGTAAAAGGATACCAATGTTGTCATACGCAGACGACACAGTTTTAATGACCCTCACTGCCAATAGCATGCAGATTTGTTTGAATGCTTTTGATATATTTATGGAAAGCTTAGATCTTAGGGTCAATTTCACTAAATCTTTTGTCATGACCTGCGGCCCATAAGGTGTAAAAACCCGCAGGTATATGGTGAAAGACTCAATTATTGTGAAAGTTGACAACTTTAATTACCTGGGTAACCTATTTAACAAGAAACTGAATTGGGACCCTCTGATATCAGCTCGGGTCCAAAAGGTTATACTATCAATTGGAGCCCTTTTTCGTTTTGCCAGCAAACTGGGTAATAGGCCAATAGCAGAATTAATATCCCTATATAAAGTCAAGTGTGTCTCCGTTCAACTTTCGGGGCTGGAGTCTGGGGGTCACAAAATAGTGAAAAGTTACAGGTTATGGAGAACAAATTTATAAAGCGTCTCCTATCTGTCCCATCTGGTACTTCGAACGGTTTCTGTCATGGGGAGGTGGGTATGGAGTTTGTAAGTGACATTATACATGTCTCTTCCCTATTGCTATGGTCTAAAGTTTGGCAATCTGAAGAAGTGAAATTGACAAAGGAAATTTTACAAGACTGCCTTAAACTTGACCATTGTATGGAGATTCCATGGCTGCTATATGTTTGGGATACCTTCTACAAGATTGGGTTAGGTAATATATTTGAAAACCCTGACATGATTGGTAAGGATTCTAAGTTAACTATTTAAAATGCCTATTGTTTTAACTTGGGTACCTTAAGGCAGTTATCGGGAGGGTTTCCACGCCGGCCGAACCTACCTCTGCTCCGCTGAGGCGTGTTGTCAGTCTCCTGTTCCTGTGGGACGGCCGGGCTTTGCTCCGCCGAAAACCATCGCCCTACACTTTCTGACTGGCCGGGCTTGGCTCCGCCGGTCGGGACAACACCGGGACTACAGCCCCCAGCAGCCTCAATGCCAGGACGCCTCCCCCCTCCTCACACAGCGCCAGGAGGCGCATAAAGCTATGCCTGCTGCCGAGGACCTGGTAACAGTTATCAGGAGGGTCTCCACGCAGGCCGAGCCTACCTCTGCTCCGCAAAGGTAACCATTCCTCACGACCTAGTATAAACTGGTAGCTGCCAACTATAGCACTGATGGAGGCCAAAAGCAGGGCCACGGCCACGGCCAAAAAGACTCCTATGCATACACGATCAGCAACTAGGAAATTAACATTGGCGCCGATCCCACTACCTACTCTAACCACAATTGACAGAATGTTACAGCAAATTATTGGGGTCTTTGTTAATGCGATTGAAAATACCGAGAGACGACTATCACTACCACCCAGCATGTGCCTTATAACTCAATCGCCACAAGTAGTAAACTCACTTGCAAATACCTCAAATGTAACAACTTTATCACATGACTCAATTCTATTACAATCCTATGCAGGTTTGCCAGGGAATGAGTCGAATCAAGTTGATGCACCACAACCGTTAGAACCTACTGTGTTTGCTGCTAGGGAGAGTAGATTGTCACTAACTCCGAACCTGCTAACAAGTGAGATACCCCAACCTTTAATAGTGAATGATGTGCCTAATGTTGCAGTGGAGACGGATGGCTGTGGCATTAACAACTTTATTCCCATAGCTGATTCATCTAACACCAGTCTGCCAAGTAGTGTGAGCGACCAGGGGTCTAACCGGCCTAAACATAAACCCGCTCAAAGTAGGAAACTGTTGGTTATTAATAGGCTGGGCAAGAGATATAGATACAAAAGAAAGAAAGTAATCCAAACACCACTAGATAATGGAAGTGGGGGAGAGACACTGCAGCAGAGCGGAAACAAATGCTCAAAGGAAAATCATATAACCACTCAGCAAAATCTAACCCTAACTAATACAGAGAGACTGGCACAACAACTAGAGTGCATGATAAAATCCCGAATTGCACCAGTGGCTGAAAGGTTAAAGTCCCTAAGTGAAAAAGTGGAGAATTTGGAAAAACTGGGTATAGCTAACTTAGATCTATTAGAACATCTTGGCACACAAGTCAAGTTATCTGCAATTAACGCACCAAATGGGAAACCCAGCAATAATACGCCAAGCAGTGCAATTAGAGTACTTAGTATCCCAACCCCGGTAGCAACAGTAAGCGAACCGAAAAAGCTAACCACCATCGCCCCAAATATAACAACGGGGCAGAAAGCCGATGTGGGACAAAGGGAGACAGGTGGCCCCATTCACAACAACAAGAACTTGCCAGCACCAATGCGCCACATTAATAATATCATCCCTGCTACGATTAACCTCCCACCAGAATGTAGACCGTATGTAGCTATCCTTGCTAATGTCCCTGAACTGAAGCCCACCCAATTCGAAAATCAGGAAACCTTGAAAAACAAAACCCTGTACTGGCTTGCCAAAAACTGTGGATTTCCAACACGAGGGCAAATCAGATTATTTCCACGCAGAGAGTAGGATGGGTGGGACCGAGCAAAAAGGAGATAAATGGGGACTGTATAGTTATAAACTTCAGGGTTCCCGAATGGGCTAGAGACTCGATTTTAAATGCACCTATACCCTCTAATCACGAATATAACACTACCCTGCTTCCCCTGGACTATTTCTACAGGAAACAGTTAGGAAGACAACTCACAATGCAGACTTTTAATCACCCTAGGGCTGTACATCTGAATTATTTCAATGTAGCCTACGAACCAGCACCATTGTATAATATATGGGACAATTTCACAATCCCACAGATTTCAGGTGTTTAGTTCACTAGAGGAGAATGACTGACTGAAGGAATCATCTGTGGTTTTGCATTCTGAAACTACTGTACCTGGTGGAATAGCCACAACCGAACAGGGGCTATGGGGTAAAATTGGGGCAGAAGGTGACATTGTGTTAAATATGACTAATATTGACCAGTGTAAAAACGATGATATAATCATGCCAAATGTAACCACCATTACAGACATAAATCTGAATGTGAGTCTAGAAACACCGCAATTGATTGATCATCCTGATGTTTTGCAAGGCAACCCTGTTGACTTTTTAAAGGTTATTACCTGGAATATAGCGGGAATTGCTGGTAAAGTAACTACTCCATTCTGGGATAATTTCATCATGCAGGGTTACAACATAATATGTCTACAAGAGACGTGGCAGGCATAGAGCACAAATTCAAGTTGAAGGATACACTACTTATAGCGTGAATGCAGTAGCATCTCAGGCAGGTAGAGCAAAGGGTGGTTTATTGACTCTGGTATCCACTACCCTAACGGAGTTTAGCCCTGGTGGATATGTGGAGGTGGGTCAGCATGCCTCAGTTTTACGTCTGGTACATAGTAAATGTAGGGATCACGGCTGAGAGATCAAATGGTATGAGGATCAAGTGGATCAAAATAGACCCTACACATAGTAAATGTAGGGATCACTGCTAAGAGACCAAATGGTATGAGGATCAAGTGGATCAAAATAGACCCTACACAATTTATGGTGGATATAATTCTCAAATGCAGTAGTGAGGTAGGCTATTGCTTAGCACCTAATGTGATCCCGTCCATTTTACTTTCTAACTTTCTGCAAATAACTAAAACAATTGAGAACTCCCTTGCAGCAAGAAATAGAAAGCCGAGGAGAATCAAAGCTGTGTGGTTTGATAAGCACTGTGCCCAGTCATTAAAAAAGCTAAAAAAAAGGGCTTGATTATAAGACTGCCTTAGCATCCAGAAAAAAAGAGCTGCAAAATGAAGTATGGATGAAATTGGATATGGCTGCAGAAACAAAAGATCATAAATTATTCTGGGAAACTGTAAATAGCCCCTTTCTAAAGAATGATAACATCCCTGAAATTAGTTCTCATGTGGGTTGCCGCGCATGGATCGCCCATTTTACTGGGATTTTTAACTCTGATTTTAATCCAGATGGGCCAATTGTAATTGTAGACACAGTACCATGTTCTAAGTGGCAGAAAATGCAGCTATCTGTGACCTTAAATGAGGTTACGGAGGCAATCAGAAATAGTAAGGGTGGCAAAGCCACTGTGCCTGATGGGGTGCACATGGACTTTTATAAATATGAAATGACTCTATGGGCCCCAATATTGACACGTTACTTTAACACGGCCATAGAAGATAGGTTTCCAATAACATGGGGACAGTCAATTATTGTGCCGCTCTATAAAAAAGGTTCCAGGTCAGAAGCACGAAATTACCGTCCTATCTCACTCCTGGACTCGTCAGTTAAAATCCTCAGTCGAGTTCTATTAGTGAGACTGGAAGCCTGGGTCGAGGAAAATAACATCTTATCCCCAGTGCAGTACGGGTTCCGTAAGGGGATGGGAACAATGGAGCAGTGTGTGAACCTGGAACTTATAGTCAGCAAGTACACTAAAGCTAAAGATGGTAACCTATTATTGTGCTTTGCTGACTTGAGTTAAGCATTTGATCTGGTCGAACACGCACTGCTCTGGCCTGTTTTGCTGGCAATGGGCGCCCCAATTGAAATCATCCACCTTTTGGCCAGGTTGTATGACAACCTGTCCAGTAAAGTCAGATTTGGATCAGATGGAGAGTGCACCCCTTTCTTTAAAATTAATAGAGGTATCCGACAAGGATGTGTACTTGCCCCAATCCTGTTTTATCTTTTTATAAATCAGGTAGACCAAATTTTAAGACAAACTAATGCAGATGCACCTATTATTAACGGTAACCCAATTCCAATACTTTTATATGCGGATGACGCTGTTCTTCTCTCCAGGACCCAAAATGGATTGCAACAATTGATTAATAGGTTTTACACATTCACTGAGAGTAGGAAGTTGAAAATTAATAAAGGAAAGACTTTCACAATGGCATGTGGCAAGAAACCAAGAAAATGTAGGTCCTTTTTTTTAGATGGGGAGAAACTAGAATCCGTTAGGAGTTTCTGTTACCTAGGCATCACTTTTTCAGGAGATGAGAGATGGGCCAATGAACAAGACAGTGTCCATTTTAAACTGGCTAGGAATACAAGTTGTGTTTTTAGATTTGCTGCTAAATTAGGGGGCCGCAGAATTCACGAGATGTTGTCAATATATAACTCAAGATGTATAACATCAACCCTATACGGGGCCGGGATATGGGGATATCATGCCCAGAGTGCTAACTTGATTCAGCGTGCGGAGAATGCCTTCTTGAAACGATTACTTTGTGTCCCGGCTACGGCCTCAACTGAGATAGTACATAGGGAACTTGGCATGAATCACGTTAATGACTTAATTGCTTTACGCCCCTTGTCCCTATGGCGTTCAATCTGGGCGAAAGAAGAGACAAAATTCACCCAGGATGTGATTAATGATTGTTTAAAGCTCGACCGCTGCTCAAATATTCCTTGGTTATGCCACATACAACACTGGTATAAGACGCTGTATGGCTGTAACATCTTTAAAGATTCAACAATGGGGTCAGTGTTGTCTAAGCAGGAGCTTAAAGTCACATTCCCTAAATATACAGACGGGACCAGAATGAACAGATATGTAAAACAAAGTACGTTTAATCTTTATTTGGAATATAACATCAATGAAGGCTTTCAAACCTATTCTATTGTCGTTGTTAGCACCAGTTCCCACCGTTTTGTACTAACCCGTTTGCGGTTTGGAATTGTGCACCATCTAGTGGCATTCCCCACAATTAAGAAACCCGGAGGTGTTTATGTCCATGTGATGGTAAATCTAAACAGAGTGGTTGTCATTGTATGCTATTTTGTAACTTTTATACTTCTTTTAGAAAATTTTATCTGAAACCCATCTTTTTAAAATATAATATGCGTAGTACAAAAACAGCGATGCAACTGATGTTTAATTTAGAGACCCCAGATGTATGTTTCCATGTGGCCACCTATATTTTAAAATGTATATCTGTACGGAAATCAATTATCGTATGAACTCAATCTATGATGCACTTTATTGACGGTTTTGCACTTGATCAAATTGTTTTAACATAGCTAATTTTTTGCACATGTGTCAGAAACTGAGTACCTCTACCACTTATAGCACTTTATATTGCGAATTTGCACATGTACTATTAGAAGAATGCACTGATAAACATTCTTAGACTGTTCGGACATGTGCTGCTAAATGTATATTGTACTTCTCGAAGGATGGTATAGTCATTTTGCACTTTATTCTGCTAATTTGCACATGTACTACTAGACGTATGCACTAAATAAGCACTTTACGAATGTCGGACATGTGCTGCTAAATGTATATTGTACTCCAGGAAGGATGGTATAGCCATTTTGCACTTTATTCTGCAAATTTGCACATGTACTACTAGAAGTATGCACTAAATAAGCACTTTAAGAATGTCGGACATGTGCTGCTCAATGTATACTGTACATTAGTAAGGACGGTATAGTTATAGTTAATTTTGCACTTTATACTGCTAATTTGCACATATACTAGTAGACAAACGTATTAAAAATCACTTTAGGACTGTCGGACATGTGCTGCTAAAATGTATACTGTACTCGAGTAAGGACGGCATTCGGCAAACCTAAACTGATACAAATGTATGTTGTATTTATTTTTATCTTGCTTGTTGCTATATGGTTGTATTCATACATACCGAATAAAGCATTTTGAAATGGAAATGGGTTCCTTAAGGAATAGTGAGCATGCACTGTATTTGAGTGGTAAATTGCAGCAGCCTTTTTATTTATCGTATATCACCCATACGCAATGGCGTTTTTATTTGACAAGGTTTCGCCTTAGTACATTACACTTCCTTTTTGCTTTCTCAAAGCAAGGGGGGTGGTGTGAGAGTTTACTCCCTTGCCCCTGTAATGATAGGGTTTTGCAAAGTACCTTGCACCTTATCCTTCTCTGTGCTTTGTATAAGGTCCCAAGAAATACATTTATTAGACCTGTTTTATTATCTCTTGGATCACGCTACTACAAAGAGGGCTATGAACATTTATTGTCCTTGTCAACTCCAAGGATATGTAATGCTGTACTTAGTTTTATTAGATCGGCCCTTGCTATTAGAAATCAATACTGAAATAAGTTATTGGTGGAAATTTTTATAAATATTTCTCCTGTTGGCCTGTTAATTAAATGCATTCAGCACTTTACGTCCTGTCCATATATATGACCAGGTTATTTTTTAATGCATTATTGAGCCTAATATGTAAATATGTATTGTGGACTTTTATGACAAATTATGTATGTTTTATATTGGTGTATACTTTTATGACTCCTTTTTTGGAATCGAAATAAAGTTATTTGAATGAATACACTTGTATTTTAACACCTCCTGTGCGGCTTAAATCGAAATCTGAATTGGCCTGGGAACAGGATCTGTCAGAAACTTGGCCCATTTCTTTATGGGTTAAACTATGGTTGAAGATTCATAAGACATCATGAGCTGCCAACACTACTCAAACCCTTTACTTTATTTACCAACGTTTATTATTTTCCCCGAAAAAGCTGACTCCGTTTTCCCCTGATCTCTCCTCTCAGTGTTGGTCCTGCCCTTGCCAGTCTGCTGACCTACTCCATATGTTATTTCAATGCCCGCATATTATCTACTTTTGGCTCTTAATCTAGCCCCGTATTAACCTTATTTTTAATATAAATCTCCCCTTCTCCCCCTCTAATGTCCTATTGAGTTCACTATCTCCAGACTTGCCTCTATCCCCTTCCCACTTCAAATTACTCAAATTATTTTTAGCTGTTGCCTTCCACCTGATTTCCTCTAACTGGAAAGACTCAACTAAAGTCACTTACTCTGCTTGGTGGAATGCTATTTGCTTTCACCATAGACTTGACACCAACTTCGTTTCCCCTGTTTCCCTCGCTGTTAAGAGGGATTTTTTGTGGATTCCACTTACTACCTATCTTTCCTCGCCCTCTCCCTCAAGTTCCACCACTGTTATCCCCTGCAATAACTTGTCAGATGAAGTTCGTAAACCTCTATGATCATATTTTGGTTGTCTTTTCTCTAAGATTTTCCTTCACTTTCAATTTATCTTGTTACTCATTTTATATTTTACATTTATACTTACTGCTTTACTTATTCGCATACGATGTTATATTTTATTATATTGCCTTAACTAACTTTTTTACACTGTTTTATTTTCACTTTCCTTTCTTTCTTCTTGATTTAGATATAAGCGTTTATTGATTCTGTTACTTTATACATATGCATTATATCTCTACTGTTTTCATTAGACTTTATATTGTTTTAATGCATTGTTTCTGTCTCTATTTTTATTATGCTTGGTTTCAATAAACTTGAACTTAAAAAAAAAGAATTCTCATTCTAGTATGGGTACTCACAATTTTGGAAATGTGCAAATACCTACTGTTTCTAAACTCTATATTTTGTTCCAATTTCAGAAATACCTAGGTGTCTTTCATACCGGTTTTTCCATGTATATATTTTCCCAAATTAATTGCTATATACCCGGTATCATAATAAAAAACCATTGCAAGACGCTGCTCAGTTATTGATCCTACAATTCCTATATATCTCCACAACCAGAAAGATCCATCAGATGTAACGGTATATTGCTTTCAAAAAGCTGACATAATTAGAAGAATTTACAGGTGTAAACGTTGACACAAATGGCTGTTTTTCAACTAATTTTCAATGTTTCCTATATTCAACTATAACAGCCTGATTCATGTAGCTAAATTGCACTCGCAAAGGGCCAGATTCTCAGAATCTGGCCCTTTGCGAGCGCAATTTTTGCATTTGGTATTCATGATACCAAATGCAAAAATCGCTATTTAAGAATTCGCATATTTGCGTGGAATGGCATTTAAGGAATCTCTAATAGAGATTCCTTAAATGCTATTCATGACACACAACAAAATAGCGATATTGGACTTTTGGGGCCGCTATTTACCGACAGGTCAGACCTGTCGGTAAATAGCAAAAACTCAGAAAAATGCTTTTAAAAGCATTTTTCAAAGTTGCATGTAGCACACACACATGTCCTTTGGACATGTGTGTGCGCAACACCTGTCCAAAAGTGCATTTTAGGGGTGCTACAGGGCGTCCTTTGGACACCCCTGTCACCCTTAAAATCGCTATCTCAGTTGCGAGTAGCAAATTGCTACTCGCAAATCCCCATTCATTCCAATGGGCCTCTTGGCCCATAGGAATGAATGGGGAGTATTTGCGAGTAGCAAATCGCTACTCGCAAATAAAGAACATGTAGGAATCGCTTTTTAAGTAGCAATTCCTACATGAATGCCGTTTTGCGTGTCCTCAATAGCGAATCACTATGATTCGCTATTAGGGACACGCAAAACGGCCCGTACATGAATCAGGCTGTTAGTTTCTATGAAGAAACCTTGAAGGATCTACACAAATGACCCCTTGCTGAATTCAGAATGTTGTCTACTTTTTACAATTGTGTAGCTTTCTAGGATCCATTATTGCGTTAATACCCATTTCTACCATGTACTGGCAGGAGGTTGAAAGCCCAAAAATTGCAAAAATAGGCTATGTTTCTGACAAATGCCAAAATTATGTAAACATTTCTGGTTTTCTGACAAAATTCTGCATGTCCCTGAAAGCTGGGACAATGGTGATTTCAGCACCACAACCCATTTGTTGATACCATTTGCAGGGAAAAAAACAGACGCTTTTATCTGTAACCCTTTTATCCCACTTTTCCCCCCTCATAAAATTGCTGTATTTTGGCTAATTTCTTGGTACACTCCAGGGGAATCCACAAACCATGGCTACCATTAGGATCCCCATGATGTTGGAAGAAAAGGACGCACATTTGGCATGGATACCTTATATGGTCACAAAGATACAGGGGCCTAAGCGTGCACTACCCCAAATAGCCAAAAAAGGTTTAGCACAGGGGGAGAGGCCTAGTAGCGAAGGGGTTAATATGTTTTTTGCTATTGAGGACCAATACTGTTAGATGGTTTGGTTTACCTTTAAATATCCTTTATTTTTACAGTATGCTCTTGAGATTGATTTATCTCAGCTTGGCTTTGAGTTTATAATACATTTTTTACTTCGAGCTATTGATTCAGACTTTTATTGTGTGGTCCTAATGATCAAACAGTACCTTAAAATTTTGATTATCGTTAACTCCTCTTCCTCTCAGGCTACTACAAAGGTCTATTGACCAGAGTTAAATTGTAATAAGCGGCCTAGAGCGATCTCAACATTGAAATCCAAAGTGTATTCATGGACTGCATAGGCACCCCTAAAAATTCAAGTTTAATTTGTAGTGACGATGAAACATAAGAAAACGAAGGTGCAAGTACTCATCCATGTGCTTCAAGGGACAGTGTTGAGTGCCTGTTTACTCAGTTTCAAAAAACAACATTTGCCTGAATCTCTCTTTTGGGCAGAGCTCCTTATGATTTAAGCTCAGCCAAACATATTTCTTTATGTTTTAGCCTCTTTTATTTATTTATTTGATTTTTAAGATTTTTTATACTTTAAATTCTTTTGTTTGTTTGAAAAGAAAACCATATATTTAAATCAATATATTTACAACCACATTAAACAAACTGTACATTTTAACACCACAAAGAATGGACTATACATTTTATATAACAAAACACATACCATTCAGACAAAAAAACACTAAATCAATTGTGACTTTTGAATTGCAATAAATAAATCAGATTCATAAAGAGATGCAAACATATCAATGTATCAAGAAAGCGTATAACTAATAAACACCCTCTTTTATCACTACAAGGAAAAAACTCCTTTTATTCCTTTATACTCTTTTTGATATGCCATATGCCGACGCGTTTCAAATCTTAGGGTGTGATTTCCTAGATTCTCATCAGGGCTCTTCAGTTTTCTTGTTCTGACTGTATGTTCAAAATATAGACAAAGACGGGTTTTAATTAAAAGTGTTTGTTTAGAAAAAGATTTTGACTCTAAAGTGTAGCTCCCTAGGTACCTTTCGAGCTGATGATACTCCTCATCTGTTTAATTTCTTTGAATCTTCATCCGAAGAATTTTTCTTTATATTGGACTAGGGTTTCTCTGAAAAAAGACGTTTTTTAAAATTTATTTCTTTTAAATCAGACCCATCGATATTTACGGAAGGCGCTTTGTATTTTAATTGATGGAATGTTTTCATACCTTACATATAGCTGGGATTCACCTCTCGATCTTGTTGTGTCGGTGCTCCCAGTTTTTCTATTTGTAATTAAAAAGACTTTTTAGTTTATCAAGCCGTGACTAAATTGAAGCAATTTAAGAGCTCAAACAATCAGGCTAGAGTTACCTTAAGTTTTTATTCCTCTTTTTGACTTTCGGGACCAACGGAGATCTGTTGTATACGTGCGACCTCTCGCAGCGTTAGACTCTCTGTACCTAAACAGGAAGCCGATGATTAACCAAAGTTGGCAGCTTCGCTATACTCGCTTTTACAAAGTGGATTATTTGAAAAACGTTCATCATTTGTGGACATGGACAAAGCTATGCAACATAGTTTCAATAGAATATCTAATGTACACGCCTACCTCACTCCTCGCTTCAGTCGCGGTCCGTTTGCTTTGAATAAATTTGTTTTTCCATTACCTGCAACAAACGCAAAGTATTAAACAAGCGCTTTCTTCATTTTATTGCAATCAGTACTTGTTAATCTTATTTCCTCACATCCTAGTCAATTCTCTGCACCTCAGAGTAACATCTATGTCTTGGCAGACATTTTGGAGGCGGAGTTGGCCTCTTAAACTGATGATGATCTCATCGTCGGGTAGCTTCTCAAAGCATCTTGGGACATGTAGTCCAGAAATCTATTTTACTCTTTACATCCTTCCGACTTATACACTTGAAATCATTGTTTATAAGGCAAGATAAAGAATTGGGCTGTTATCATTTTTAAATTCTTGCAATTTCCGACATGTTATTCAATCATGTTAACGCGCTGTTAAATTTGAGGATTAAATACGCTTCTTTTTGAAGCAGAACTTTGTCTACATTCATTGCACGCTTTGTTGCAGGTGTTGTGGCTAAAACATGACAAGATCGAGAGGTGAATCCCAGCTATATGTAAGGTATGAAAACATTCCATCAAATAAAATACAAAGCGCCTTCCGTAAATATTGATGGGTCGAATTTAAATAAATAAATAAATACAACGTCTTTTTTCAGAGAAACCCTAGTCCAATATAAAGAAAAATTCTTTGGATGAAGATTCAAAGAAATTAAACAGATGAAGAGTATCATCAGCTCGAAAGGTACCTAGGGAGCTACACTTTAGAGTCAAAATCTTTTTTCTAAATAAACACTTTTAATTAAAACCCGTCTTTGTCTATATTTTGAACATAGAGTCAGAACAAGAAAACTGAAGAGCCCTGATGAGAATCTAGGAAATCACACCCTAAGATTCGAAACGCGTCGGCATATGGCATATCAAAAAGAGTATAAAGGAATAAAAGGAGTTTTTTCCTTGTAGTGATAAAAGAGGGTGTTTATCAGTTAAACGCTTTCTTGATACATTGATATGTTCGCAGCTCTTTATGACTCTGATTTATTTATTGCAATTCAAAAGTCACAATTGATTTAGTGTTTTTTTGTCTAAATGGTATGTGTTTTGTTATGTAAAATGTATAGTCCATTCTTTGTGATGTTAAAATGTACAGTTTGTTTAATGTGGTTGTAAATATATTGATTTAATTATATGGTTTCCTTTTCACGCAAACAAAAGAATTTAAAGTATAAAAAATCTTAAAAATCAAATATATAATTAAAAGAGGCTAAAACATAAAGAAATGTGTTTGGCTGAGCTTAAATCATAAGGAGCTACACCCAAAAGAGAGATTCAGGCAAAAGTTGTTTTTTGTATTAATTGGGCCCTGCCTGTTTTCTCATCCCCCAGGACCACACTCCCCTTTGTATATTGTTTACTCAGTTTCATATGGGACTAATTTGTGTGAACTACAACATGAACGCTCACCATGAAATAGTAACTCAGTTCCCTTCATTGTTTCATGGTTTGGGAAAGCTTAAGAATATGAAAGTTGCATAATAATGAGGACAGCCGTCCGGTAGCTCAGAGATATAGGCAAATTGTTTTTGATTTGAAAGATGTTGTTGAAAAAGAACTTGAATTGTTACTTAAGGGGAGAGGAGTTGGCCTAATGTCTAGGACGGTCGACCTAGAAGCTGGGGAACTGGGTTAGGGTCCCGGCAAGTACGCTCAACATCCTGTGACTCTGGGCAAATCACGTAATTTCCCCGTGCCTAATAAAAATGAATGAATGTGTTCTCATGTGACGAAACCGGTGCACCTGTAAAGCGTTCTGATATCCGATACCCTTGAGTCAAGTTTGCGCTACATAAAACTCTAAAACAAAGCTTGATCTCATTGAGCATCCAACTGGTCCAACGCCATGAGTCTCTCCCATTGTGGTAGTGCCCAAAAAGGACAGTGACAAAGCCGTACGTATATGAGTTTACATGCATTAGGCAAACAAGGCAATTGAATGAGAACAAGATCCAGGTCCACACATTGCTGCCATAATAGTGCAACGTACAATTGTTTTATCTCGCCTTGATTTAAATAAAGGTTAAAATCAGTTAAAACTTGAAGAAGATTTCAGGTACATTATAACCTTTTCTGCACATGTTGGTCTATTTCAATACAAAAGACTAAGGGCCTGATTATGAGATTGACAGTGTGGGAGCGGACTGCCAAACCACCGTCCCACTCTCACAGTCCCAAATCTCACAATGGCTGCCCACCAGATAACGAGTAATCTTGTAGTCTGGCGTTGGACCTTTGGTGTTCCAATGGCAGTGCAATTTAAAAAGGCATTGCATTGGGAGTACCAAGTCGTACTCCTGCAAGGCATGCACTGTTCAGTCGATGCTGTACAGGATAGGAGGTGTATGCAGACAGGGGTTGTGCCCCCCTGAATGCATACCATGGCCCTTAGGGCCCCCTTTGTTACCTCACCACCACACTTTTCCTGGTGGGCATACCACCATGAAAAGTAAGGTGGTCAGGAAACTCGTAATATGCTGATTGTAATTTTAATGATGAATGTTCCACTAGTTGTTACTCACTCTCAAATCAAGAGATCTTACATTGATGCTGCAGTTTACTACTCAGGGACCGATTACGATCTCTTTAGGAAGGGATCCAAACGGGATTTGGAAATAGCAAATCCAATTCGGAGCCTTTGTTTCCGAACAAATCTTCCCCCTTTCTGAATGACCAAGTACGATGTGAGGAAGCCGTCAGCACTGACCAAATCGGTTCTGAACCCAAATCAGTTAATCCGAGTCGATTGGAGCCGAATCGTGCAGCTCAATGGGGACGTCTTACGAATGAGCTAGTACGATGACCGATTTTACCAGCCGTACCAACTCGATTTTGCTGAAGTGAAATGGCTGTGGCAATCAGACTATGGGGGGCCATAGTAGGCCCCCTTCACCAGGGCCCTCCGATTCTGTTGCAGGGGGTACCCATGGGTCCCCCCTTTCCATGTATGCATCATGTGGCTGGCACCATGGGTTGCCCACCATAGGGTGAATGATTTTCCCAAGGCACCCATTTTTTCAATGGGAGCCTGTGTTCCTGTTGGGTACACAGGCTGCCATCGAATTCAATGGAAGTCCGACTGAACTGAGTCCGTACACATACGAACACATCGTACTCGGTCGGTGGTACTCCAGGAGTGCGATTCGTATGGAAAGCATTCCCAACCCGATTCGGTGGGAATGCTTTCCTAACAAGATCGTAATCTGCCCCTTAGTCTATTGGTGAAATGGGCCATGGATGAGCATTCCTATATTCTAATAAGTGTGGAGTGCTTTTTGAAGCACATTTTTTGCATGCAGTGCTAAAAGGTTCTGTAGCAATGGTCAATAAACATGGCGAACCTCTCCAATTATGCAAGAATTTCTCTCCATGTACTCTAATAAAAATGCAGTTTGAATCAATATTGCTGTGATTAACTCGATTATAAATTGGCGTATATATTATATATAGGCTTATTATATCAATATGAAAACTCCTTCATTTTGTGAAAAAAATACATTTTTAATGATTATATACTCTGTGAGCTCAAACGTGGCCATCCCTTGATTGAATTTCCTTTGCTAAATTGCGAATTTACTCAAAAAGGACTCCACGACTGAAAAGGCAGTTTCCTCTGATTTTTCAGGAAAAGTCAACAAAATTTGCTGAACCATAATTACGAGAAGCATCTGCCTGTCAAGGTAGACCTGTTATTTCTGGCTACACTCAGGATCTTAGTTAGAGCTGAACACGGTTCTCTTGTACCTTCGAAAACTGGTAAAGCTTCCATGGTGTAACTAACATGCATGTGACATATTGTTTACATCATATGCCTCAGGATCTGCCGTAAATGCATCTTGACAAATGATTAAAGGTGTAGCTGTATGGGATGGCAGTTCGCAGATGTTGTTTTACTGTAGGTCTGTTTCGCAGCCCATATAACCCTAGACGGTGGGAAAGCGCCGATTGGAGCTATGCCAGGTCACGCTTAAAGTGTTAAGATCTACATTTTGAAGAAAATTGACGGAGGTCTCATGCCAGCCTGGGTAATAAAAGTAGTCCAATCAAAGAACGCCCAGGGATTGCACACCATCAAATTGGTATCAAAGCAATAAAGCGCTACTGTACCTACAAGAACAAATTGGCATATGGCTTGCATTAGTTAAAGTTAAACAATGCTTGAACCCTCCCAATAGGAACGGAAAAAATGCCTTGCAGTTACAGTTCATAAAATTAACACAAACCGGGCATATCTAACCAGAGAAATACAATATTGGTGCTTAGGAACAGAAAGAGTGATCCTGCTTCTAAGACTCGCTAAGAATTCTTTGATGGAATGAAATCTTCTTGCATAACCACTATCAATCAAACAATTAATTCGTTATTCAGTTAAAAAAAATAAAACCATAAAGATAATCCTAGTAATGGAAACAACCAATTCATCAAATGTTAAAGCAGCATGGAGTCACAAGGATTATTTTAAAAGTTTTGATTAGTTATTGCACAAAGTACAGCATTATTCCTGACACCAAGGGAACATTTAAATAGAAACATATTGAAATATTCATACATCGATATTCTGCAGGCGTTCAAACATAGCCCTTAAGCAATCAGTGAAAGCGATAGAATTAGTACAATGAAACATGCATAGTACTGAAATAAGTGTTACATGCACTTTTTCACATGTGCAGTGGGGAATCTTGTACTAACTGAGAGGAGAGAAGAGGATCCCAGATGTCCCTGGGATGTGATTTGGGATGGAAGCCGCCAGCAGATATTTCTAGCTGATCTCTGCTGTAAAGCATATATTGGAGCCACTCTGCAATTTCCGGTACCTTTTTACACATCCCAGCACTGCCACACGTCGGGTGGCAAGAAGCAAGGCTATGGTGACAAAGCATCTAAGTTTTTTGGGACATTGGCGGCGGCCCCTAGAAATGCCATTTCTGGATCTAAGACAAGAGGATAATTTATCATTCTGAGCAGAGTTATAAATGCAAAACTCTGCTGTTGGGACACCATGCCATACGCAGAAATCTAACATGCACCACCCATCATGTTTTGCACTCAATATTAGAATTCTAAATACATTTAGCCATTCACTCTGGAGTGTAATAGTACCAGTGCAAAAACCTAAATTGTATTAGTTTGTGCTTATAACGAATGGGAGTTGCCTTAGTGGAGTACAGCTGCAACCAGGTTTTATCAGTGATTTGACAACCACTCCTCCCTTCCCAATCTTATCTGACTTTTAACTGAGGATATGTGATTCCAGGCAAGACCTCCAAATATAGGAAAGAGCTAGATGTACCAGTGTCCGTTCGCTGTGTATTCTTGGTGTAGATCAACAGTTCTCTGGGAGGATTGGGAAAGCGTGAAATAGCAGCCATGGTTACCAACCACGATCTAGGATACCATAACTTGGGACATACCAACATCCATTGTTTTCTAAGCTTGGAGGGAAAGAAAAAGTTCAGTAAGGAAATAGAGCTTCCAACACCTCCACTTCTACAGCATTCATGATTTTCCCAGTGACAGCATCTCGCACTGAAAGCAGCAATGGATTATGAATAGCAGGTAGAAATAGAGAGTATGGCATATCATACTTAAAATATTTTGTCAGTTCCCACCAGGGTCTACATTTCATGCCAATGCCATCAGCATCGTCTCTCAGAGATGAGGGTTGCTGACAGAAGTGGGTAGGGGTAAAAAGGGTAAAAGTTTATTAAGCATAGTTATTTAAAACCAGTGCAATACATTTTACAAGAAAAAATCGTAAGACATCAATTTTTAAAACCGTAAATAAGCATAAAATTGAAAGTACATTGCTGTTTGCACCAAGTATAGCTCAGTATGGCTGCTCAAGCACATTGTTACATAGGGTGGAGCAGTGAGTTTCCTTGCATCCTATTGTCTGTCTGCTTATTGGAAAGGGGCGACCACTCGGTCCCCCCGAACGTATGGTTGGGGGCCCGGATCCTCCCGGGAAACCTTTTTGGGCGGGGGCGTGTCACGGCTGGTATGCTCAAAGTGGCGTAGCCGGGGCGCACCTTTTCCCGCCCAAGAGGGGTTGTCCTAGACACGTACACCGATGGCCATGCCCAGTAGGCGTACCAGCGGAGGGTTCATGCCCTCCCGATGAGAAATAAAGAGAGCGGGAATCCGAAGAAGCATCCTCTTGTTCCTGTGCTTGGAAGCTGCACCCACTCGTTGCACGTGAGCCCTCGACGGAACAAGGAGCAATTTTGAGAACTTGTAATTCTTGTGTTTCTCTTTCAGCGACTCCGAGGCTAAGGATCCAGGACCGTGTTGATCGACTCGGAGCGAATATTGGAAAACGATGTCTGGCAAGAAGGCAGGAAAGAGTTCCGAGACTGACCAGGTGCTTCGCATGTTGGTGAGCAGAATGGCGAAGATAGAACGAAACGTTGGTCAAGTCCCAGCGCTTGGCCGTGATATGGCAAACATGAAGAAGCAGCTGGCTGCGATGAACAAGCCGGGTAAACCGAAGAAGGTAATAGGCCCGGCATTGCCGGGAGTCGCCCCTGAGGGTAGGGGGAAACGGGTCAGGAATAGGGCGGCAGGGGGGGAGGTTCCGGTCCCTGAGGTACCCCCGGTGAGCCCTGCCATACCAGTCGAGGCCCCGGTACCAATCCCAGACGCGGGTCAGCCGATTCCGGTTGTGATTACGCCCGCCAACGAGGAGGATATGCCTCCTGAATTGGCCGCCCAGTTGGCCGCATGGCTCGGCAAAAAGACAGGGGGTGCTACGGCGCCCGGAGACACGGCCGAGGAGGCCAGGTTACTAATTCAGCAGTTGCGGCAGTCGCGAGATGTCGCAAAAGCGAATCTCCCTCTTGTCCCCCCACAGGTGACCCCGGAAGGTCCGGCAGCTGGCAACGGAAAAACGGCGGGAACGACAACCGAACCGGGTAAGCTCGCTTTACCAGTAGCCGGGGAGGGCTCATTGCCCTCAAGACGGGAGAGAGTGGTTCAACATATGCTGTTGGCCACGAAAGAGTTGATATGGGCAGACAAGTATGTTAATATGTTTTCTTTGTTGACTGACCATCGCAAGATGGAGTATGCTAAGACGCAGAACGATTTGTGGCATCCGAGTGTCTGGCGAGCCAAGATGGCGGGATTCAGGATGGATGAGACGATAACAAATTGGGCCAAGGCCTTTGCAATGTTCACTGCGATTATTGGGGAACGTAAGCCCGAGGTTTTACCTGAACTGTCTTGCTATCAGGCACGAATAATGGATTTTTATGAAACATATGAGGGGAATGAATGGATGGGTTACGACATGAAATTCCGTAAGGCTAAAGAGTATGATTCATCTCTGACGTGGGATTGTCTCGACTCGATTTCTTGGCAGAAGCAGCTCCTGCCTGGCGCGACGAAGACATCCTCGCCAGGCGGGAATGGGTCGGGGTTTTCCCGCCAACAGCCCGCGGTGCCCTTTCGAGCGGGCGCCGGTGGCGATCACCAACCAAGGACCGGTGGGAATGGGGGAAAACGGAGGGTCTATTGGAGCTTTAATAGAGGCAACTGCACCAGACCACAAGGGTCATGTAAGTTCAAACATGCGTGTGCAGGTTGTGGGAATTCCTCGCACCTGGAGAGTTCGTGCAGATCAAAAAATGGCGGGTCGGGAGGTAGAGGAGGGTCCAAACAAGACTGAGGGGGACCATTGTGTACCGTTACCTACCCCCGTTGATATCATGGCAATGATTCCCTGGCTAAACAAATACCCTGATCATGTCTCCGCTGGGGTGTTGAGGAATGGATTCTTTTATGGTTTCCACATCCCGGCGGGGGATTTTCGTGGGGAATCACTTTGTAGAAACCAGCTTTCGGCTCAGCATAATCCAACTGTGGTGGAGAGAAAGATTGCAAAAGAGGTTACCCTGGGCCGGGTTGCGGGCCCATATCGGCACCCGCCAGTAGCATATTTTATCTGTTCCCCGTTAGGAGTAGTCCCCAAAAAAGACCCAGGGGAATTTAGGCTGATCCATAACTGGTCAGCTCCAAAGGGTTTCTCGGTGAACGATGCGATTGACCCGGGAGTTTGTTCGGTGCGGTACGCATCCTTCGATGATGCTGTCACCATGTTGAATTGCCTGGGGCCCGGAGCGCTGATGGCGAAATCAGATATCGAGTCGGCGTTCCGGTTGCTCCCGGTACACCCACAGGATCAGCGTCTGCTAGGCTTTGTGTTCCAAGGACGTTACTACATTGATAGATGCATGCCAATGGGTTGCTCCATCTCTTGTGCTTATTTTGAGAAATTCAGCTGTTTTTTAGAATGGGCATTCACCGAGGCCACTGGGCATAGCCATGTTATGCATTACCTAGATGACTTTCTGTTCTTGGGGGCAGCCGGCGACACAAAATGTGCGCAGGCGCTACAGGACTTTTGCATCCTCATGAGGGAATTCGGAGTGCCATTGGCACCAGGTAAGACGGTTGGACCATCTACTTCACTGGAGTTTCTGGGAATTGAGCTCGATTCTGTGGAGGGATGTTTCCGTTTGCCGGTAGGGAAAGTAGCGAAATTTAGGCCTTCCCTGGAACTGTGCCTTAGTAAGGAGAAAGTGACCCTGCATCAGTTACAACAAGCAGTGGGTCAGCTTAACTTTGCCCTGAGAGTGATACCAATGGCCCGCCCCTTTTCACGCTCTATTGCACAAGCTATGGTTGGTCTCAAGGAAGGACACCACCGCACGAGACTGTCGGCAGAGGTTCGCCAGGATATGCGCATCTGGTTGGCATTTCTGGCGGACTTCAACGGTCTAGTAGTGTGGAACAAGCCGCCAGGGTCTTCGGACGAGCTGGGTTTGTGGACTGACTCGGCGGGGAGCGTGGGATTTGGCGCCATTTTTGGTAACCGATGGTCGGCGCAAACGTGGCCGATATGGTGGCACACCAGCGGTCTCACAGGTAACATTGGGTTCCTCGAGCTATTCCCAATTTTTGTGGCTCTGATGGCATGGCCGGATGAGTTCAGAGATCGCTCTGTGGTATTTTGGTCCGACAATATGACTGTTGTTGAATGTATTAACAATCAGGCAGCACGCTGCAAGTGGATCTTGAGATTGGTGAAGGAAATTGTACTACTTTGCATGAGACTGAATGTACAGTTCAGGGCGAAACATGTGCCAGGTGTACTGAATCATGCGGCTGATGCACTCTCTCGTTCACATATGCAGGCGTTCAGGGGTTATCTACCGACTGCGGACCTAGCAGCGGCACCGTTCCCCGAAGCACTCTGGCTACTCGGTGCCCCGGATTCCAAGACCTCGTGGCAGCAAGCTTAGCCCCCAGGACGAGGAAGGCATACGAAGGAGCGTTTCGTCCCTATTGTGCATTTTTGGGTCCGGCAGGGGATCAGAAATGGGGTCAGGAGGATTGCTTCCTAAGGTTCCTGGTAGCACTGCACAGGGAAGGCCGATCAGCGGCAACGGCCAATAGACACCGGGCGGCCATTTCATTCATGGCGCAGGTGCATGGCATCAAGGACCCAACAGCTTCCTTTGTGGCAAGAAAAGCCCTTTGTGGCTGGCAGCGCCTTGAGGGTCGTAGGCACGACAAGAGGCGCCCGATTGGTTTAGAAAGATTGTCCCTACTTATGGCGATACTACCCACGACATGCTCCTCCCAGTTCGAAGCAGTTCTGTTCCGGGCCGCTTTCGCATTAGCATTCCATGGGGCTATGCGGGTGAGCGAACTAGTCGCAAGGAATAAGAAAGATGTTGAGGGAGGCCTGTGTCGGGATCACATCCTAATTAGGGGTGATTCAATGGTAGTCACGATAGCTAAGTCCAAGACTGACCAGAGAGCTATGGGAAACAGTGTTGTTGTCCAGCGCATGCGAGGGTCCCCCACGTGCCCGAAAAAGTGCATTGAGGAATATTTGGCGCTGAGGGCGGATACATGGGGTGGGAGCTTGCTGAGACACATCTATGCCACCCCACTGACGAGGTTTCAGTTTCAGAGGGTGCTAGCACTGGCAATCGCAGCGGCGGGCATGGACCCGTGCGATTTTGGGACCCACTCCTTTAGGATAGGGGCTGCTACTGAGGCTACAGCCAGGGGTCAGAGTGCTGAGGAGGTGAAACAGTTAGGACGATGGTCCTCGAATTGTTTTAAAAGGTATGTGCGATTGCACATGTTGTGAAGTCAAGTTACATGCATTCACGCTTCTTGTCTTCTGTTTGATTTACAGTTTCGCGAGCATGTCATGCGGGGCGGAATTTGCAGTCGACCCAGCACCAGGGGACCAGCGGTCAGAGATCACCTGCTGAGGAGAGAGTGGTGTGTGTCGTGGGCCACTCATACGTGAGGCGGGCCGGGGACGTATTCAATGCAGGTGACGCGACTCACGCAGCTGGGGAATACGGGTACAGAGTGACCTTCCACGGAAGGGGCGGGCTCTGTATTGACCAGTTCGAATCTTTTGTCGAGGGACTCTTAGGGCGGCAGAGGTCACCGCCATCTATAATCATAGTACACCTGGGGGGCAATGACATGGTGACACTCGGTAGACGAGTATTACTCGAGCGAGTTTTGTCTACCGTTAGCTGGCTGGCGAAAAGAATCCCGGGGTGCACGATTGCATGGTCCCACATGATTCCCAGGAAGGTATGGCGGGGGGGCCTCTCGGTGTCAGCACTGAACCATTCAGTGAAGAAGGTCAACAACAAAATTGGTAGGTTGTTTCGCTCGGCGCAGTTGCACAGTATTCCGCATGGGTGTATTCGTGGTGATCACATGTATCTCGATGATGGGGTTCACTTGTCCCGGGAGGGGAATGTCTTACTCATAGGAAACTTCATAGCATGGCTAAGGGGTTTAACTAAGCATGACCTTTAGGAGGAGTTTGTGGGGGGGCCGGATAGCCGGTCAACTATCCGGCCTGTGGCGGTAAGGTCATGATCGGTGAGCAGTAATTTCAAGGTCCCTAGAGGGGGCGCCACCCACTATGGATGGGAGCACCCGGGGAGAGGCGGCCATTGGCCCCTCCCATGGGGAGGCGGCACCCACTAAGTATGGGTCGCCTAGGGGAAGACGGCCATAGGCCCCTTCCAGGGGAGGAGGCGGCTAGATGCCCCTCCTACGAATTTCCCGGGGCCCGGATATCCGCGACGGCGGATGTGATAGACAGTGTGGGGTGGGGGGGGAGTCCACGCTGCCTTCTTACAGACACCTCACACGGGTCCTCGGACGACCTTTAAGATGGCGTCGAGTTGAAATGGGGGGCCCCCAACAAGACAAGGGAAATTGGAGTTGGCACAGAGGGTACAGTCCTCTGCGCGGCCGCCACTCACACCGTGAGGGCGAGAGTTTTGGTAGTAGGGATCTGACACCGGTTGCGACCTTGCCGTTGGCCCGTAATGCTAGGATGTACAATTTTAATTTAGAAAGTATGCATTTGCAGGATGTTAGACTCGGCTAGGAAAACCTTTGTATTAGAGATTTGTTAAGGTTAGCCAATGAACATGTCTTCATCGAAATGTAATAAATGAAAATTGTACATGATATGAAACTTTTATTTAATGTTTTAATTTTGTTTCATATTTTAATAAATACGGCCGGGAGGGTAACTCCCTCCCGCCTTCCAAAAGTTCAGAACTGCGTCCGTCTTCCCATCCTTGGGGATTGTGTTGGGAGGGGGTGACAGGCATCCCGGCCATATGGAAAGGGGCGACCACTCTGTCCCCCCAAACATATGGTTGGGGGCCCGGATCCTCCCGGGAAACCGTTTTGGGCGGGGGGCGTGTCACGGCTGGTATGCCCAAAGCGGCGTAGCCGGGGCGCGCCTTTTCCCGCCCAAGAGGGGTTGTCCTAGACACGTATACCGATGGCCATGCCCAGTAGGCGTACCAGCGGAGGGTTCACGCCCTCCCGATGAGGAATAAAGAGAGCGGGAATCCGAAGAAGCATTCTCTTGTTCCTGTGCTTGGAAGCTGCACCCACTCGTTGCACGTGAGCCCTCGACGGAACAAGGAGCAATTTTGACCCACCCACCAGCCCCTTATGGCAATGTTAGTTCTGCAATAAAGTCTTTTTTCGCTGATATACATCTTCTTCCCTTTGTGTTGCGGTATATAAAGGTTGTTTAATGATATGATTTCTGTCTGAAGGTACTGTTTTTTCTTGTAGTATACACAAATATTGCATGTAGACTAGATGGTGTTTTTTCCCTTAGTAGGTAACCAAATGTCGTATTTATTTTCTGGTCGGGCGGTAAGGTCATGATCGGTGAGCAGTAATTTCAAGGTCCCTAGAGGGGGGCGCCACCCACTATGGATGGGAGCGCCCGGGGGGAGGCGGCCATTGGCCCCTCCCACGGGGAGGCGGCACCCACTAAGTATGAGTCGCCTAGGGGAAGACGGCCATAGGCCCCTTCCAGGGGAGGAGGCGGCTAGATGCCCCTCCTACGAATTTCCCGGGCCCAGATATCCGCGACGGCGGATGTGATAGACAGTGTGGGGTGGGGGGGGAGTCCACGCTGCCTTCTTACAGACACCTCACACGGGTCCTCGGACGACCTTTAAGATTGCGTTGAGTTGAAATGGGGGGCCCCCAACAAGACAAGGGAAATTGGAGTTGGCACAGAGGGTACAGTCCTCTGCGCGGCCGCCACTCACACCGTGAGGGCGAGAGTTTTTGTAGTAGGGATCTGACACCGGTTGCGACCTTGCCGTTGGCCCGTAATGCTAGGATGTACAATTTTAATTTGGAAAGTATGCATTTGCAGGATGTTAGACTCGGCTAGGAAAACCTTAGTATTAGAGATTTGTTAAGGTTAGCCAATGAACATGTCTTCATCGAAATGTAATAAATGAAAATTGTACATGATATGAAACTTTTATTTAATGTTTTAATTTTGTTTCATATTTTAATAAATACGGCCGGGAGGGTAACTCCCTCCTGCCTTCCAAAAGTTCAGAACTGCGTCCGTCTTCCCATCCTTGGGGATTGTGTTGGGAGGGGGTGACAGGCATCCCGGCCATATGGCCTATATCTGTGATATCCCTAGTCAGTATTTTAAGTACTTCATTTTTATTGCTTTTGGGTAACCCTGGTTAAAGTATGTTTGTAGTGTTAGAGATCTGTAAGAATAGAGGGTCATCCATGCATGCTGATCTTTTGGAGAATAATGCCTTGTCCTCTAGTAAAGAAAGTGATTAGACATTTTTCCAGACTAGTTTTTTAAAAGTACTGTGCCCAAGTTGATTGTCCCAGAGCACTGAGAGTTTGGTTGCTTCCAACACTGCCTGCAAGTAGGTTCTTGCCTGAGAAACATCCCTACCTTGTTGACAGAAGTGGGTCAGGGTTGAAGCAGGGCGTGTCAGTGTTTGTTCCATCTGGACATACAAGATTGGGGCCCGCAGTAAACACCAATATCTAATATAGTGTGCCTGTTCTACTTAATATTAGATACAGGGTTCTGATACTGCCCTACCCCCATCTTTAATGGATCTAGTTAGGACTGACCATTGACACGGCTGTCCGCCTCCCCAGTTCAGTCACCAACGCCCTGACGGAAGAATTCTAATGGTAAGCATACTCGAATATTCACAAAGAAATATATACATTTAGGTAAGATGATCATCTGGATCAGAGAGACACATCCGCACATTGGGAGAGGCGGTTGTAGCTATCTTTCATTTCGTATTTTGAAAGGATCCACAATGACTCCGAAATGATGGTGTTTTATTTGTGATGTGTACAGTGTTATATGAATGCCTACATATTTCACGGAATCTACACAATTCTTCTAAAGAAACAATTTATATAAAAGACCAGACTAACCACCAAATTTTGCAATTTCCCTAGTCAGGGGAGACAAATTCTTCTCCGGTCGCTGAACATACAGGATGAAATCATCCGCATACAGGGAAAGTATGAACGATTTGTTGCCAGTCCACAGTCCATGATGGGAGAACAATTTCTGTAGGAAGCTAGCCAGTGGCTCGACTGTTAACTCAAAATCAGGGATGACAAGCGATCGCCATTGGCCCTGAATAATGCTTATTGATTTTTACTCTGGCAACTGGGTCAGTTTATAATAGAGCAATCATTTTTAGGAAATAGGCGCCCAGACCCAGAGATAGAAGTACCTTGCGCAGAAATGACAATTCAGTGCATCACATGCTTTTTCAACAATCTTGGAGGAAGGCCGTAGCTGGAAATTGCGCTATAAATTCAGACTGGTCTGCTTAACTGCATCAGCAGTTGGAGCTTCTGAATCAGGATTTTGGCAAATATTTTGTTATCCATATTTAGAAAAGATAATGGCAGGGTGAAAATGACTGTCCTGGATGCCATGTGGAGAGTGAGCTCAATTCTGGAGTTCAAACAATGATGTGTGCAGCAGGGGCAGTAATCCACTGAACTGCTTTAACAAAAAGCAATACGGTTTAAATACAACCCTTTCTGAAAATAACAACTAAATATTTGAACCCAGCAGACAAAATATGAACAACAAGGTTTGCTATCATCCATCAACCAAAAGATTGGGGAAATTATTTTTATTGATAGGAAAGTGTTTTACTTTGGAACGTGACAATATTACTTCAATTTTAAGAATCCCAGTCACACTAACTGTGATAGGTTGAATTGTAAGATGTCATCTTTGGTAACAAGCAACGTATCATTTGGTCTACCCACCCGCACATGGCTTTGAACAGATTCGTGGGTTTAAAGCGATACCTGCGATGGATTCCCGTGTTTACTTTTCCAGGCACTGTAGCAATAAGGGAATACGTATCAGGCACGCAGGGCAAGGGGGTGGGGAGAAGCGCCTTCATATTGGTCTACATGCTGCTGCTAATTAAAATAAATCGGGTTTCAAACAATACTTAAAACGCTGGGTTGGAGAGCTCTTTCCAACTGCAATCTTGCTAACTCTTTATTTTCATGGCTACCTGCAGAGCACGATGTTATCAGGCAGCTCATCATTTCAACATGTGTGATACACTTTTTTCATGCATTTTATGTTTTTCACAAGCATTTTGTGATTTTAGTAATCCACATGTGGCAGTAATCCACCTCTAGCTATGGAATCACACCCCGCACCAGGAACATGGTTACAAGTATGCTACCACCACGCATATTGTCATTTCATCACTAAACTCTTTTTTATTAATTTTGTACAACGCCATAGCAAAGCAAATAATACTTTAAAACTTGCATTATGATTCGGTCATTTTTCTCATGAGTTTATCAAACCTTACACATCACGGACATTGATAAGTTATCTTCCACCTCACGATATTTGCTGCCAGCTCGATGTCACATTTTCTTTATGGTTCAATAACAGACCTACACCCGTAGCCGACGGATCTGCGCACACTCCACTCCTCAGCTTCCCCCCTGTCACACCCTTTCCCAACTCGTCACGGGTGGGTCCCACCACGCCCTGGAATGAGTTGGGAAGGGGTGGGGTGACACCGTGACAAGCTCTCCTCCACTCCCTGATTGATGTGGAGAGTTAGCGATCCCGGGCTTGTAGTAAAAACGCCCGGGCCTAACTTAATCTCCACGCCATCAGGGGGTGGAGCCTGGGCCTTGCAGCCAGGTCTTTGCCGAGCTGATGACATCACAGCCTTCAGGGCTGTGAGGTTCTCAGCCGGCTAATACCACGTAGCAGGGAAGACTTCTTTGGGCCCAGATGCCTGGGAGCAAAGCGTCACGTGACATCAGCCGGGAGCAGCAGCGGTATTGGTGAGTGGGGCAGATTTGCAGAGACAGTGAGTGGAGATTTAATATTGAAATTCCCAAAGAATAACATGTGTTATTCTTTGAGAATTTCAAAATTAATTCTCTTGATAAATGAAACTGGGGCGGAGCCCCGACACTCTCAAAGAGAAACCGATACTGCACAGGAGGCACCTAGGGACACATCTCTACAAGTTTTCAGAAGCACAGTTTTCGTGGCTGCCATCAGTGTAGAACAGAAGTAACTCTTCTCAAGGGCTGTGTAGGACTTGGCCTTTATGGCTAAAGTTCCCTAAACTTTTGCTTTCCCCCTAGACCGTTTTCCTGACATAGAGATGCCCATTTAGATGCTTGGGGTACTTTGCCACTGCTGATCAGTGTCAAAGTACAAGTGTTCCCTATGTAAAATGTGGTAATTGGTTGGCCATTATTGGTATGTTTGCCTCACTAGTAAAGTCCCTAGTGATATGCACTGTGTGTGCCACGGGTAGTAAAGCAAAGGCACGCGGAGAAGGGAACTCAGGCCTGCAGTGTAAGGCCTGCGTGCAGCATGCTAAGTTACTATGTTATCCTGACAACTGCAACACTTGTCAGGCCTGACTTTCCCTTTTACATACACATTGGAAACCCCTGTGGGAGGTCCCGGGTGAACCCTGGGCAGGGTGCAGGATAGGTAAAATGCAGGACATATACTAAGGTGTGTTATGTCCTGACAGTGGAAAACACTCCATTTCGTTTCTCACTGCTGAAAGGCCATCCTGCCCATAGGACAGAATAGGGAGGCTGGGCGCTGTGTTTGTTAGCCTAGTTTTCTGTCAAATTATAATGGAAAGGTGAAGTTAAGTATGTATGAGCTCACAGTGTCATAACACATCTTTCTGTGAGGGTGGTTTTGTCACTGTATGTTTAGAAACCACTCTTTTAGAAAGTGGCTGAGTTTTGTGCTCTAAGAATTTCTGTGTGTCTCTGCTGAAATGTGGATTGTATGTCTGGATCTGAAAGGTTAGAGGAGCTGGGAGAGGTCTTGACACAGGGAGGGGTTGAAATAGCTCCAGGCTGCCCTGCATCTGGAGATAGGGGGAGGAGGAGCCCGGGAGGTAAAAAGGCCTGGCTGGACTGGTGCTATAAACCAATTGACCCATCTCCAGCTGAATGATTAAGGATCCAGACCCCCATTATCAAAGGGAGAGAGGTGACACTGGGAGGGAGACACCCAGAACTGATTTGGGGAGGGGTCAGGGACCCCTGAGCACAAACGAAGTTCAAAGACATTAAGGGGTATAATTATGAGAGCTGAAACCCCCAAACATTGGAATGAAACAGAGATGGATTGAGACTGAAAAGGCTTGGACCCATTTTGTGGTCAAGAGGAACCGCTGCTAAAGAAGGAGCAACTGAAGAGTCTGCTGTAGAAAGACCAATCCTTGCTTCATGATTTGGGGCTTGTCTGCAGTTTGCTGTTCTAACCAAGGGAGAGGGTGTTGGGACTGTGCTTGGAGGCACTGGGTCCCCCTGCTTGAAGAAGACTGTGCTTTGTGCTGTGTCTTGTAACCACAAGGACCCGAGGTGAGCTGGCTCCCTGTTTGGAAATACAAGATCATAAACATTTCTGGAGAAGTCCCAAGCAACGCGGTGTGCACTTGCTTTTGCAGCTTGAGACCCTCAGAAGTTGTGCCTTGTGATTGTGGGCACCCAGGAGTAAGATGAGTCCCCGATGCGCAGGGTGCGTGACATGGTGCAAGCCAAGGCGTTGGTGAGGAGCGCCTGGTCATTTTGTGCACGGGGAGACGAAGTGAGACTCGGACGCGCTGGGTGTGTGTCGTGGTGTAGGCCAGGGCGTTGGTGAGGAGCGCCTGGTCGTTGAGTGCATTAAAAGAAGAAGTGAGTCTCAGACGCGCAGCGTGTGTGTCCTGGGTCAGCTAGTGCATTGGTGAGGAGCACCTGGTCATCGTGTGCACCGGGAGAAGAAGTGAGACTTGGATGCGCACAGTGCGTGTTGTGGTGCAGCCAGGGCATTGGTTAAGAGCACCTGGACATTGTGTGTACCAGCAGAAGAGGAGGGACTCAAACGCACTGGGTGAGTGTTGAGGTGCAAGCAGGGCGCTAGTGAAGAGCGCCGGGTCATCGGGAGCACCAGAGAAGAGACGAGTCTCAGTCGCAAAGTGTGTGTGTTGAGGTACAACCTGAGGTGTGGTGAGGAGTGTCTGGGTAGGGTGTGCGCCGAATTTGAAGTAAAGTATCCATAGTGCTCAGGGCGCGTCTCGGTGTGCACTGGGACTGCCGGAAGGAGGGCCAAGTCATTGGGCCCTTGGAGTACAACAGCAGCAGCCCGGACCGGCAGACTCAGAGGAGATGAGCCGCCGGCCCGAGCCTGCCACACCCCGTGACGGAATTCTGGATCAAGGCTCAAGTCGCTGAAGTCGGAAAGGAAAGTGGGTTTGCCCCCCCCCTCCCCCCCCCCAGGTAACATGGATCACCACTGGGGGTCGGTGCGGGCCTGGAAGGACACTCCCTCAGCCTCTTGCTTCTGTCAGCTGCTCGAGTGTGTTGCTTCGGCTCGGTCTCAGCCCGTGCTGACCCAAGGAGGGGCAGTACTAGGGCCGGAGTGGGAAGCAGTACTTTTGTGTCATCATTGATCCATATTGGTGGCACTGTTAACGGAGCACCTAAACTGTTGTTTTACACTTAGCATTATTGCTGAAACGAACTATCGAACTGTTGTATGACACCTGACCTCATTTGTGCCTGATGAAGTACATGCTTGGTGCATAACGCACTGCATTTTTTTCCCCTTGCAGATTACCTGATTGTAACATGGAACATTGCATTATTTCTTCATTGCACAGTATCTGATTATAACATGACGCAGTGCATTATTTCTTCATTACACAGTACAAGATTGTAGCGTGACGCATTGCTGTGTTTCTGTCTGGTACAGGGCATGCTGGTAATGCTGGTAATGATAAACATTGGATTATTCCTACTATTGCAATGTTCATGACTGTGGTGCTACGTTTGGCATTGAGTCTCTGTTGCACAGCACAAGAGAATATTGTTACGAATTGCATTATTTGTTTTCCTTTACAACATGTGTCATTCTAGCAATTTGACTAGCCTAACTTTTTGGAAGCAGTTAGAAGGGTGCTTAACTGTTGGTTAGAAGTGGTGGTTGGGATTAGACCCTACCAACCCACTGGAATGAATACTACCTCTTTGATCCTTGAATAAACAGGCATTTAACTCAGCATAAGATTACATTAAGAAAAACAGATTCGAAATAGCCGATATAGTCTTTATAATACAAAATCGCTACAACTTGTATTAAACAACGGAGCGCACAGGCATATTAAAAGATGGCGCTTATATGTTGACGCAAAAGATGACTTTTTTTTTAAAGTACGACCAGCTGTGCACAATCAAGACACCTTAGCGGGCTATTTAAATCCAAGACAGAATGCGTTTATTTGCAAGCCGCTGTGGTTACGACGCCACAAAGCCAGTGATCTGTCAAGACACAAGTAAGTGTAAGGGGTTACTCTGCTCCATATACCTTAGATAGATTAAATTAAAGAGCGTTTATTTCATCTGACCTCTGAATCTGACAAAGATGGCTAGAGACCGCTTTTTTTGCTAAAACTGCCATAGACATTAATGATATGGAAATTTCATACATCGTTTTTTTACAAAGATCTTTATGTCTTGTAACAGATCTGTTTCTCTGTTAAAATAGTTAGTGCATTAGGATATAGAATTCACTCAATCTTAATTATTGGATGTAAGTCTTATGGTGGTACCTGCTCAAAAAGCGCTCTTAAACTTATAATATCCACCATTCTTTAAAAATGTAAAAATGAAATGTGGACACATTATGATGTGTTTTTTAGCCTAAAACATATTTGAATAATGCAAATATGCGCTTTTTTGGCCTAAAATATAATTGAATAAAGCACATATTATCTGCCTCTATAGCATGTTGGATCTATAAGAATCCGGCACATCAAAGACCATTGTTTAAGACATAGTGAGATATGCATCACAGATACGTGACCCCCAGCAGAAAGACGTTATTTGACAAATTACAAGGTAGGCAAATGTATAGTGTATCAGTAGACACACACTTATGTGTCTCACAACAAACTTGAATGACACTTTGTTCTGTCTTGCACCACTTTTGTACCTAGATTAAGGAGGGACATTCCCACAATATTGAACAAATTGTATACATATTTTTCATAGCTATTCGTCACAAAGGTTGCGAAAGTGTACTAAGGAAGTGACTCGCAAATAACCCTTCATGAGAAGAAACAGGTAAGCCCTACTTAATCCAGATAGTGACTTACCTGGTAAGAAATACTATGCATGTTTTGACTAGATTATGGTCAATAGGTAAACATCAAACCTTCAAAGGATTAAAATATAAGGTGCATAGCTATAATAACAAGACTCTAATCTCTCCCTTTTTTAAGAAAATGTCATGGTCACCTTTTTTAGAAAATGTCATGGTCACCTAAAGGTTCGCCTTACTGCTCATTCTAGCATCGGTAATAATGGTCGCTCTACCCACCAGACCGTGAATATATATGTTGGTTAGTCCTGTTCTTATGCAAAGAATATAGAAATTTCACTCACAAAATAGAACAAACTAGAGACTATGTTTGAGAGAAGGAAATGCTTCAGTGGAGTTGTTTTTGGTTCAAAATTAAATGTTAAATGAATGTAGATTGTGTATAAAGTATGTAAATAGTATATATGTTTTTGATTTTTATAAAATAGATGGTACAAGTAGATTATGAAAAATGTATATGTGTATAAATTGTGATTAATGTATATATATGTGTCATTTGTAGCCCTCAAGAAGTCCTTTTGGACGAAACGCGTAGGCACCGGCTACAACATTGTTTTTATGAAGACAGAATTCATGGTTTTTTAATCAAATAAAGAACTTACTATTCATCCACTGAAGACTCATCACTTACCAGAATTGACTGAATGAAATATTGTGATTCTATATTGTGTATCAAAAGGAAATGTTTTTTGTTATTATACTGTACAGATATAGATCGTTCTTACATTGTTAAAGAGTGCCGGACATTGTGAAAAATTAGGAAAACCAAAGGGTTAGGTTGCATGAGTTCAAGGTGTTAAAAGTTAAAAGTCAAGCACAGGAGAGCATGAGCGCTCTCGTGTTGGAAGGGAAATGAATTCTCTTCGGTCATGAGTTAAGCATGAGGGAACTGGACATTAAGGGTAGACAAGCAGAGTCCAGTGTGATTGGTGGCAGCGCACAGCCAGTGCCAAGTGTGGATGAGTACAAGTGTGCACTGGAGGATTTGGTAGTGGTTAGCATGGTGAATGATTTGGAGGGGTTATCCAATCTGGCCCCAGGGGAGCCTAGGCTCAGAAATTATTTTCCAGGATTGTGCCACCCCTGGTTAAGGTGTGGGCTCTTTGATTCCGGAGAGTCTGCATGAGAACCGGATCCCTGAAGGGGCACCAGAGCGGGAAGAAGGGTCAGGTGGTGCAAGGAGATCCAGAGTAGGGAAGATGGGTTGCTGGCTAGCCCCTTGTCTCCAAAGAGGGGGAAGCAGAATGAACAGCACCCTCAGGGATCAGCAGCACCACCCAGGAAACTGAGGGGGCCATAGGAGAGCGCCAGGGTGGAGGCCTGTGCCTAGTTGCCAGCAGTCTGGGGAAGAACACCTAGTGTCAGGAGGGTGTGGGGAGTCTGGAGTCAGAGCTTTTGCCGTCCTGAAGTTTGTGGGTGCCATTCCTAAGTGGCAGGCCCAGAAAAATAAATGGAAACTTAAAAGAGGATTGGGTTCCCCAGTGGGGACACAAATGGGATAGTGTCCAGTCAGTGTAACTGGGTCTCCTAGGAGTGACCAAGGAAAGCTCACTCTTAACCTAGAGGACAGGATAATTGGAGGTAGTATCCTGACCGATGGGTCAATCCAGGGTACCACTCCAGGCAGGGTTGGCATGGGTCAAGCACCCCTGAAGGGGTCAACCTAGCATCAAGGGATCCATGGAACAGCATTGTTGGCTCAGGGGGTAGTGATCAAGAAGTCTCCCTGGGGGAAGGAAGGCAAGGAACAGGAGGGTGTCCCTGTGCTAGAGGGCCTGCGTCCTGGTTCTATCGCCCAAAGCCGGGAAGTCCATCAAAGTAATGATTGGTATACCCTGGCCTTTGGCTGGGAGGAGGTTGTGCAGGACTTGGCCCTTTTGTTTAAAGTTCCCTAAACTTTTTGCTTTCCCCGTAGACCATTTTACTGACATTGAGATGCCAATTTAGATGCTTGGGGTACTTTGCCACTGCTGATAAGTGCCAAAGTACAAGTATGCCCTATGTAAATTGTAATGGTAATTGGTTGGCCATGATTGATATGTTTACCTTACTAGTAAAGTCCCTAGGTATGTGCACTGTGTGTGCTAGGGCTAGTAATGCAGCCAAGCGGAGAAGGGAACTCAGGCCTGCAGTGTAGGGCCTGCACGCAGCTTGCTAAGTTACCATGTTGTCCAGACAAGTGCAGCCACTTGTCAGGCCTGACTTTTCCTTTTACATACACATTGGGCCCCCATGTGGTAGGTCCTGGGTAATCCCTGGGCAGGGTGCAGTGTAGGTAAAAGGCAGGACATATACTAAGGTGGGTTATGTCCTGACAGTGAAAAACACTCCATTTCATTTTGCGCTGCTGAAAGGCCTTTCTGCCCATAGTACAGAATGGGGGAGGCTGCTGTGGTGTTTGCTAGCCTAGTTTCCTGTCAGTTTATAATGAAGAGGTGAAGTTTAATATGTATGAACTCACAGTGTCATAACACATCTTTCTGTGAAGGTGGTTTTGTCACTGTGTGTTTAGAAACCACTCTTTTAGAAAGTGGCTATGTTTTGTGCTCTAAGCATTTCTGTGTGTCTCTTCTGAAATGTGGATTGTCTGTCTGGATCTGAAAGGTGAAAGGAGCTGGGAGAGGTCTTGACCCAGGGAGGAGTGAGATGTCACCTTCTGCCCTGCATCGGGAGAGTAGGGGAAGGAAAAGCCCGGTAGGTGAAAAGGCCTAGGCTGCTGCTATAAACTAATTGATCCATCTCATGCAGAGTGATTAAGATTAAGGATCCAGACCCCCAGTATATAAGGGAGAGATGTAACACTGGGAGAGGGACACCCAGAACTGATTTAAGGAGGGGTCAGGGACCCCTGAGCACAAACGAACTTCAACGACATTAAGGGTATAACTATGAGAGCTGAAACTCCTGAACATTGGAATGAAACAGGGATAGATTGAGACTGAAAAGGCTTGGACCCATTATGTGGTCAAGAGGAACCACTGCTAAAGAAGGAGCAATTGAAGAGACTGCTGTAGAAATACCAATCCTTGCTTTGTGCTCTGGGGCTGGTCTGCTGTTTGCTTTTCTATCCAAGGGACAGGGTGTTGGCACTGTGCTTGGGGGCACTGGGTCCCCCTGCTTGAAGAAAACTGTGCTTTGTGCTGTGTCTTGTAACCCCAAGGACCAGACGTGAGCTGGCTCCCTGTTTGGAAATACAGGATCATAAAAGTTTCTGGGGAAGTTTCAAGCAATGCTGTGTATGTGTGCGTTTGCAGCTTGAGACCCTCAGAAGTTGTGTCTTGTGATCGTGGACATGCAGGAGTAAGCTGAGTCTCCGACACATACGGTGCATGTCGTGGTGCAGGCCAAGGCGTTGGTAAGGAGCGCCTGGTCGTTGTGTGCATGGGAAGACGAAGTGAGACTCTGACGCACTTGGTGCGTGTCGTGGTGCAGCCAGGAAGTTGGTGAGGATTGCCTGGTCATTGTGTGCACTGGGAGTAGAAGTGAGACTCAGACGCGCCGCGTGCATGTCGTGGTGCAGCCAGGTCATTGGTACGTAACACCTGGTCATCGTGTGCACCGGGAAAAGAGGTGAGACTTGGAGGCGTGGAGTGAGTGGTGCAGCCAGGGCATTGGTGAAGAGCACCTCGGCTTCGTGTGCACTGTGAGAAGAGGAGAGTCTCAGACGCACAATGTCCCTTTTGAGGTGCAAACAGGGTACTGGTGAAGAGCGCCGGGTAATCGTGAGCACCAGAAAAGATGCGAGTCTTGGAGGTGCAGTCTGCATGTAGAGGTGCAACCGAATTTGAAGTAAAGTCTCTGCAGTGCGGCGGGAGGGTCTCGGTGTTCACTGAGACCACGGGAAGGAGGGCCAAATCATTGGGCCCTCAGAGTACAACAGCCCGGAACGGCAGTCCCGGAATAGCTGAGCCACCATCCTGAGCCCGCCGCAAGTTCTTGATCAAGGTCCAAGTCACTGAAGTCGGAAAGGAGAGTGTTGTCGCGCCCCCCCAGGTAACGTGGATCACCACCTGGGGTGGGGTGTGGGACTGGAGTGACACTATCTTGGCCTCTCACTTCTGTCAGCTGCATGAGCCTGTTGCTTCGGCTCGGATCTCGGCCCGTGTTGATCCAAGGTGGGGCAGTACTGGGGCCAGATTCGGAAGCAGTACTTTTGTCTCATCATTGATCTATATTGGGGGTACTGTTAACGGAGAACCTAAACTGTTGTATTACACTTTGCATTATTGCTGCTAACACACTATCGTACTGTCGTATGACACCTGACCTCATTTGTGCCTGACGAATTACATGCTTGGTGCGCTACGCACTCCTTTTTTTTCTCTCTTGCAGATTGCCTGATTGTAACGTGGCGCATTGCATTATTTCTTCATTGCGCAGTATCTGATTATAACGTGATGAGGTGCATTATTTCTTTGTTGCACAGTACAGGATTGTAGCGTTACGCATTGCTTTGTTTATTCCTGGTGCAGGGCATGCTGGTAATGATAACCATTTCATTATTCCTACTATTGCAATGTTCATGACTGTGGTGCTACGTTTGGCATTATTTCTCTGTTGCACAGTACAAGAGAATACTGTTACTCCTTGCAGTATTTGTTTTCCTTTGCAACATGTGTCATTCTAGCAATACGACTAGCCTAACCTTTTGGAAATGGTTAGAAGGGGGCTTAACTGTTGGTTAGAAGCGGTGGTTGGGATTAAAACCTACCAAATCACCGGAAAGAATACTAGCCATTTTTGTATGTTGACTTTGTATTATGTGGTCATATAGTATAACTTCTTATATAAAATCCATAAAAACTTGTGTGGAGTCTATTTGTGGGGACATCTTTGGGTTACTGTGAGCGTGGTTGTACATACTGTACACTTGTGCCTTGGGGATAAGCCTGGCTGCTCGTGCCAAGCTGCTAAGAGGGTGAGCAGGGCTATCTCAGACTGTGTCCTTAGCCTAATGTTGAAGCGAGGGGTTGGGGACTCCCACCTCCAGCATTTGGTAGCAGCGGTAAGTGATAAGAACCCCATTTCCAACAGGCTGTGTCATAAACATCAATACATTCTTAATAAAACTCAATGAGAAGACAATTCCCTCAGAATGCCTTGCTGCTAACTAGACATTTGATTGCAATCTTTATGTCCTGTAACATTAATGGTGATTCAAGCGAATCTCTGACCACCTCTTCAACCCTCGCTAGGTCCACATTATCTAGATAGTCCGCAATTCCATTTGGTAGCTTTTGGCTTCTAGCTGTATAAGTTCACTATAACATTGCATAAAGGCTTCAACCATGTTTGATGAATCAGAGGAGACAGAAGAGACGACCCCTGCGGCGCCCAGAAACCATTGAATTTGTCTCCTACGAATACTTGTGTTACAACATTCTCTCAAAACTAGGGTGTGCCACACCACCTTTTATTTTTATTTTTATTTCAGAGGAGACAGTGCCACCATCTGTTCTAATACATGGGCTTTAGGTACAGGAAGTCAAGGTCTTAATTATCCATGCAAGTGTTTTCCGGGGTCTTTCACCCTCCCCAAATGTACATGCAAACACATTCTTTCCAAAATGGAGAGTCTCACAGTTAGCCACACCTTCAAACTCGTGCAGAGTCTCCTGGGATTTAAGCAGTATATGTTTTTCTTTTGTGGTGGCATATTCAGTTTCACATTTTTTTATTTCTGCTTCCGAACGATCCAAGGAGCAGCATACAGATTTAAAGATGCATACTTCTTTATATGTATGAATCCCACGTATATAAACTTTAAAGGCTTCCCGCAGGGTTTCAATCCCAGGCACAGAATGCTAATTTAACGTGAAATATTTTAGAATGGCTGCCTTTACTTCAGAGTGAAACACTGGGTCATGCAGCTCAGCACTGTATATCTCCAAATACGCATTAACTAAAGAACAAGCATTTGCCATGCAATCGGTCTCGCCTTTGGGACCTCATATGTATTTAACTCTGCAGCACATTAGCCTGTGCACTGAAACATCTACACTTCTTTACCATGGAGGAATAATAAGTGCCAAACTGCGTGACAAGCCAGGTATTGGAACACAAAGAGAGAAATATTGCCTTTCAGCGGGAAATGGTAGAGTCCAAAGCTCTGTTTTTATTATAAAAGCAGGGCCTTTGGTGGTCATATCACTGAAAATACAAAATTTAAAATTCTAAAGTGATTCTGGTATTTTACTGAGGTTTGCTGCTCATTTTCTATCAAGAAAGTTAAATAGAGGCAGTTGCCAGAAAAATAAAGTACCTCAGCAGAAAGCAATTCTGCTATTTTACTGACCTCTGCTGGTCGTTTTCTATCAAGACAGGTAAATAGAGGCAGTTAAACAGAAAAAAACGTCCCTAAGCGAAAAAGACAAGTCCTAGGGCGTATCTCCAGAGCCCACAAAGTACACTCACTTATAAATATATACTAAAGTATATACTAAAGTATATATACTAAAGTATATACTAAAGTATATACAAGAGGTCTTGAATGCTCAACCTCAAAAAACAACTACATCATCAAACATTAATGTTGTGTGTGTGATTCATGCATGTGAAACCTCACATCAAGAATGTACATGTAGTGGAGCCCGAGTCTGCCAGATTGCTACTGTAACTTCAAAATCAAGGAGAATCCTATGAAAAAAAGGGGATTTAGACCATCATAACTGATATGCATAAAGAAAAAATACCATCTCAGAATCTGTGTAATGAACTGGCAGAATTTTTCAAACTCAAGTTTAATGACGTGTTCCCCAACTTCTCTACAAAGACAACTTAAGGACCCACCAGTCCCAATACAAATTACACCCAACTTCTATAGCTTTGTGCAAATTTACTCAAATCACCCCTACATAAATAAAGGAAATTATGACAACCATCAAATCGGGATCACCACTGGATCCATGTCCACCTTTGATTATCAAGCCAGTGACTAACTTGATAGCTCCCATTCTGACAAACATCTGCAATGCTATGTTTCGCTCAGGCTCCTATCCTTTGGTCTGGAAGAAAGCAATCATCAAACCCTTACTGAAAAAACCAAGTCTGGATCCCTCAGAATCCAAGAGTTATCGACCCATCGCATCCCTCCCCTTCCCGTCAAAAATATTCTAAAGAATTATGAACCATCAGCTGGCCAAATACATCGATCAGAATAATCTTCTTGATGATACCCAATTCGGATTCAGGAAGGGTCATGGGACTGAAACTGCCCTGATAAAGGCAGCAGATGAGGTCAGAGTGATTATGGATCAAGGAGGCGCATCAGTTCTAATATTATTAGACCTGTCTGCGGTCTTCGACACGGTCGATCATAACATCTTAATCGACCGTGTAGGAAAGATTGGCATTCAGGACAAAGCCAAATCACTGCTGACTTCTTTTCTGTCTGGCCGTGAGCAGTAAGTTAAACTGGGTGACTTCTTCTCCCCTGTTTTCACCTTACCGTGTGGTGTTCCCCAGGGATCCTCGTTAAGTCTGACGCTATTCAACATCTATGTGTCGGACCTGGCGAGGGTCATCAAATCATGCGGTAATGGGTTAACATCCTACGCTGATGATACCCAGTTGGTACTGGCTGTTCATAACAACGGAGGAGCAGTTGCGGCCAACTTTCAGGATGGTATGATGGCCATCAGTTCCTGGATGGATCACAATTGTTTAAAATTAAACTCAGACAAGACGGAGGTCATGATCTTTGGTAGCCTGACCCCGTCTTGGTCTCCAACATGGTGGCCTTCTGATCGAGGCCCTCCTCCGACACCGGTTAATAAAGTCAGGAACCTAGGCGTTTTATTTGACAGTGAACTGTCATTTGTAAGCCATGCCAATGCGGTAGTCTCAGCATCTTTCTATACGTTGAGGATGGTCAAGAAACTACTGCCGTTTCTTCCAGCCAGCGTGGGCAAGACCTTGATGTGTACTCTAGTTCTATCCAAGGTTGACTACTGTAATGGATTATTACTAAATGCCCAAGAGCAAGTCCTAAATAAGTTGCAACTCGTCCAAAACGCTGCTGCCAGAATCCTGACCCATACTCCAAAATTCTCGTCCATCTCCCCGATTATCCGACAACTGCACTGGCTCCCGTTAGGAGCCGCACCAAATTTAAGGCGCTATGTATCACCTATAAGGTCAGGAATAACACAGGGCCAGCATTTCTAAAGAAAGCCTTGTCTGCTTACACGCCCAAAAGAGCCTTGCGCTCATCCACTGCTAATCTGCTTCCAATTCCTCGCACAAAAAAAGTGAACTGGGGGAACAGACGCTTTACAGTCGCTGTCTCCAGGCTATGGAACACTCTTCCCCTCCATATAAAATCCAGTCCTTCTCTGATGATGTCTCGGAGACAATTAAAAACATGGCTTTTTAATCAGTAAGAACTTGACCTCTCTATGCACTTGATCTGAACAGCGCTGAGACACCTTAGGGTATTTGCGCGCTATATAAATTGTATAAATAAATAAAATAAATAAATCAAAACCGAAAACATAATAAGCAACAATACATGAACAGTGAGGGCCTGATTATGATGGTCCGTTTGACCCCCTTAGCCACGGTGGGGGGCGGGCACTTCCGCAGCGGCGGTCTGACCGCCCTATTACGAGTTTACCAGTTGGACCGCCAGATGACTGCTGCTACCGCTATGGATCTGCGATCTCTCGTTGGTGGCACGGCAGTCTGAGGTCAGCAGTATGCTGGTGGCGCCGCTGTGGGACTGCCACAGTTTTCATGGCGGTGAGCCAGAGGCTGCATGCAGTGGAGCGCATGTTGTGCCCCCCCTGTATGCATGCACCCCCAGATCCTGCACAGCATGGACTTAATAGTTCATGTTGGGCAGGAACGCGCTGTGGCGGTCCCACTGCCCTGCCTTTCTATGGCTCACATGCAAGCCTTTAAAAGGCACCACCCTGGGCCAGCCACTGTAGGACTGCCTGACCTGTATTCCACTTGGAATGCGGCAGGCGGTCTCAGTACGAGCTTGGCGTCACCGCCAAACTCATAATTAGGTCCTAAGTCTGGTAATGGGCACAAGAAGAGAAAAAAAAACGCAGCTTGCTCAAAGATGCATCGCTACTTGTGACAACATAAATGAGAAGCTTATCAATGTTAATCTGAGCTCTCATTGATGGATATAACATAGTAGTAGCTGAAATAAAGGGCAGCATTATCATCTCTAACTCTATTTGAGTCTAATAAGTCTTTACCAAGGCCTCAAAGCAAGAAGCGAGACAAGTCACCTTCAATCACTATTGCTAAGATGTGATGCTCAACAGCATCTGCTTCCAACAGAAGATGTGGGATTACTGGGCTTCGACCCGCCCCCCTGCACAACTCGCCAAGTATGTGTCACTAAATGCAAGGGTTGCATCTGAGTGGGTGACAAAATGGGTTTTCTCATTGAATTGCATTCTTCAAATGGCTGGGACCATCAAGTACCTTATATCTTTTTCCCTCAAAGCTTTTCTGACTTCTATGAATGCCCACCTTGCCCTCTGGACCACAGGAGTGAATTCAAAATAAAAACACAATTGTGGAGCTGGCATATTGCCGAACTCGAGTAAGCCTATTGAAGCATACAATTCAGACTCCTTCTTTGTTATTTTAGTAATTTGATGATGTTAGGGTGTGGACTCTGCCCTGGAGACTCTGTAGGAACGAAAGAGCACTGAGCTCTCTCCACCTTTAAGATGCTAGAAGATATCTCTCCATTATTATAAGTTTTAGCCACCGGCATTATCCAAACTTTGTTCCTTAGGGAGCATCCTTACAAATCTTCATTTCTGACCTTCACCAATTGCAGATCATGAGTATCTTTAGTTAGGGGGTTTCAGACTGTTTTGGAGTGTCCTCCACATAAAAGATACTCATCTTTAAGTGGGTACATTTTGCATCGTGTTTACCCTCAGGTTTCTAAAAATGATCCCTTAGCAATGTCAACAAATCATTTTTGCCATCTATGGATTGCAAGCTCTCTTTCTTTTCAGGTAGGAAGATAGCAGTGTCCTCTTCTGGGCCACTTTTGCCAGCTGCTGATCAATCCAATGCTCAGTGGTCTGTTTTTTATCAAAGTGAAACTTTACTTGTTCATGATCCATTTTGCCCATAGTGGTTTCTATGTTTCTCAAGCAACTAGCTAATTATCAAATCATGTCTCCTGCCACTATAAAAGAGGCATGAAGGGCACCTAGAAGAGAATACCAGCAATGTGGCAGACGCCCAGGAGTGCAGCAGCTTCACCTCAGGGCATGAGCAATATACAAGATTGTTGTGATTTAACTGACCTCAACACAGGTTCACCCAGACACCCACTAGGTGTACAGCCCCAGGCCCGCTGGCTAGCAACAGAGGTCCACTGGGGGGTGCAAAGGCGGGTGTGTGGGTAGGTCAAGCAGTCATATGCATCATAGACCCCATGGTACAATATCCAAGAACTATCTGAAATATGCCTTGGAACTCCAGGGAGCCAACAACTGGGTTACTCTAGCGCAGGGTCTATCTTTGTGCGTGGTCTTTTGGTCACTGACCAGACGATCATGTGGGTACAGTGTCTGACACTGCAGTGATATTGTGTGACTGCAGAGCTCAAACGGACCTGCACAGACACCCGGGTCAGCCACCATCACCACCATGACCCAAGGTAATGTCCCCGATGTAGCTCCAAATAGCCAACTGAGGAAGCATCAGCCAGCCATGCATCCTGGGTAGCAGGCCTTCAGTGCCAGCCACTGATCAGTCAAGCTGGAGGGGATATGCAGGGCCAACAGCCATAAGTGGGGACCAATCAGGTGAACACTTCAGGGCACCAGCTCTCATGCTCCTGATGGGAGTAGCGGATGACACATCATACTGCCAACGCTGTGGCTGACCACCACAGCAGCAATCCCTCAGATCCCACCCAGCACAAGGGCCAAATTGTAAATCCCAGCCAATGGAGCCATGAGGACGAACCCTGGGTTCACCAACAACACGGCACTGGCGGGTCCACAAAATTCACCCAAATCAGGTGTCTCTAAGAAGTTAAACATGAGGCAGCAGTAGCTCCCAGACAACTTCAGAGTAGCTCATTGCTTTGAGTTTATTTTCAAATTAGTACAGGGTCACATTTTCATTTTATAATTAAATGAAGACTGTTTTAATGTACAACATTATCATCAGGCTACAGATATCAGGGCCTGATAATGAGCAGTGTTCAGTCACATTTATGGCCCAGGCTGGGGCTTGTGGACAGGGGTGAAAAACTGAAGCACTGAGATGTTAACTCTTAAACAAAAGTCCTTGTCAACTCAGTATTGTAGCTTGAGGACAAAATGATATTTCTGAATGCTTTTAGGTGGGAGAACATCAAAATGAAAAGTTAACTTAACGATTAAGTTAACTCTTCATTTTAATTTTCTCCCATTTAAAAGTGTTGTATTTATAAACAGCAGGCCTCCTGCTCCCCCAGGCCAGTGGACACTGTGCCATATGTATAACTGAAAAACTGACAACAGCAGTAATTATTTTAAGTGGGAGAAATTTAAAGTGCTGAAAAATGTTTCATTCTTTGAACATTTCTTTGCACTTTAAATTTTACCATTTTAAAAAAAAAGTTGGATGTTTGTGTTCTACATAGTGCCACATATGGCAAAAGATAGGTCCTGTGCCACAAGTACATATGACACACTCTCTTAGTCACACATACACATATATCCCATTCATAGGCACACATTTTAATACATCCCCAAAAGCCACGCTCTCACTGACATATATGGCAGCCATATTACAGCTAGTCAAAGTATTTTTTTCAAGCCACAGTGTCTGGCTCTATGGACTTAGGAGGTTTAAAGCTAATGAAGCTGGGTGTGGGGGTGTCTGGTAACAATGCGCAGGCTGTTTAGCCTTCAGTTGCTCACAATGGTTTTCACTCATCAGAAGTAGCTCTCACTACAGAAAAGTTTGGAAACTTTGAAGACACAAGGCGGGCCACAACAGAAAGGCCCAGCCAGGCCTGGATCAGCATCTTCAATAATATACTTTATGAAGTCATGATGGCGGGACTCTTGGGACTTATGGATAGTCAGTCAGTCAAATATCTTTATTCAACTGACTTGCATCCATAAAAGAATACATCATAAAATTTTTCGAAACATGAATATTTTTCAAAAGTATGACACCGACAATTTACAGTACACTTCAAGATAGTAGTAATTCATAATTGAAGTGTAATAAAGAGGATTAATTAGGTTAATGTTTCTATGATGTGGCAACATGATCTAAAAACAGTGGGGCAGATTTATGTTAACTGGCGCATCCCCAGGGATGCGGCAGATTTATGTTAACTGGCGCATCCCCAGGGATGCGCCAGTTAACATGTGCCACAGTGCGCCACAGCTCCGCCACCCATGGTGCAAAAACGGCACAGATGCGTGACGCATCTGTGCCGGAAATGTGGTGCATTGCTGGAGTTGCATCGCAAGCGCGATGCAGCTCCAGCAAGGCTCGGGGGTACACCATGTGCACAATGCTGCGTCAAGACCTACGCCTGCTTCAAGCAGGCGCAGTGTTTTGACTCAGCATTGCCCTGAAAGTGACTGAGTGAAATCTCATAGATTTCACTCAGCCACTTTCAGGAGGCGTTCATGCGCAGGAACGCCCCCCCCCTGCGCAGGAACGCCTCCTTATGGCGCAGTGCTTTACAGCGTGACGCATCTCCTAGATGCATCACGTTGTAAATAGGGCGCTTGTTTGCGCCGCAGTTGCGTCAAATAAAGTGATGCAATTGCGGCGCAAAGAGGCGCAACGGCCTCATAAATCTGCCCCAGTGTATATTATACTTTGTGATAAACCCCCTGTCCCAAGGATCATAAAATCGTAAAGTACTTCATTAAGAATCGAACCGAAGAAATAATTTCCCAACAATATTACGTTGATGGACAGCTGTAGAGAGATATCTGTAGACCATTAAACAAGTAAACTCATAATTTGAGGCTGGAGATGATATTTAGCTGGCCGACACTTATATTTAAATGTTTTAAAAGGGGAATAATAAAATTGCGCTTGGCTTCTTCTAAAGTTGACAGAAAAATAGGAAGCGAAGCATGCTTTGTGTAGATTTGGAGTCGCAAAGATAAAGATCCAGTTTAGCATCACAATAGACCAACAGGTGTGAGGTGCCAAACCTGAATCAAATAAGATAAAACAATTTAGTGTGACAGAAATAAAAAGAGAGATAAGACTCAACACCCGGAAAATGTACTAAAAGCCAGTGTTCTGAGATGCTTTTTTACAATTCTTAGGCGCTCACTAGACAACTTAAAACAGGTCAGGAAGTCCTTTCTCAATTTGGTTTTTGAAATCTTAGGAATATTCGCTGGATTATATAAACAATGCATCAGCCCAATTAACTCCATCTGTGTTTTTTATATAGGGGACCTTCCAACAGACCTGCCTCTGCCTTCTTGGATTTTGTGAGGACACTTTGTGCAACTTTCTCCACGCCTCGCGGAACCCGCTGCGCGGGTCCCGCTTCGCAGAGGGGCGCTTATCTTCCTGGGGTGAAGCTGCTGCTGGGGTACATCAGGGGCCGAGGGCTGCGAGCAAGAGGGCTGGGACTCCATTTCCCAGGAGCCCCAGCAACCCGCCCCCGCTCCACCTGGGCTGCTCTCCCTCCCTGCCCCGCCCCCAACGACCAGGTGAATTAAATACCGGCTTGCCCTGCAGTTCCTGGGACCTTCCAACAGACCTGCCTCTGCCTTCTTGGATTTTGTGAGGACACTTTGTGCAACTTTCTCCACGCCTCGCGGAACCCGCTGCGCGGGTCCCGCTTCGCAGAGGGGCGCTTATCTTCCTGGGGTGAAGCTGCTGCTGGGGTACATCAGGGGCCGAGGGCTGCGAGCAAGAGGGCTGGGACTCCATTTCCCAGGAGCCCCAGCAACCCGCCCCCGCTCCACCTGGGCTGCTCTCCCTCCCTGCCCCGCCCCCAACGACCAGGTGAATTAAATACCGGCTTGCCCTGCAGTTCCTGGGACCTTCCAACAGACCTGCCTCTGCCTTCTTGGATTTTGTGAGGACACTTTGTGCAACTTTCTCCACGCCTCGCGGAACCCGCTGCGCGGGTCCCGCTTCGCAGAGGGGCGCTTATCTTCCTGGGGTGAAGCTGCTGCTGGGGTACATCAGGGGCCGAGGGCTGCGAGCAAGAGGGCTGGGACTCCATTTCCCAGGAGCCCCAGCAACCCGCCCCCGCTCCACCTGGGCTGCTCTCCCTCCCTGCCCCGCCCCCAACGACCAGGTGAATTAAATACCGGCTTGCCCTGCAGTTCCTGGGACCTTCCAACAGACCTGCCTCTGCCTTCTTGGATTTTGTGAGGACACTTTGTGCAACTTTCTCCACGCCTCGCGGAACCCGCTGCGCGGGTCCCGCTTCGCAGAGGGGCGCTTATCTTCCTGGGGTGAAGCTGCTGCTGGGGTACATCAGGGGCCGAGGGCTGCGAGCAAGAGGGCTGGGACTCCATTTCCCATGAGCCCCAGCAACCCGCCCCCGCTCCACCTGGGCTGCTCTCCCTCCCCGCCCCGCCCCCAACGACCAGCCCACCTCCACCACAGCCATAAACTAACACGTGAGTACCGCTGCGCGGGAGCGTCCCGGGAGAAGCCCGGGACAAGGGCGGGACCGTCTGCGGCCGTCAGGGGCCGGAGGAGGCCGGGCTGGGCCTGACCTCTTTCGTTTGCAGTCCGGAGGACATTGTTCATTACATATTGGATATGGCAACAGAAGAAGAAACCCCGGGGAAAAAATCTAGATTACGTAATGGATCCCTGGAGAATTATTTTCCCAAGAGGAGCGAGGGAGAAAAAGATTCCATCCTAGCGGAGCGGAGGGCAGAGCGGCGTCGCTCTGTTGAGAATATGAAACATAGACCCCTCACTGATAGCCTACTTGAATTAAATCGGGAAGGTGATTCGATTGGCCTAAGTGAGGATAACGTAAGTCAAGATGGAGTCCCCCTATTGTTTCGTGACTTTGTAGCCACTCCTAGTTTGCCCGGGGATAATATTATAACTGTTTCACCCACCCCTAGTGGTAGTCGTGTGGCCGACAAATCCAAATCTAGGAAGCAGAAAGTTAATATTTATCCTGTAGCCCAGATCCACCGCCCGCCCCCTAGTAAAAAAAGAAGGAAACAAAGGGTGGTATCAGGTAAAGCAAAAACATCGCATACTGATTTTGGTAAAGGGACAAAAACCCCGATTATAACTGAGACCCCCACAGTAGTAGAGCAGGAACACACTCCACAGGTAGTTGTTTCACCGGGTCTTTGTCCATCTTCAGTAACTATACAAGATGAGGTTCCTGATAATAACACTAGAGTCACCCCACCTATCACTTCACCAGTACTTCCTTCTTCATTATCAGGGAATCTGGAATTTTTGTTAAGATCTCTCCTTTTACCCATTAATGAGTCAATTAAAAAGGTGGAAATTAGATTAACCATATTGGAAGCCGCCATAACTAGTATGTCTACCCATACCAAAAATAAAGGAAGTGTGGCGGTACATCCCAAACCACCTTCGACCACACCTCAAAGTAAATCTAGAATTCCTCCCGCTCCTGCTCCGGCTAAGCAAACTCGCCAGCTGCCGGGGGGAGCTGTGCCCCCAACTCATAATACACCGCAGCCTAAACAACCAAAAGCACCAGCTACTGGGTTGGGAGTGGGCCCCTCCAACCCATCTCTAAAGGCCCCGACGAGTAACAACCAGAGTGCACACGGGGATGATGGAAAAAGCAGAATGCCTCAGAAAAGGGTTCCACAAGTAGAGATTCCCCCAGAAGCTGTGCCCTACGTGGTGATCTTAACGGGGGTCCCGCAGCTAACTGAAAATAAGAAGGAGGGATTTGTTGACCTCAAAAATAAAATTATCCATTGGTTGCGGTTGCACAGGCCGATAGCACCTAACATAGATGGGGACATAGTTCATGTTAGACGGATCAATTGGCTGGGGAGTAGAATTAAAGATATTGAGGGGGACCTAGTGGTGGTCAATTTTAGAGACCCTCGGGCAGTTGATTACATCCTAAACTGGCCACCTGGGAGTGGGGAAACCTGTGTTATCCCACGGGCTTTAACATACTTTTATCCCAGGTCAAAAGTCACCAACTCTAAATATTTAAACAGACCACAATTTTATAGGCCGCCCATTATTCCGCCCTACATTAATAATCAACCTCAGTATGGTCATCAGCTGACTAGGGTGCCTGATCTACACTCCGCCTGGTCCATGGTCCCTCATGGACATAGGCAGAACCAGGGTCCCAGTATGAACCATCTGATGCCCTTTACCCCATTGGACACCTATAATCGGTTTTCTCAGCTGTCTGGGCTGGAAGACTGTGATTGAAGTTGGGGGCAAGGGGGGGGGAAACTGATAATGAACCTCCAAGGGTGGAGGATCCTCGTCCACTCTGGGGTAGCATTGGTACTGAAGAAGTTAGTCTATCTACAGACCACATGGTGACCACCATTGACATTACTGAGGATTCTAGGCCAGCTGGGCCCGTGATGAGTACGGTTGATTGTTTAGCAACCCTAACTTCAATGGCCCAGGAGGGGGGGTGCCCCTTGACTAGGGTGGCTAATGAGAGGTTGCCAAAAGTGGGTTACACTTCCACGCCTAGAGGAAGGAGGGTAATAAACCTCCTCTCTTGGAATATTGCTGGGCTAAAGAGGAAGTTAGATATTCCAGAGTGGCACATACAAATTGAGCAGTTTGATGTCTGCCTGTTTCAGGAGACATGGAGTTTTGTTCCATTACATAAATCGGGGTATACCACCCACTGTGTGCCCGCAGTAAGTAAGGGAAAGGGCAGACCATCGGGCGGGCTCATAGTCTGGATAAAAATAGATCTGAATTGGGTGGTTACAAGACATATTGTGGAGTGTAATGATATACTCCACCTCTCGGCAAAAGGAGGGGAGGATGTTGTCAGGCTTGACCTTTTTAATGTTTATGCAAGAGGGACACAGGGTGACTCCCCCTCTTTGACCCTAACATCCCTGGATTTGGCTTTAGCCAATTGCCCCTGCTCAGCTAAAATTCTGGTGGGGGGAGATTTTAACTGTACATTTGAACCCCTTCTCGGAGACGACCCTTTAGGAATCGAAGAGGAGGATTCAAAATGGTCTATTCCAACTCTTTCCCTGTCCCCTGTTAGGAAGTGGTCGTCTAGGGCCATACAAATTAATGCATTGACAAGGGACCATAAACTAAGAGCCCTCAATGGTAGGACTATGTCTGACCAGTCAGGGGCATGGACCTTTAATAGACTTTCGGGTCCGTCCCGAATCGATTACATCCTAATGGATGTTGGATTCTGGCCGGACCTGATCGACATGGAGGTCGTCCCAAGCCAGGATAGTGACCACAATCCCCTGTGTTGCAAGTTCCATTGGGGTGTTCTGAATGACAGGTGTGCAATGGCCATCCTAAAAACAACTAAAGAAGTTATCCCATTTAATAACAACCGTAGATTGAAATGGGATAAGGCTAAGCTTAATGAGGGCGATATAGGAAGCATCAAAGCAATGGTTGAGGGTCTATCTTCCACCTTAGAAATATGGGCTGGTGAAAATTGGACCGTTAGTCCCCAATACCCCTCCCTTGACTCTGCCTATAAATCCACAATAGACCAAGTTGGCAAATTTTTTATCTCGAAGGGGAAAAGTAATAGGGCTCCTGCTATACCCTCTACCCTTAGCAAAGTATGGTATAATGAACTTTGTAAAAGTAAAAGGAAAAAATTGACAGAAGCTCTACTTTCAGGGGACCCTCCACTGGTTAGAGCGGCCAGGAAGGATTACCTGAAAGTATTATCATTGGCCAAACGGGAGTGGGAGGAACAGCACTGGCAGGACCTTTCCAATGCAGTGAGTGGCAGGAACCCAAACCTCTTTTGGGAACTGGTTAATAGATCTAGGCAGAGAAAATCGCAACCATTGTCTGATCATATAACTTGCCAGCAATGGTTTACACACTTCTCATCCCTATATGGAGACTCGGAAGAAACAACTTGTCCTGGGGTGAATAGCCTGGGTGAAGGGGTCCCCGTGGATGATACCGAGCTTTTGTTTTCAACGGGAGAAGTAGTATTGGCGATTAGACACCTAACCCCAAAAAAAGCCGCTGGGCAGGATGGGATCCCTGGGGATCTATTGTTGGCGGAGCCGGAGGCCTGGGCCAAACTAATAGCGATTATAATGAACCTGATCACGAGGGGACACCAGGTTCCAGACTCCTGGAAAGGGGCTGAGGTAGTTACTGTGTACAAGAAGGGGGCTAGGGATGACCCTGCAAACTACAGACCCATCAGTCTGATAGACATAATCCAGAAAGTGGTCGGCAGGGTCATCATTTCAAGAGTAGGCGACTGGATAGAGGAGGCTAGTATCCTCTCCCATTTACAAGCGGGGTTCAGAAGGAAGGTAGGTACGATGGACCAGGTCTTTCGTCTCTTTGCCATCTACTGGAAGGCGGTTACTATCATGAAGGGCAGTTTGTATATGGCCTTCATTGATCTTAAAACCGCATTCGACCTGGTCCCTCGTACAAAACTTTGGGGAATTCTAGAAGAGATGGGTATTCCCAGTGGTCTTCTGAGCCTAATCGTAAAGCTGCACGAGGGGAACTATGCGAGGGTGAGATGGGGATCCCAGGGTCAACTTACAGATAGGATCCCTGTGCGAAGAGGAGTGCGTCAGGGTTGTGTTATGGCTCCGACTCTCTTCTCCCTATTCGTAAACGGAGTGGTTGACCATCTGATGGGGGAGGAGTCGGATGCCCCATCCCTGGCGGGGGAGAGAATCCCCACACTTCTCTTCGCTGACGACACCCTATTAATTTCTAAATCCCCGGTGGGCTTGCAAAAACTCTTGAATCGATTTAGCTCCTTCTGCACCAACCGAGGCTTAACTATCAACACATCAAAAACCAAATTGATGGCATTTGCACCCTCAAGAAGATTTAGAAATAATTTTGTGCTTAATAACGCCCCCCTTGAGCTGGTTGAGTCTTTTGACTATCTTGGTGTCCGAATTAACAGTCACATGACCTGGAAGGATCATTTGTCTAAAATGCTATTAAACCATCATAGAGTATCCGGGGTGACGCTGAAGGAGATCCGGGAGTCAACCAGCAAACCGGTCTCCCCAGCTATGACCATCTATGAGGGCCAGATCCTTCCCGCAGCACTCTATGGCTCTGAACTGTGGGGGTTTGAAGGGGTTTCTGACTTGATGAGAGCGGAAAACAACTTTTTTAGGAAAGTGGTAGCTCTCCCCACTTCTACCCCAATGATCCCTCTAAGATTAGATCTGGGCAGAAAAACAGTAAAGGATTTGGTGAGGCTTCGCCCGTTGTTATTCTGGTCCCGACTAAGAAGAACTGAGGAGCTCGCAAAGTATGCAGAAGGGCTGGATGAACTGCTACTATTGGACACCTGTAAAAAAATAAGATGGTTAAATAAATTGAGAGAATTGGTTTTCAGCTTGGGTCTTAGAGAGGCATGGGAGTCGCAGTCACCACCACCGAAAGATGTTATAAAAAAACTGTACTGGGACTGGGTACAGAATAACACTATGAGGTCTACGAATTTGGGCTCACTCACTGACCAGTTTTTGTCTATTAAGTGTGTGCGTAAATTGGAACCCTTTCTAGACTTAATAACCAAACCATTGGACCGAGCGCTGTACCTCAAGTTGCGATATGGGACGCTCCCGGTGAATGAGTTTACGGTAAGATGGCTGGATGCAGATGCCTGCTCGCGTGTTTGCCCGGGCTGTGCGGCCCCTAAGGAATCGGTGGCTCACATGTTCTTTGCCTGCCCAGCTTACAAAGGGGCACGGAAATTTTGGTTGAAACCCGTCTGCAGGGAATTGGGGCTGAGGTGCCATAGTCTGGCACTACGCGTCCTTTCTACAGAGTCCTCATCTGCCAGTATGATCTGTGGGGTGGCTAAGTTTTTAGGAAGTGCGTGGATGACACGTTCCCGGTTACTGAAACTACAAATTGGAGGTCCCACTAACTGAGGACGATTATACTGTCAGTAAATTGATGAATGATGTGTCCATGCTTTTACTGTATTTTATAATCTTTTATTGGGATTGAAATGTTTATGTATTTGTATTCTTTTATGGTGAAAAATTGCCGAATAAAGATATTAAAAAAAAAATATATATAGCTAAACGAGGGTATCTTCTACAGGTAAACAAGTTTAAAACAATCTAAGATAATTGCACAATTGAGGGCTGGCTCCAGGACAAGTGGCAGGCCACAATAGAAAGGCCAACCCAGGCCTGGATCGGCATCTTCAATAATGTGCTTTATGAAGTCATGATGGCGGGACTTATGGGACTTATGGGTACACTGGCAGCTATTAACTTATCAGACTGAGAAAAACCTCTGTTAAACTACTATCTTCCTTTTCGACTCACTGGCATCCCTATGGAGTCCCAGAGTTTGATAGCAAAATCTTAAAAGGCACCAACTGCAAACAAAGCAAAAAAAACAAGTGGGCTTATAACCTTCGTAAAAACATGACTGCTGGCCAACATTTAGAAAAAAACTGAATTCTTAAGCAGAGGTAGAAAATAGTAGCAATGCATGAATTTGTTAAGCATACCAAAATAAAATATGATAATAAAGTGGTACAGGGAGTACTCATCACATAGACAACAACATACTGTATCACAGCAAGTCCAGGCATTAGGAAAGGAGAGTTTATAGTGTGTAATTTCGATCTTGAAATGGCATGAAAAATATTTCCCCCATGAGTTAGTGACCAATGATAAAAAGAAGTTCCACGACATAAGAGAACGACAAAGCACGATATCTAGCAAAGGGCTTTTGAAGTACAACTGCTTCCCTCTCTGAACACCTAATCTCAAAAACTGCTTTCATGACCCACTGCCTAGCCTTTTTGGTAATGCTACAGGGGTGTATGCATAGGTTGAATATTACAAGTTTAGAACATCGATTTACAACATTGGTAATCCATTCCATTTTAATACAGGTAATTATGGCTCTTTTAAGCCTAGATAGATTGTCAAGAGCAGGTCTTCTTGGCGACGGTTGTACAGTCTTCTTGGTGCCTATGAATGGCCTACAATCTCCAGAAACCAAACCAGATGATAGAATGGAACTGGGAGTCTCGAATTGCTTCAGAAAATAATTTCCAACAGGAAGGCAAGAACTGGAGCCCAGTGAACCCTTCGAACTTTCCAGGCCAGGCATCAAGGAGAAGTGCAAGGAAAATCAGAGAAGGAAAACAGAAGGCGAGGAATCCACAAATTCAGCGAGAAAACAATCTAGCAAGCACAATTGAGACTTAACTGGACTCAAAAGGGACTCCTTTTACATAGTGTAAAATAGGAAATAAAATAACTGCAAATTGGTTAGGTCATCTTGATTTGGGAAGTTGAAATAAGGTTAAACATCAAAATATACTCTATTGTAATTTTCAAGATAAAGTAGATATTATACTAGTACAATCTGTAAATATCTAACTGTCGGGCTCACAGGGTGTCCAGGCAGTAATCCAATAACCCCAGGACCGAAGCCAATGCCTCAGATTTTCCCAAAGATGTTTCCCTCGCTGTGTCACACGGAACACAACAGGGAGGGAAGACAACCCCAGAAAATGAAGAGACCAAGAGCAGTCCGTCAGCTGGAGGAGAGGATCAGGCAGGAAGTGCGGACAATCGCTGTAGTGGAGGAGAGAACAGAACAGAAACAATGTTGTTACATACAGTGGAGCTATCTAAGCACCCTAACTTCCTTCAAACATACACCTTTAAAAGTGTGCTGTCCCACACTCACCTGCAAACAACTTATGAAATCTTTCAAAGTACCGTCTTGGTCTCTTGAACAAAAAAGAAGGCTCCAGGTTGTTTTCACATGCAACCAATAAAGTTCCAGCTTTACGACACCTCCAAACGGGCAGTGTAACCACAAAAAGGGGTCAGAGTTCACGGCCCGAAATAGAAACCGTATTTGAAGAGGGTTTTGAAAGTCCAAAACCAATCCTAGACAAAAGAAGACTCGTTTTCAAATCCAGGGGAACACTAGTCTTGATCGTAGGAAAATACGGGTTTTGGAAAGGCAACAACGTCAAGAAGAGAATCCAGAAGGACACGCTGTTGCGTCTCGAAACTCTAGGCGTAGCAGCGGCTCCGATGCGCTGTTCTTTAATAGCGTAAACAAATGCACGAATAAAGATTTATTCAAAAATTGAAAAAGAAAAGCACGTTTGCCCGTTACTCCATATCTTCACGGGGACGCAAACAAATAAACTCCGCGGGGTATTGCAAAAAGCGAAGTACTCGCATTCCGCCCAAAAAAATAAAATAGCGCCGCGTTCAAATAGAAGGGCGCTAATTAAGGTTCAGTAGTTCTCAAGGAACAGGCGGGACAAGGCGGGACAAGGCGGGGCGTTACGGGGAACACCTCAGATAGAAATTAAGCGATACCGCTTCCAACAGGAAACTAGGCACAAGGTGAAAAACAGGCTTGAAATCCAGAATGGAGAACAGAGCTTGACACGAGGTAACAAGGAATCCAGCAAGGCAGAAGAAGGGCAGGGAAGGAAAGCCAAGTGCTGCCATGTTCTCCCTGGAGGCTTAAGAACCTCCCATCAGAAACAGATGACCTGTCGCCTAGCAGTATGGGACAGCACACCCCTCACCACCCTGGCAATGCATTATGGTCCTAGTAGTGCAGAGGAGGAACCCCTAGCTTGAGGTATAACACTAATGGTGTATTAAAACACAAAGATACATTGAGGGACTCCCTACCTGCCGAGTTCTGAGAGGCCTCCTTGCAGGAAGGAAGTTGACCTGTAATGCCTAGTGCATCTTGATTGATATGTGTGAAAGGGAAGAAAATGGCTCTTGAGATGCAATTGCATCAAGAAATGTATAAGGTCGACGCGCCACCGTGAGCCCCAGGCAGCTGAAGATGCTAGTGAGCATATGCCCAGGTGCTCTGAGTTCAATGTAAGGAAAAACCCTTACACCTTGCCTCCTCTTTATAGCTCCTGGGTTAAGGGGAAATTTCAACCAGAAAGGGAGCATGAATGAACCCGTTCCACTGGTTCCCATGAGTGATCACAATGAATATAGTTCTTCCAGTCAATAAGATATTGAAGCTTCCACCTAGTATTGAGAGACACATATTTCCTGCACCTCATACTCGGTTTCTCAGAAACTAGTATGGGAGCTGGTCTCTTTTCAACCTGTGGTCCTCTACAACAAGGATAGGGTTATAAATGTATGCATTTCTTTATTTGTATTTTTGTTATCCTCATTTGCCTAATTTCCACCCTTATTTCTTCTAACGATGCCAACCTTGGGTTATCAAACCTCATGCCCTGGAAAAGGGGTAATAAGATGAAGACTCTCAAAACAGCATCCCTGCCATCTTTCAAAGAGACCTCCTCCTTCAATCGACCACAGACCCTTCCCCATGTCCTTCTGCTCACACAAGAAGGACTATAACCAGCAGAGGCAGAGGAAGGCTTAACCATTAGATAGATATTTTTACAAGTTCCTCCACTCATAAAGATCCCCTAGACACAAAGGGAGTCCAAAATTCATATTTCCTTTTTCCCTGATCCGAAATATACAAATTAGCAATGTAACTCATAGATTTCAACCAATCATCCATTGTTGGAGGTGTCGGAGATACCCATAGATTTCAACCAATCATCCATTGTTGGAGGTGTCGGAGATACCCACAGTTTACATATCTCCCTACACGCTAAAAGCATTGCATAAAATATCAGTTTTGTACAGTCTTTAGTAACAATACATTGGCATTACAATCTTCCAAAAATAACCAATAAAGCACTTAACTTAATCTGCAGGTTTAAAGCACTAGCCAGGCATTTACTTATGGCCTCCCAGAGGAGCTGTAACTTCGGACAGCATATAACCATGTGTAAGTCGTCTGCATTCTGACTGCAGCACTTGGGACACACCACCACTCTTCCTGACCCAAATTTAGAAAGCCTATGTGGAGTCCAGTACGCCCTATGCACAGTAAAAAGATGGTTCCTTCTCAGATATGTAGGTTTAACTATTTTGTAAAGCATAGGCATAAATACTTGTCATTGGTCTTTCAGCTTGGTTCATGGCAAGCATCCTCCCCACAGATCCACAGGCAAGGTGAACGCGTCGTCTTCCTTCTCCAGGATCATTCAATACCATAGTGCGATTTCCTTTTTGAACACCACAGTAGACAGTAGTTTTGCCTCGAGTTCATTAGGATCTCCTAATGCCCATTGCCAAGAACCAACTTTGGACCTGGAGGTATTTAAACCTTGAAAGCATTGGGCCTCCCACCTGCTCACACCAGCCACACAAAACCATCTGACCATCTGGCAACAATTGCTTCCACCTAAAAATGCCCACTTCTTTTAAGGGTAAAGCCATTGAGTCTTTTGTCCATTCAGGAGAGCCTGGTGCATCCCAGATGGCGGACCATTGACTGAAATATGGTATATTCAAGACCTTTCTGACTTTGTACCACATTTCCGCTGTGTCCGTGAGAATCTTAAGCCTGACCTTCCTAAAGTATTTAGGATCAGCATAGTTATACATGAAACCCACTTCAGCACCCTTTTCCTTTGTCAGCATCACTCTAAACATCCTGCCTATCTCTGAATCTATGGGGATGTCCAATAACATTCTACTTTTTTTTTTATAAAACGGCCCAGGAATAAAACAATAGATTAGGTAGCGCTAAACCCCCCTCCACCAACATCCTCCTATGTTTACGCTATGATATTCGTGCCCCTTTTGATGCCCAGATAAACAAACTTATGTCACTCTGTAATTTAATGACACTCTTTTACCAAAAATAAGGGGATTGTATCAAACAAGAAAGTTAGTTTCGAAAGCACAATCATCTATTCTAAGTTCACTTGCCCAAATAATGTTAAAGGAAGAAGCATCCCACCCCGTAGACTAGCACAAAATCTCCTTTTTAACCCTGTCAAAATTTGCCTTAGTGAGGTCAGCAATATTCTGAGTGATCTTAACTCCTAGATATCTCATTTCACTCTTAGTATCAATCCCTACTGCCCCATATTCCAACTCTTTACTTCTGTCTTATCTTTATTGATATCATACCCTGAAACTTTGCCAAAGTTAGTTGTTATTTCCATCACCACTCTCAAGGATTGCAGAAGGTTTGTTGTGAAAATTAGAATATCATCTGCATACAGCCCCACCTTTTTTATCCAGCCATAAAACTCAAACGGCAAGATTCCGCTACTGCTCCTCATTTTCCTGGCCAAAGACTCAAAATGAAGATCAAACCAAAGAGGAGACAGGGGACAACCATGCCTGGTACTTCCCATAATCTTCACTGGCAAAGTCAAAGCCCCATTAACTAACACTCTGGCTTACAGGCAGAATAAATACCTCTCAACACTCTACTGAAGTTTGAATCTAAGTTAAAATGTTTAGCCACATTCTGCAAATAAGCCTAGTTAACGCAGCCAAACGCTTTGGATGCGTCTAACACTATAAATGCCAGGGGAAGACCATAGGCAGTTGCCATATCTATAGAGCTAATCAATGAGTATGTCAGCTCTTTCAAGGCTCTTTCTTTTGATCTTCATTTACCATATAAGGCATAAAACCATTTAGCCTACCCGCCATAACCTTTGCAAAAAGCTTATAGTCGGCGTTTAAAAGGGAAATAGGCCTATAAGAATCAACTTTTTGGAAAGATTTCTCAGGCTTTAGAATTAAAGTTATAATTACCTCCTTCCAAAATTCAGAAATCAGTATGTGTCAAAAATATTGCATTAAAAAGCTGCCTCAAAGTACGAAATATAGTACTTTCCAAGGCTTTATATACCTCAAGTGGAAGGCCCTGGAGCCCTGGCCGTGGAGCCTTCCCCCTCTTACCACCATATATCACCTCTTCAAGCTCCTCCAACCTGATCTCCTCATTTACTTCCTCTATTGCCTCTCCAGATAAAGGTTCTATGTAATCCAGCCAAGTCAACACATCGCCCTCATTTATAACCCAATCTTCCTAATAAACTTTCCCAAAATGCCTGTAAAAGGCAGACTAATTCCTTGACTGTCACTCTGCACTGCTCCTGAACCTTCACAGCTGATCTCTTTTATAAAATTTCTAATTTGATCACTCTTCACCTTCCATGCTAGTAATTTACTATAACCTTCACCGTACTCAAAATGTGCCAACTGGGTAGACTCCCAACCATTTATAACTCTATCACTTATAACTCCTGACAAACTAGCTTTTAACTTAGTAATTTTGGCCAGCTCCCTCTCACCTCCCTCCGATCTTCCTAAATTACTCAAGACCCCTTCCAGATTCTGAATCTGCGCTTCTAATTCCAAAACTTTTCTGTAGTAAGCTTGCCTTTTCCCTGTCACAAGAGTTCCCAGTCGTCCCCATAAATAGGCCTTATAAGCATCCAAGACAGTCCCAATGTTGGCTGAGCCCTGATTTCTCTACACAAAATCTTTGGTCTTTTCTCTTCGAATCTCAACAGTCTCATCCCCCAATAAGATTGTCTAGTCTAACGTCCACCTAGAACTTACAATTCCTTCTCCTAACCTCACATGAAGGAGAATAGCTGAATGATCTGACAGGTGTACACCAATATGTTTAATTTCCACCAAAGAGTCCTTTAAAACCCTGTCAATCAAAAAGTAGTCAATCCGAGATTTATGTTTATACTTTTTGTTGTAATAAGTAAAACCTGATTGCGAACCAGCCATACACCTCCATATGTCACAGAAACCCCACTGGGCCTTCAACAATCGGACCCTATCCGACATTTTAGGACTAAATGCTTCTCTGCTGTTCTGGGATCTGTCTTATTATTGTCCAAGACGGCATTAAAATCTCATGCCATAATAATCTGATCTGGGAAACCTAAAAGCTCAGTAACTAACTCATCCAATGGACCTGTTTCATCCTGACTTGGACCGTAATACCCCACCAAAGTACAGTTCTGAACAAAAATGTTTAACTTTGCTAAAAGCCATCTTCCTGCAATATTTGAGACACTACTTTCTACTGAAATATTTGTACCTTGCTTAACCAATAGTGCTATCCCCTTCGTGAACATTGTCTACTTCATGTAGACTACATGTGCAACCCACCTCTGTGATTTAAAAAACTTCCTGCTTTCCCTAACATGAAATGTGTCTTTAACAAGATAATAACTTGTGATGGGCAGTCTTTCACATATTGCCCAATCCTATCTCTTCTACCCTTTACCCGGAGCCCATTTACGTTCCACGCTAAATCTTTGATCTCATTTGCCCCATTCCCGGTCATCCCCTAAAAAGCTGGCAATGCTGACTGATTTGGCGAAAACAAGACATTTGAGGTATGTATATATATATATATATATATATATATATATATTCACTGAAAAAACCATAGGTTATAGACCATATATAGTTAGGAATTAGCATTTACAAAATCTTATTTTACTCACACAAAACCATTGAAATTCCATATATAGTTAGTTGCAATAACTATATATCACGCACCCGCAATCCACTGCTGATGATGTCACATATTACATCATTCATGACATGGTCAGTGACATCACTGATGACATCACTGATGACATCATCCAGTGACTGTATTTTTCTGTGAAGTTAAAATATGTCTTACATATTGAAGAATGAGTGGATGTATAAGTGTCTGGATGAAGGATTTAGTAGGTGCATGACTGACTGTATGAGAGAGTGATTAAATGTGTCTCACTGAGTGCATGGGTTAGTGACTAAACTGTCTTAATTTGTTCATCATTATGTCTGTTGTTCTGTAAACTGCTGCATGTGTTAATCAGTAGCTATATGAGTAACTATATGGGTTATTGATTGGTTGCCTAAGTATTTGTATGGGAGACTGAGTATGTGTGTGGGTGGCTAGGAGGTGTATGACTCTGTGCATAGATGTGTGAGCAGTTGATTCACTAGATGTATGGGTTCAAACGTGCATGTGGAAACAGCTGTATGGGCAGTTGACTGTGTGCATGAGTGTATTGGTGAGTGAATGGATATCTCAGTGCTACATGTCAAAGTAAGTACATATGTAAAACACAGTACATGTGAGAGTTGACATATATAAATAACTGTGCATAAGAGCCAGTGAATGTGTGAGTGGCTGTATGGATCATTGTGAACATGTATCAGGGATTGTATAAGAGAGTAAATATGTGTTAGTATATGTTTGAATAAGTAAAGTTTGTATAACTGTATAGTTGAGGAAATGGAGGTGTGATTGATTCTTTGCATGACTGACTAGGTGTGTGAGTAACTCCATGGATGAGTGACAGTCTGTGAGTGTCTGTTTACACTGATTGTATCTAAGGTTATATTAGAGTCTGAAGAGGTTCATCGTATTATCACATGAATGATATCATCAGTGATGTGATCAGTAATGTCAAATGAGATGTCATCAGTGATGTCACCAGTGATGTCATTTGAGATGTCATCAGTGATGTCATTTGAGATGTCATCAGTGATGTCATCAGTGATGTCACTGACCATGTCATGAATGATGTAATATGTGACATCATCAGCAGTGGATTGCGGGTGCGCGATATATAGTTAGTGCAACTAACTATATATGGAATTTCAATGGTTTTGTGTGAGTAAAATAAGGTTTTGTAAATGCTAATTCCTAACTATATATGGTCTATAACCTATGTTTTTTTCAGTGAATTTTCAAGGTTTTGTAAATGCTAATTCCTAACTATATATGGTCTATAACCTATGGTTTTTTCAGTGAATTTCAATGGTTTTTTAAAAGCTAATATCTGTAGCTGTAAAATGTATTCTTCTTTAAATCTTAAAATATATTTTACATGTTTTTTATACTTTTTTTTAAAAAAAAATTTTTGTTTCGCTCCCAGTCCGCGAACCGGTCAGCTTCCCGTTAGCTCAATTTAAAGCCGCGACTCGGTCCGCGAACCAGTAAACGTTCCTTTAGCGTAACTGTTACGTTAGTATGACGTTTTGCGTTGTCGCGTAATACGTCATTTGACGCGCCAAGTTAGCGGACCCGGAAGCGGACCGGAAAGCGGAGCAAAGCATGAAACGTAAACACAGCAGGTCATGTGACTCGGTAATAACACTTTTCATTGGTTCATTTCACTTTTGGTTTCCTAATGATGTAATACTAGGTCATGTGATCTAAAATTAACACTTTTCATTGGTTTAGAACTTTTACTTTTCCCAAATGATGAAAACCCCTCCTTCTTTCCTCACTCTGACTTTCATCTTGGTGAGAGAAAGACCCTTTATTAACATTGTGATATTGCTTCATTAGTAGCTTCAGCTGGTTCTAACCCACCACCTCCACCAAATCCAAGGAAGAGAGGACCACCTGCTGAAGTAATTATACAACAAGAAGAGGAAGAACAGGAAGAGGAGGAAGAGCAGGAAGAGACACAGTTTTTGCCAGAGGAGCCCAGGAGGTATAATCGAAAAGAGAACTACATTTGGCAATTTTTTTAATTTCCTGAGGGGCAAAAAAAAGTGAATGCACGCTACGTGTTTTGCCGTATATGCGATGATAGACTGTCAAGGGGGACTGATAAAAAATACAGTTACGGCAACTACACTATGCATCGGCATATGAGTAGGTGGCATCCAAACAACTATAGTGCTGCCCAGCTACGTGATGAGCAACAAAATCCCCCTGCAATGGCAAGAAGATCGGTTGTTCAAGAAGTGTCGGGACCAGAGGCGAGGGAGATGGTCTCAAACATTCAAATGAAGTTTGGGGAAGTGAAGCAAGTGTGCGTGCGCTGTAATCAACTCATTTGCTACAGAGAAAGTAGCATTACTCTCATTATGAAAGCTATTGAAAATCATGTTTGCCCGAAACGCCCCAAACAATAAATTCTTCTTTTTTTCGTTGCTCCTGTTGAGCCCTTTTCAATGAATCGTTTTTGTTTCCCCCCTCCCCCATAAAAAACAAAAAAATATCAAAATGTTCAGAAAATACAAAAAAAATACAAAAAATGTTCTGAAAAATAATTTAAAAAATTTAAAACAACAAAAACAAAAAAAAGTTCTTTTCAGAACTACCTCCCCATTATAAAAAAATTGGTAAAATTTTTGAAACTCTGCCAACCTCTATTTCTTTTAGTTCGCTTCCCGGTCCGCACTCCGGTACGCGAACTGGGAGCGAACCAAACATTTTTTTTTTAAAAAAAGAACAGTAAGTATAAGGGAAGGAAACAGACAGTTATGTTAAAAGAAAGACAGCTATAGGGAGTAAACAAAAGATACTGTTACCCCCAATCCACTGCTGATCATGTCACATATTACATCATTCTTGACATGGTCAATGACATCATCAGCAGTGGATTGCGAGTAACAGTATCTTTTGTTTACTTCCTATAGCTGTCTTTCTTGTAACATAACTGTCTGTTTCCTTCCCTTATACTTACTGTTCTTGTTTTAAAAAAAATGTTGAGATCAATCAGAAACAGTAACATTAATAGAGACAGAATGAGTGAATAAAAATGAAGAAGTATGAGAAGAGAGGGACTGAGAAAAATAGTGGAAGGAGTAGAATAATTAAGTAATAGAGAAAGGAATGAGGGAAGTAGCAAACGCAGGAAAGTAAGGATTAAAGAAATGAAGCAGTAGAACTAATAGATGTTAAATGTGATAGATTAAATGATTGATTCAGGATGACGATAAGGTGTGGCCTCTCCAAAAGTTTGTTTAAGGTGAGGCCTACTCAGGGTTGCATTTCAAATTTATGCTTGTTGAAGAATACAGAGGAGATAATACATGTGAAGGCCTACCATTGAAGTAAAACATGTCCACTTCACTCTTAAACAACGGCCAGACCTCTTCTGTGTCCATAGACAGACCTAAACTTCATCTGCACAATGTCATTCGTTAATTTAGAAAACACAAGTAATGTAATTGAAAAACGTGGAGTTTCTTTTGCTCATTTCACATTCACATCACCTGTGTTGCCTTTGCTTAGGTATCTCATAGTGCAGATGTAGTCCAGGATAAAAAAACAGTACCCAGAAGTGCAGCAGTGTATGCATTAACTTTGATATTTACAGAAGCCTCAGTTTCTCCATGTCTACCTCACATTTCTAAATGTATATCATAAGTACAAAAAGTAGAACATTAATTATACATGTTAAATGGTTTATTTTTGCTGTTCTCAGAATGTATCAAATTTCATTTAAATCAGTGACTTGAAGGTATTCATCATGTAACAGCGGGGAAAAAAAAACACAATCAAAATGATTGTGTTTAAAAAACCCATACAACATAAGAAATCTGAATTCAAAACTCCTTAAAATTAACTTACCTTCCATAACGTCGAAGGATGTCCTATGAACAGCGTACACTCTGTTGTGCTATTAATATTTTCAGCCCGCCACTTTCTGAAAGAAAACCTCCATCGTTTTGAAAAATATGTTACATACAATAAAAGACTTCTCACATTCTACCACATGTTTCCACTTGGCCAAATCATGTTGCAGCGATTTACAACTCTTGTAATTCTTGTAATCAAATCCCGTCATTTTCTATTTTCGCAACTTTCAAAAAGAAAACATTTAAGATTACTTTCACAATCCTGCACTACTAATATCTTACCCTTCTTGCTCACTCATGTTCTACTTTTCCTATGACACTGATACTGCTTACTATGAAGCAGACTTACTTGCATCAGGTTTATATAGTTGGATTTTTAAAATGACATTATAATTAAAAGTTTTGGACCAATAATCTAGACAGCATTGCAGACTTACATTCCCTCTACTTCATGAACCTTTTGCAATTCTTCAGAGGAAATCCCGAGATTCTTTCCTTTAAATTTTGGTTTTAAAAACACCAGGTAAGAATTTTTAAGGTCAAACGGCAATTTTTTTTTGAAAGTTACAACAGAATCGTTGCAGAATGACCAGCCGTTTCTAGACTTTAAATAAGCTGTGTAATGTCCTGATGTTGTTCAAGGACCATCGTGATAGATAATTGCTACAGTTACAAAAGTCCTTCCTGATATTGACAGCTGAGAAGCAACAACATTTTTTATTACAGTTGACAATTTTGATCCATCAGGCCTACATCGTTGGATCATTAAAATGACATACTGGCCATATCTTCATATAAATAATGTTGACATCATTTCAGATTTACATTGGCTACACTCCATGTTGTGATCAGCTGCATTTACTAGCTTATTAAAGGAGACTGATTTACTGTCTGGCAAAGTTAAATATATAAATCTTTCTGAGTCTACACTAATAGTACTTGATAATGTACAGTTCTCGCAGTCATGCTGCCATTGATAAGAAAGCCCAAACAGGTGATCTACATCTACACCCTCATCTTGCAATACATCAAGCATATACATTAAAAACTCCTGACAATCCTGCTGATTATTTTCAGAGAAGTCTGTTTGACCTGAACATTCATCTAACAGATAACGAACTTCAGACACACTTTCTACTTTTGTTCGATCAGTGCTACATTTCTCTAACACAGAATTCAACAAACAGCATAAACTTTGTTCCGAATTGAACACAATCTGTTCTTTTAAAGTCTCTAGTGAAAAGAGAACATTAACCACTACATTTGCATAGCAGTTGACACCAGAACTGTTTTCAAATTGAAAACCGACAACATCTTCAACAGAATCTGTTTTCTTTCTGCTTACAATTTTCGGTTCATCGACTTTTCGGCTTTTTGCTACAACCTCCCTACTATTAGTGATATTTCTTCGTTTCCGGCCTACCACACGTTTCTCAAACAAAGGATATTGAGGCAAATGTGGCGCATACTCTTTTCTTAACCTATTGTATTCCTTAACACAATCTAGATCCGCACAAATGTTTGTGACATCACAATCAATCAAGTACAATCCCGATAAAGATCTCACTCGTGACAAAGCCACATATGCCATACCTTCCTTGAACACAGAACTTCCAATATTCACCATTGCACTATCTACACTTAAACCTTGTGATTTGTGGATTGTCACCGCATATGCCAAGCAAACAGGAAACTGTTTACGGCGAACATATAAGTCTTTAACAAGCAAAAACCTAGCAGAACAACGACCAATTACCTGTACTTCCTCAATGCCATCAAATTTAATTTTTAAAAATTCAATTCCATCTCTACTTCTGTATTTCTCAAAATCAACAACATTACCCACTGATCCATTTACCAGACCTCTTTCAACATGTAAATTCCTTCTCAAAATGATTCGGCAATTTAAACACACATTCAAAGTCTTTTCAAAACCCGCTGTTTTAGATATAGTCAATCAATCAATCAAAGACATTTCTAGAGCGCACTACATACCCGTAGGGTCTCAAGACGCTGGGGGTAGGGGGGGTGCCGCTACTGCTCGAACAGCCAGGTCTTCAGCTTCTTCCTGAAGGAGAGGTGGTCTTGGGTCAGGCCCTTCCTCCTGTCGTCGCTCTTCGGATGCGGGGGACCGTGGCGAGGGCGTGGTTGGCTGAACGGAGGTGGCGTTTGGGAGCGTAGAAGTTGATTCGGCTGTTGAGGTAGCTCGGGCCTTGGTCGTGTAGGGCTTTGTGTGCGTGGGTGAGGAGGCGGAAGGTGATTCTTTTGTTGACGGGGAGCCAGTATAGGTCTCTCAGATGTCCGGAGATGTGGCTGGTTCGTGGGATGTCGAGGATGAGTCTGGCTGAGGAGTTCTGGATCCGCTGGAGTCTCTTCTGGAGCTTGGCGGTGGTACCGGCGTAGAGGGCATTGCCGTAGTCCAGTCGGCTAGTGACGAGGGCCTGGGTGACGGTCTTCCTGGTCTCAGTGGGGATCCACCAGAAGATTTTCCGTAGCATGCGTAGGATGTTGAAGCACGCCGAGGAGACGTTGTTGACTTGTCTGGTCATGGAGAGGGAGGAGTCCAGGATGAAGCCCAGGTTGCGTGCATGGTCTGTCGGTTTGGGTGCGGTGCCCAGGGCGGGAGGCCACCAGGAGTCGTCCCAGGCGGAGGGTGAAGAGCCCAGGATGAGGACCTCCGTCTTGTCTGAGTTCAGTTTCAGGCGGCTGGTCGTCATCCACTCGGCTACCTCTTTCATCCCTTCGTGCAGGTTGGCTCTTGCGGCGGCGGGGTCGTTGGTCAGGGAGAGGATCAGCTGGGTGTCGTCGGCGTAGGAGATTATGCTGAGGTTGTGTTGGCGTGCGATGGCCGCGAGGGGGCTCATGTAGACGTTGAAGAGGGTGGGGCTCAGCCAGGATCCTTTGGGGACGCCGCAGATGACTTCGGTGGCCTCTGACTTGTACAGTGGTAGGCGGACTCTCTGTGTTCTTCCGTCGAGGAAGGAGATGATCCATTCCAGAGCCTTGTCCTGGATTCCGACGTTGCTGAGGCGCTGTACTAGGGTGCGGTGGCAGACAGTGTCGAATGCCGCGGAGAGGTCTAGGAGGATGAGGGCCGCTGTTTCTCCGTTGTCCATCAGGGCTCGGATGTCATCGGTGGCGGCGATGAGGGCGGTCTCGGTGAAGATATAGTCTTCTCTAATGAATCCAATTTTGATTTCAAATTCTCAGACAAAATAATTGTTGATCCCATATGCTCTATTCTGTCAATAGCTTCAAGTTTCACAATCTCTTGCTTTTCTAAATTCAACATTTTGTTGTTGAAGATGGCACATTCTGCAAGAGTTGGCATCAAACATATTCCTTCTTAGTAATTTTCTGAAAAATATTCTCAGGCACAACGTCTTGTTCTGGATATAAATTTGACAGTAATCGTGCATTTAAAGCTTCTTTGCCATGCTCGGTCACTTTTCCAATTCTAATATCTTGTAGAATATTCTCGTAATCTTCATCCTTCGCCTGACGCATATTTTCATGCAGTTCAGCATAATTGAAGTTTAACCATATATTGACGTTGCCAATGCTCCCTAGGCACTTCCTGGTATCTTCATGCGTGAGTATTTTGAACACAGGTTGCCCTTTTACTGGTGTCAGCTGCAGAAGATCTCCGAAAACAATGATGTGTTTGCCACCAAATAACACATCATACTCAGTTTTAAGAACTTCTTGCATTCTCAAATGCACAAAGGCAAGCATGACATTGGAAACCATGCTTACTTCGTCAATGATAAGAAGTTTCATTTTCCTCAAGACTCTTGAAACTTCACAACAAGCATCCCCAGATAACTTGTGGTATTGTAATTTGTTGTCATGCTCCACTGGCAGCATCAGTAGACGATGCAAAGTAATACCTTTAATGTTATGTGCTGCCAGTCCAGTAGGAGCGGTAACAACACAAGACAGCGATGACTCAGTCCTTTCCTGCAAATAACAAGAAATTGCTTTAATAAGGAAACTTTTTCCAGTTCCCGCTTCTCCACTCACGTACAGTCGGACAGGCTTCAACGACGTACATGAGCACTCTTTCTTCTCATGACTTAATCAATGATCAATTTGCTTGGTAACTTCATCATATATTTTCCTCTGCTCAACGTTGAGTTGTTTTTCCAAGTCTTCTAAGTTAACCGCATCCTCCTTAGCATGTGCCATGGCTCTTTCCACTTCATTCATAGCAGTGGCAGCTTCATTTTCGATAATAGGTCCTCCTAGTGGATCCTGACTCAATGAAACAGAACTCTGACTGTCCTGAGAACTGTCTCTGGCAATCTCGGCTGCAATCGTTGCTTCCTGCTCAATTTCCAAAGTCAACATTTCTTGATATTTGGGAAAAGCAGGGCATTCTATGGTCTCCTTAGCAGCAGTGAAAGAGTCTTCGTAACAGAGGAAATCTCCAAGCAGTTCCTCTTCTGCACGCCAAGGCTTGAAAAGTTGCAAAAGTGCTAAATAGAAAAACTCCTTTTTTTCTGGAGATTCACCACTCAATTTTCGATGGTTTACTAATTGGCATTTTCTTTGCTTGACCAGACATCCCTCACTTCCAATTACAGCATACACTCCTTTCTCAATATCTTCTTTGATGTTCCTCTTGAATATATAATTTTGTAGAACCTCATATAGACAAACATTCTCAAGGTGACTGCTTCGATTTGGATAATATGTATCCAACATGTTGGTCTTCAAAATGTCGGTACTGTTTGGTTCCTTTTCCGCCAAATACTCAATTTCCCGGACAGGTTTTAGAACTCGATTTCGCGTTGCAGCAAGACCAAGACTCGCACAAACGATACTCCTGGAGTTGGCATAGAGACTTGCTGAAGACAACCGGTCAGAACATTCGTAAGCTCCGATTTCTCGATGCGACAACATCTTCAAACTGAAACTGTACAACTTCTTGCTGAGGCTTTTTTCATGGGAAATATCCTCCCACATATCCTTCAATTCTGTCTTTTCTTTTTTGGTGATGTAAGATGTCACATACCGAGCCACAGCCATACAGTTGTCAGCCACAAACTGTATATCCATGTTAGCATTCCACATGGACAAAATCACTGGGTTGTAGTCGTTGATGTACTTGGACTCTTCGTTCCTTTTCAAATTGTATGTATTTTTGTGTGATTTCCTCATCACATTATGTCGCAGAGAAGACATCAAACTGTTCACTCTTCCTTTAGAAATCACCGGTCGTGGAAAGTTGAAACGACATTTGGTGTAGAATTTGTCCTTGTTTCTGAATTTACGATGACAGTACTTTCCACAACGATGGCTTTGGAAACGTAGAACTTGTTCTCTTAGGCTTTTCTTCTCCGTTGCGTTTGGAACAGCACATGTAGAATACTGTTCTATGAAACTCATCACTAAGTCATCCGGATCTGTTCCAAATTTAGGTGCATCCTTGATCCACAGCAGCATATGTATATGAGGAGCACCTCTTGCTTGGTACTCCTTTCTCCAGAAGAAATCCAACACCTCTCCAAGAGGTGGATTCTTCTTATTTGTGATAAAAGACATCATAGCTTCAAATCTATGATTGAAGTATCTGCATACATTCACTGGATCCAAAGAACACAGTTCTCCAGGTGTCTTGAATTCAATGTTTTCAATATTTCCATTTGCCTCTAGTAGAAATTCAAGTAAGTCTTCCCAGCCATACTCGGCACAGCTCAGAGTGAGGAACCATGTTGGAGTTCCTAAGTTCCTCAGCATACATTTTAAATCACCATGACGACGGTACCAGTACTCATTAGTACCACGCTGACACGCCATGAGATTAATTAGGTGAGAATCCAAAATACTGTCTTGGACATTGACTTTATGCATAAAGTCACTTGCCGAGATGTTTCGCATCTGTATACCACTTTTTAAGATGTGGTTCACTGCACATGACAGTCCAGACAGATCGCTTTCAAACAGGAGATGAAATAAATAGGGAATGCATTGACGAAACCTAGGATCTTCTGCATACAATCGTAAAGTCCGGTATTCAGACGCAGGAATTTGATGAGGTCGCTCATCATATCTTCCTCCTTGACCTGTGGGAAATAGCTGTGGGAAACACCGAGCTTCCAAACTTTCCTCCCAAACACTAATGGGACTCCCTTTGGCTTATTTCATTTGAAACAACTCAATAGCATTCCCCATGACTTCCTTGGAATGCAAAGGATGAACACTATAAAGTTCATATATTTCTTCACTTTTAGAGGCCTCTACTATCTCAATTTGGCCAGCACACAAATCGCTATCCTCTTCATCACTTACTTCCTCTTCTGCAACATATACATTCTTATAGTACTTATTATTTTTCTTCAAATACAATGTTGCCTTTTTGACTTTCCTAACATCCACTAAATCTTGCCATATTTTCTTATTCTTTGTCGGAACCCCATTAACCAAGATAACCAGAGGTTCCTCTTCCACTTTTTCTACTCCAATTGTGTTAATGTTTTTGTTCAAATCTAGAGGCAAATAAATAATTCTTCCCTTTAATCCTCTCTGTAAATCTGATGGAGGCAACTTCCCTGTCTTTGGCTCCATTCTTACAATAGCCTGAAAGGGATGGATACTTTGAATCAAAATAGATTCATAAGTATTTAAATCCTTCAATTCAGAAGGAATCTCAACCAATTCCAGATTATTATGAACCGCCCTAGCAGGCATCTGGTTTTGGTTTAATTTGTTACAACAATAAGTACACACACGTTGATCCGATCCCAAATCAAAATAATTTTCTACCATCAAGTATGTGGCAAAATCCTTCCATTCACTATTATTTTCCCTTTCACTTTTTGCATATAAATCCACTAACTTAATCTGATTCTTGTAATAAGTGCGTCGACAACACACACAAGTGAAATTAGGCCTCTCACTTGATTTCATCTGAAACGTGGCAATTTCCTTCTGAAAATTATCTGTACTGGAAACCTGTACATTATCTTCAACATTACCCTCTACTTCTGGGTCAATTTGAACATTCTCATCTTTACGTCCAAAGTAACAAAACTCAATTTCTTCACAAATATTCTTGACATCTATTTCAGAACCATGCAAAAGAGCAGCACATAATTGTTTAAGCATAATTGCTGGACTCTTAGCATGATACAACATTCTCACTAATTTCCTCACTTTATTATGATGCACTGCTAGCATCCTGAAATGATGAAAAACACTCTGGCATACTCTCCTGGAAAGACAAGCCAGTGAATGACCACGCAAACCTGTCATTTGTCTCACTCTGCAAGGATCTAATTCTTGCAACAACTTCATTTTCTGCTTCAAACTTTTCTTATTAAATGTCCGTACTAAATCACAAAGCAAATTGATGGAATCCTGTCGCACACTGCAAATAGAACTACACTTCCAAATTTACACAGGACCCTTAGGACGTCTTCCTAAAACCTCATTACCTAACACCTCGTCCGTCTCTGTTGTCACAAGTTTTTCTTTTTCAACTGGACAACCATCCTTCACTTCATAAGCTCGACCACTGGTGTCAACTGCAAACACCAAATAACTCTCCTCATTAAAAAATGCCTCACAACTTGAACTATGCATCCATTCTCCGGAAAAAACTTCACAAAAGTTACTACGATTTACTATTCTCTTCCATCTACTATTTGATTTGAAATCAGAAATTACCTTGTTTAGTTTCCTAATTCTATTGATTACCAAAATAAATAACTTTCGCTTAATTTCGAAAGCATGATCAATAATTTTCTCTACATTTTTCTTCTTCTTATAAAATGCCACTTTCTGTTGGCCTTTCTTAATATTTTTTAATAAATTAACTATTATCCTGTTGCGGAACATTCGTTTTCGAATGTCCCTAAACTGTTGTTTCCTTCTACTATCATGCACAGAGTTATCTCTTGCTCTAGCAGTAACATTTTTGATTGGTCTTTCCTTTCCATTTAAATTGCTTCTCTTTTTCTGGACTGAAACATTTTTTGTTGAAATACTTTTTTTACTACAAATATTTCTTATGAATGATTTCGTGCTCTTACCCGGAGCTTTCTTGGTGATTTCACAAGTTTTTTGGGGAGAGGACTGCTGCAATAATAGATGATCCTGCTGTCTTTGACGTTTTCTAGCCTTTCTAATTCGATTCTTAGTTGGCATTTTTCAAATTTTGAAATGATCTGCAGTTGAATCTGTGGAAAAATATAATAAAAAATGTTATTAACCACTATTACCAAACAGTAAATGAATAACAGTCATCAAAAACTTAACACCCTACTTATTATTTAACATAGCAAATCTTTTGCACCACCACTGCGTCACAAAAGTGACGCACAGTGGTACAAAACAGGCATACACCTATCATAAATCTCTCCCTAACATTTTAAATGATTGATTCAGGATGACGATAAGGTGTGGCCTATCTAGAGGTTTGTTTGGGCCCAGATCTTTGGACTGGGGTGAATGTGTGTCATTGATCCACATTCGGTCCATCACCTGTTTTGTTTGTTTGAGGTGAGGCCAACACACAGTTGCAGATGAGATTTTCGCTTGTTGAAGAAAACAAAGGAGATAATACATGTGAAGGCCTACCAATGAAGTAAGTCATGTCCACTTCACTCTTGAACAAAGGGCAGACCTCTTTTGAATCTGTGGTCAGACCTAAACTTCATCTGCGCAATGTCATTCATAAACTTAGGAAACACTAGTGATGTAATTGAAAAATGTGGAGTTTCTTTTCCTCATTTCAAAATTACATCACCTGTGTTTCCTCATTGACTTAAAATGTCCTTAATACACATGAAAGCGTTTTTTTGATTGCCCTTGCACCATTTTTGGGTCATTTTTAACATGGCTATGTAACTCCCATAATCAAAATCTAAATTTGCCAAGCACAGGTGGGAGCATATTTACAAGAAACTTGCCCCATGCAGAAAGCTCTTCAATTTAAATGGGAAAAATAACATCATAGACACTCAAATGCCTTTTAAATATGCTCCAAACAACCTATGAAGCTCTAGCAGTACATATCCAGAAATGTAATTGATTTCAAAAAAAGTTTTTGAACACAACATATAAATCAATTGTATACCTACATTCAAGAGGAAATGACTGAAAATGTCCTTGAGACACATGAAAGCGTTTTTTTGAATGCCCTTGCACCATTTTTGGGACATTTTTAACATGGCTATGTGACTCCCATAATCAAAATCTAAATTTGCCAAGCACAGGTGGGAGCGTATTTACAAGAAACTTGCCCCATGAAGAACGCTTTCCATTTAAAAAGGGAAAAATAACATCATAGACACTCAAATGCCTTATAAATATGACCCAAACAACCTATGAAGCTCTAGCAGTACATATCCAGAAATGTAATTGATTTCAAAAAATCGTTTTTAAACACAGCATATAAATCAATTGTACACCTACATTCAAGAGGAAATGACTGGAAATGTCCTTGAGACACATGAAAGCGTTTTTTTGAATGCCCTTGCACCATTTTTGGGACATTTTTAACATGGCTATGTAACTCCCATAATCAAAATCTAAATTTGCCAAGCACAGGTGGGAGCGTATTTACAAGAAACTTGCCCCATAAAGAAAGCTCTTCAATTAAAATGGGAACAATAACATCAGAGACACTCAAATGCCTTATAAATATGGCCCAAACAACCTATGAAACTCTAGCAGAACATATCCAGAAATGTAATTGTTTTCAAAAATCGTTTTTAAACACAACATATCTGTTTCAGCTTACATGAGAGACCATGGAATGGGCTCCATGTACAACAATAACTTGTGTTACTGCATGCCAGAATGCTACACCGAATATGCAATTACAATTTCTCAAAGAAACAAAATCTATTTGTATATCACTTGAGACAAAGCCACATTTTAAAAACACAGCTTTCTTCATCATTTTCTCCTTAAATCATACTATTCTCTATCTAAATTAAATAAATCTTTTCTCACCTTAGCAAATACTTTTTGAGTTTCAAAACAGTCTCAGAAATACTCCAAATTGTCTTCAGCAGAACAAAGAGGATGCACTCCAGAGGCTGCAGCTATAGAAAGCACAGAAATGCTGATATTCATTACACATATCTCTCATATTAGCCAATCATAACTCTTCCCTCACTTTTTTCAAATCAAAACCCTTCCCCCCTCTGCCCTATCTGCCTTTTTTGCTTAGCAACCACCTCCTGAAAGACCTCTCATGTTTGCAAGTTCCCACAACAATGTTTCAATTGAACTCTGAACTCTCAGTGCACCTGCGTATCCAGTGCAATCTTTCATTAAATGTTTTTTCCTTGACCATTCAAATTACATCTTTCAAAAAACACATCCATGCACCCTAACTTTCTGTTTTCAGAAATGGAAATGCACCAATCACTGCTAATGAATCATTAGCACTGGAAATCCACAGTTTTTTTTCTTTACAAACTCCTACTGTTTCAACTGCCCTTTCATTACCACACTTCATCTGACTGCAGCCCAACCTTCTCTCACCATGTTTAATGTCTGGATTGTTGGACATAGTTACATCTACTGGGCTCAAAGGTATGCTGAGAACAGAAATTTACCTAACCTCAATTTACAAGATGTGGAAATTAAGTGGTTGGGCCAAAGAGGATTAAAATGTCACCAATTGATACCATTGGTGAAAACCTTTATGCATTTGCCAAAACCTGACCTGTTAATTGTGCACTGTGGAGGTAATGATTTGGGCACTTTGACTGGGGTAGGTCTGGAAATGCTTTTAAAGGACACCTTTGAGCAATTAATGGCACTTTTTCCTCAAACTGCCTTGGTATATTCCAATATATGCCAAAGACAGAAATGGAGGTGGTCCAACCAATTTTGTCCACAAATTGAGAAGTCGAGGAAGCATGTAAACAAATCTGTTTCAGCTTACATGAGAGACCATGGAATGGGCTCCATGTACAACAATAACTTGCGTTACTACATGCAAGATATCTACAGAGGAGATGGAGTTCACTTCTCAGATGAGGGCAACAGAATTTTCATTTTGAATTTAAGACTGTGCATTGGTACCTACTTATAAGTACCAAAATGTACCATAAACCCAAAAGCTCTTCTCAGAGCTACCCTACATCTGATCACTCACAATTATTATTTTTCTCTAACTTTTTTCTCTAATTTTCATCAAACTACGCTCCAAGAGCGCTACCCGGTACGCGAACTGGAAGCTAACCACGCAAAATATAAAAAAAAAATGTTTTTTTCCCACACATATGGTCCGCCTCAGCCACCCTCAGAAAACCTAGGGGTCAAGATACATCTACCGTGCCCCCTTCTACCCATTCTGAACATTATTTGCCCTCCATCTTGTATCTTAATTCGAACGAAACACAAAATGGTGGACTCCCGTTACGCTGCTGGTTCGCGGACCGGGAAGCATACCGGGAAGCGGTCCAATAAAAAAGGTGGGAAAGTAATTCACAGAAAAACGACTGGAGACACTCTCACCAAATATACATTAGCTCATACTACATAACAATCCCTTTCATTTTCACAAATTTGATTGAAATTCCATTTAGCCATTAAGCCTGTAGACCTCTCTAAATACCGTGAGGTAAATTACTTCACAAAACACATCTGAAGTGTTGGAATTGACAACCAATGAAAATGTTACTTTCATTTCCTACTTTTATTACCTGACATTTGATTGGTTAAATACCTGAATATATATAAAGGAAGAGAAGAAAACACAGCCATTTTGACTGCTACTTCTTGTTGTACATTACATTTGAATTGTTACTAAACACTTCAACTTGTTTGTGAAGGTAAGTTGTTATTTTTAAAACTGAAGTATATTGTGCACTATAACTTAATATGGTAAACTTTTTCTGATAGTTATATACTATCCCTCTGTAGTAGTTATAGATTTAGATAGACTTCTCTGTTATAGTTATGGATGGAGTTAGGCTTCTCTTGGTTAAATCACATACACTTTTTTATAGTCCTACTTCCACTCTGATACTATACACTGCCAAAAGATAAATTCACTGATAAAAACTGCCTATCTAAAATTAATCCCAACAGTGCCCTATCTCTAGTAATATATATTTTTTTAATCCAAATTTCAGGCAAAATGGAAGGCGAGCAGCAAGTTCAATTTAAAATTGTACTGCAAGAGAGCAGCCAAGGAAACATTGATGAAAATCAAAATGAATTTATGGATGAAAGTAGGGACCAGGAACTACTTCAATGTGTGGAAGCAGTGGATAACCTGCTTAAAAATGAGGACATTTTACACCCTCATAGACTACAAAATATATTCAATGACAAATATGAAATTTCTGACAATGAAATGTTAGAAAGTTTAATAAATTATGAAACACAATCAAAATAAATAAAAATGCTTAAAAAAAAAAGAAAAAAAAATAATCAACAAAAACAACAAACAATTAACATACAGTATTTGAAAAGTCTATCATTCTTTTTTCCTTATAGTACGCTGCCCAGAACGCTTTCCGGTTCGCGGACTAGGTGCTCACCACGCAAAAAAAAAAAAAAAAATTTTTTTTTTTGCCCTGCTGGGCCCTTTTAAAACCTCCACATAAAACCTACGGGGTCAACGAGGATCTACTATGCCCCCTTATGGTAAATTCCCCCTTTGTTTTGGCCTCCTCTTGTCTCTCGATCCCACCGAGAGACAAGATGGCGGCCGCTCCGGACTGTTTAGAATGTTGACAGACACAGGAGAGCCAATCAGCTTCGCATCGCAAAGTTCCGATACGCGAAAAGTACGCGAACCGGAGCGCTACCCAGAGCGTTGTTACAGATATATATTTTTTTTTTAACGTTAATTTCTCAAAATCTACTGGAGCACATATATTGAGACCAAGCAAAGGCACATCGGGCTAACAGTCCCTACAATTTTGCCAAGTTTCGTGCAAATCCATTCAGCCGTTCGGGCTAAAAGTGAGGCCAACCGCCTTATGGAAATTAACATTGGAAAAACGCATTTTGGGACCCCCCTTTTTTCTCGGCCCCCCCTTGATGAACCCCCCCCCCCAAATTTTCAGGGGCTGCTCAGAAACAAAATGTGCCATTTTCCTGAAAATTTCAGCCGATTCCGTCGCCAAACGCCAAAGTTATTAGACATAGAATTTTCAAAAATCCCATAGGGAAAAAATCCTAACTATATATATCTACTGGCGACCGCCAGTAGGTAATATATATATATATATATACAGCAGCACAAATAAACCAATCCGGTCGAAAAAACGGCAAGCACTCCGGTGTCCAGATGTCAAAATCAATTTATTTTCAAACTCCCTTCACCCCCGACAGACGCGTTTCGCTAAAAAGCTTCGTCAGTGTCAGTTTGTGCAGACATACGATCGCCATTTTAAACCCACCCAGCTTTTCAGTATCATCAACATAAATGATGGTAAATTGCAATGAAAGTGGCGGCCATCTTGTAGTGTAGTATTACTTAGATTACACACTGGTTAAAATAGCGAATATAAAGTGCTCAAGTGCAAAATTATAACCGTTGACAACAACAAACATTTCATTATTATTGTGCACACTCTATTTCATTCAGATTATCAAATATAATGTATCAATTCATCCCATCTATTTGAGATTGAATTCATTAGAATTCCCAAAGATGTTATACTGGGGTGTATCCCCTAAGACCAGATAGTATTAACAATATAAAGAGCTTCACAGTTTGTTTTCATTTTCGTTATGTAGCCCTGTATAGGCTTGAATCCTAAACATATTTGATACAAATATTTACACATTTACAAGATTTTTCATGGGAGTTTTGCAAGTATGCAAAATAGGACTGTATTTTCGTTTTTGGTTAACAAATTCAGGGCTGCAACTATTATTATCTCACAGGTGTACCCACATTTCTGCGTCATTATTGAGACCCTTGGTGTCATTGTTTTGAGGTCCATGATGTACCTGGACTCTGTGATGCGGAGTACTTTCTCCCTGTCCCCACCACGTTCTGACCGTGTGACTGATCTATACAGTAGTAACTGAGTAGGTCTCTATTGCTTTGGTGGAATTCGGCAAAATGACGGGCTACCGGATAGGTCTTGTCGTTATTCGCGATAGCCCTCATATTTTCCAGGATTCTCAGTTTCATGGGTTTGATGGTGCTACCTATGTAACGCTTTTTACACGGGCACTCTAGACAATATACTGTATCTTCTGAGTTACAGTTTAGATGTTTCATAATCACCCTATTTGGTTTGCCCTCTCCAGATCTTCCTGGATACTCTTTTACTTTCGTACTATACTTGCAAGCTTTGCAGCGCAAGCACGGGAAAAAACCTTTAATCCTGTTAACAGCCGGGGATTCAGTTGAAGGGGAGCAATGGCTATGGATTAGGTTGTCTGATAGGGACTGGCATCTTCGATATGTGATCATTGGCCTATCAGATAGATGTTTTTTCAAGATGTTATCTGTTTGTAAAATGTCGCAGTTTCTCTTGAACGTGTGGACAAGATCACCTGACTTGGTGTTGAATGTGGTGATCATTCTAACCTGATCATTCTCAGTCTGTGCCTCCTTCACCAATAGGAGATCCCTCCTATTGATGGCTTCTGCCTTCACGGTTGCCTGTTGTAATATGCTTTTTGAATAGCCCCTAGCCAGGAACCTATTACTAGCATCTTTTTGGGCATCTCAAAAATCTGTTTCCGCTGAGCAGTTCCTTTTGAGGCGCAGATATTCACCATATGGTACGTTCTTGATCAGACTCCTGGGATGGTGGCTAGCCGCGTGTAAAACGGCATTGGCCGCCGTTGGCTTCCTGTAGAGTCTGGTGTGGAGATTATCAAAAAAATATATATATATATATATTTATTTTCTTTTTCCTTATGCTCCCACCTTGTGCCCGCGCACCCCCCCCCCCACCCTTGGAAAACCCTAACCAACTTCTCAGGGCAAAAGCCCTATGGGGGAACCTCTAGGTGCGCAAACGGAGGTTACCACAAAAAAAGTGCACAATAAAGCATCTGATTAGGACCTTATTAATGAGCCCCCGATTGGAGCTCCTCAATAAATTTATCAACCTCCTCCACTAATGGAAAATAGTGCATTTTGTTATTTAACATCACTTTAAGTAGGGCTAGAAATTTCAACTGAACCAAAGCTCCTAACTTTTTTAAAGGCTCCATTCTTTTCCCTAGCTCCCACTGCCTACTAGATTGTACTACTGAGAGATCCGATCTTATTTCAATTCTTGCTCAGTCCAGTTCTGATGATTTAATCTTCAGGTCCTTAGCCAAAATCTTTTCCTTCAACGAGTAAGACAGGAAATTAACTAGGATTCTCCTAGGTTTAGATCTATTTACGTTTAACCTGAACAGGTCTCTATGGATCCTTTGAATGTATCTAGCAATTTCATCTTCCTTTTCATCCGACCGAAGCTCCTTTTTAAGCATTTGAAACACTAAACTTTTAATATCGCTACCTTCCTTACCCTCAGGAAGTTTTAGAATTTTCAGATTATTTCTCCTCTGGAAATTCTTCAGCCATTCCACTCTTTCATCCTGCTCTCTCTCCCTTGCCCTAAGATCTTCTATCTCTTTTCTGTTAACTTGCACTGCCTCTTTAAGGTCTCCTACTTCTGCTATTAATGCCAAAGTCCTTACACTAAGATCATCCATCTTTTTCTCTAAGACATCACAAGCAGACCTTATACCTCTTTGATTCAGCTCTGAGGTTTCAGATCTGTTTCATATCTCAAGCGTGAGAGTGTCTAGCAGACTACTGATAGAAGGGCCCCCGTTCTCTGTGTTTATAACAACATTACCCCTTTCTTCCTGCACACCTCTGGCGTAATTCCCAGACATTAGCTCCACCTGGCCCACATTGATTTTTCGGGATCTCCCCTGTGAATCGGGAGGGGACTGGTCTAAAGGTCCCGTACTGGCATTTGGAGAGACTTCCCCCTCTGGAGACTCATCTACTCCCCCCCATCTCCGAGGCCAACACCAGAAAACGGTTAGGGATCAGATGCGCAGTCCATTCCCCCGGATTTGGAGCTCCACTTAAATTGTCTTCTTCAACTGGTTAGTATAGCTAATTGTGTTGGGGCTCACTCACCACCATTGCAGGATTACCCCTTAACACTAGGGTTTTTGATATTACTTTCAAGTAGGTCCTGAGAGAGGCTGTCATTTTAATCTTATGCTCGTTACCACCCCTTCTCAGAGTTTTATTCTGAGCTGTACTTCCCTTACTCAATAGCCCTCCCCTGGATTTTACCTCCTTTACTTCTTTTACTTCCTTCCTACTCCCCTCACACAATTTAACACAATTATGGGTGTTCTCTTGCAGCTTGAGGAAATCCACCCGATTCCCATTACCCACCCTTCTCAACGCGTATCTTGAGACTCCCACCACTCCAGCACTAGTGTTCAAATCAATGCTGTTGCCCCTTCCTCCATTTCCTGTACTTGATTTGATTGTTACCGCTCTTCTCATTGGCGCCATCTTGGAAGGCTGATCCTCCGGAGATGAGAGCCAAGTGGAGGAAGAAGCGTAGGCACAGGCTGAAGTGTAAAAGGCGAAAGATGAGGCAGAGGTCCAAGTAAGCTTCTTCGGCTAGGGGGTGAAAACCTGAGCATAGAGCTTCTGAATGGAACTGTGAAGCATTTGCCGGATGTCACCTGCCACACCCCTGGCCCAGAATAGCTGGAACTAAATATAGCTGGACTGATGAATACGGCTTACTGCAGAAGAACCCGAACATCGTGTCAGCCTTTGTTGCTGAAGCGTTTGCCCATGTCGTGGAAAGACTTTCAGTTCAAGCTGCAGTTACCTTGACAGGATACTATGATTGAGATTCGGAATTTCTGGACTTGTTTCAGTTTTGCTTCTTTGTGTAGCAATTATAATAAAGATGTTCTTCATCAACAAAAAAAAAAAGAGCTTGTTTTTCCTTACCGTCAGTTTCCCGTTCTGGTGCTGCTGCAGATAGAGGCACCGCCAATGCATGTACCCGTGCCTCTGATATACCAAAAACTAAGTACTTCTGTAAGGGCTTACTGCTACCATTTCCCCTTCCACTCTCCAAAATTCTGCTGCCTCTTCCACACTCCCCTGGAAGAGAATGCTTGTAGCCACACAATGCCCCACAGCACAGTTACAGAGCCGCTCTCAGCCATGGCTGCTCTTCTGTGGTTGCTCTCTCCTCTTGATACTTCCCACTTCTCCACTGAGCCTCCAGCTGAGGAGATTCGGCAGTGCAGTAACAGCTCTCCTACCTGAACACCCAGACGTCCTACACCTCCGCACTGAACCTCCGACCAAAGATGACATAGCCGACCCAGCAGAGCAGCAAGAAATACAAGTAAGCTTCGTTAAAACTTTAGGTGTCAGTTCTTTCCACCTCTGTTTAAGGTCCCGTTTCTAGTCACATTCAAACAAACCTCCCAGTCTCCACCATCCAAAATTCCGCACTGCTGCGCGCCTCCCGGTTCACCCGAGACCTGCCTCTAGCGGCCGCCATATTTTCATCAGCAAGATTCAGCCTCTAGGATAGGGTTATAAATTGTATAAATAAAGGTAGGATAAACTCTCTAGGAAAGGGGAAGCGTGAGTCTTAAAATAATAGAATCAATGAACTTGGAAATTTCAAAAGGGCCAAAATACTTCAATGAAAACAAGGATCTTCTGTGCCACGCACCAAGCGGTTTCTGCCACCTTGTGCATTGCAATGATGGGGGGGTACCATGGGTACCCCCCAGTGCAGCCCTCCGGACCCCCCAACCCCTTGGGGCCCACAATAGGCCTCCATAGTGATTTCCTGCATACCTTTCCATGTTCGAGTCTCCGCCATGAAACGGCATTCATCCTATTATGGAAGACGGTGCTTGCAAGGCACCGCCACTATTACCTGTGCCTTTTTCGCCCAGCCGGCAATCTGACCAGCGAAAAAGCGGCAGATGGTCCGTCGGTCCGCCGTGATTCCCCTCGCCATACTAATAAGGAGGGTGTAAATGGGTCATTTGGTGGGCGGATCGCCACCGCCGAGCTGGCGGTGACCACTGCCGGCCCGGCGGTGGGGATCTGCCCATGACCATAATGGGCCCCTTTTTTTAATTAAATATCAGATCATATACATTCTGTCATTGAAATCGAGCAACATATTTTCCTAGGTCATGGAGACAAATACATTTGGTTTTTTGGCAAATTGAATCTAGAAAGATTGAGGTAGTTGAGGAGATGAAGGCTTTAGTAGAAATCATTTCCTACATGGTCCTGAAAAGTTTTGTCTAGGATATCGTCTGGACAAGGAACCTGTGACAACATTATTTGATCTAGAAATGTAAATAAGAAAAAGTTGAATTGTTTAAAGGAAAATGCCCAATGGGCTTGTCAATTATTCCTACAGTCCACCTGTTGGAGAATTTGAAGATTTCTGTGATTAGTGCAGACTGCTACCTGAAACTGGGATCCAAGTAAAAAAAAATCCACTTTTATAAAGGCTGATTTTTAAGCAAGAGGATATTTATCCTGGATTGAACAGTTTCTTTCTACTAGGGAGAATTTTCATCAGAAGAAGGCAATTGGATGCTTTGCTCCATCTTGACTGAGCTGAATCAAAACCGCTCCCAGAGCTAGGACCGAGGCATTGGTAGCAAGAATTAATAGCTTGTAGACATCAGTTTGCTCTTGAACGGGAGCCCAAAGGAACTCCTTTTTGAGTCTTTTGAAGACTACGGTGGTACTGTTATTCAACTGAAAAGGTATGGTTATTTTTGAGTAGGTTGTTGATCAGAGAAACAAGCGTGGACAAATTCTGGATGAATTGCAGAAAACAATTTGTTTAGCCTAAAAAGGTTTGTGTTTCCTCACAGAAGAATGTTTGGGCCAATCCAGATGGTTTGAACTTTTCAAGAATCCATAGTTATTCTTTTAGAAGAAAGAACATAGCGCAAATAATCTACTGAATCCTTGCCAAACTGACTTTTTGGGGGGTTTGGCCACAGGAAAATTTGCTTACCATAAAGTGTTTGGTCTGCTGGAGTCCTGGTGAAATTTTAATTAAACTTGAGTAATTTCTGTAATTTATTATTACTTTTGTGACCTCAAATTACAGGAAATTATGCAATTATGCTCACTCACATAATTTGGTGCAAACAAGTCTACCACAAGAGCAAAGTAACAGAGCATGAACAGATGTTGGCTGCTGCTTTTCATGTTCTGTTTAATTTAGTACTATTTTCTCAATGCAAAATGCATTCTCTGCTACTTTGGAGGTGCAGGTGCATTTTACACAAAGAAAACATCACTAACTGCAGAGTTACAATCCTTTCGTAATACTGCATAATCTGCTGTAATTGCATGAAATTATGCTACAGCAAATTAGGCAAGGTATGCCTACACCTAATCTTTACAAAATTCAAGAATGTAATCTGGATAGACAGCCATGGTCAGGAGAATCAGATCAGAAAGAAAAGGTTGCCTTCATAATGTGCTGGAAGACAGTAGGGGGCATTACAAAGTCCAATAGCATCACACAGTATTTGTAATGCTGAAAAGATGTTCTAAATGCTATCTTTCAGTCTTCACCTAATCAAATCTAAATCAATTGATACGCTCCTCTCAAACCTTTTTTTGTAAAAATGCTAACCCCTTGATACCCCTCCAGAATATTGAAAATGAGGGGCAAAGGATAGCAGACCTGGATGGTTGCCAGGTTTAAACCTTGATTACATACAGAGCCTGAGTTCTGAAGAGTCTATCTTTGGCACAGCTAAATAAAGAGGCTCCGGTGGGAGATTTATATAAGGTAATCAAACTACTCTCTACATTAAATGCATAATGTTCTCTCAGAGCTTGCTATTCCGGGGAGATAAGGAAAACATAGTTCAAGATATGTTCTGGATTTTTAGATAATTGTGTGACCGAATGGGTGGAGCCTGCAGGAAGGGCTTCAGAACCTTTAGCAGCAGAAAGGTGTTCAGAAGTACAATGGGAAACAAAAAAGTCTGAGCCCAAGACCAGTTTATATATAGATTGTACTGGGCAAGCTCGCTGATGTACCAAATAATAGGATACGAGGGAAAGAAATTAAATTAAAGGTGAGGTTTTCATAATAGTCAGAGATACAGAGACCCTAGGTGACTAGGTCAGAAGCCACTACAATCTCATCATGATCTTCTACTACAATAAGTGACTGTAAAATCAAATCCATATAAGAACATTTTCCTACAGATTCTATCATGGGAATGCTCACTTGCCAGTGGGCATAATCAAGTAGTGGGTGTAGTTCCTAAAGCAGCCTCCAAATTTTCCCTTCGCAGTGCCCAGGTCCAACTAAGAAATTTTGCTGTGGCAATAACAATATCTGCACAAGTGTTTGTTATCAAGATACGCAAAGCAGGCATACACGATCTGGCACCAAGGTTGAAACACATTCGCTTAAGCCACCTGCGACGCAGGCCCTTGTATGCCGGGCACACAAACAGTACGTGGGTTATCGACTCTTCCTGAGATGGACACATGGGACAGTGAGTATCTAGAGCCTTATTCCATTTTGTCGTGAACTATCTTAGCAGAAGGGTTCCCACTCTAAATTGATGATATCATTTCTTATCACCAGGTTTCGTAATCAGATTCCAATAGGCTTCTACTTTCGTTACAAGTTTGTGCTCCAGGAAGATACCTGTAAGCGAACTACTGCGCACCAACAACAGGGTCTTCTTAGTAATCATATCCCAATAGAGTACTTTATACTCGTTTTTATTTGGAAATGAATTCCTATTGGATCTTCCGACAGGTGGCTGAACCCCATATCAAACAAATTGCCCTTTATCTTATGCAGCCATTTGATTTTTTAGAACAGATCAGCATTTCTAATATAAATTAGTGCGTTGGTGTAAGGTGCCAATTCAGGGGTTGTCCAAAACCTCCTCCAACAGGTTAGGGGTCTAATCCCGCAACCTGATCAAATGAAATACAGCCTAGATCTAGAAGCAGGGGCTTAATGGGGGTTTAATGAGGGAGAGCGCTCAGTAATCTCAGAAACTTATTTTGTGCAAGAACTAGGGGGGATTGGTTTTCGAACCCTCAAAGCTCTGCACCATATAATATAGAAGCTGTGATTTTCCCGTTGTAGATCGTTAAAGCCAGTTAAGTGTTTGAGAGTCGGTGTTCTTTTAGTAGTGCTCCTGCTAACTGATTTTGCCTAAGGACTAGGACTTCTAACTGGGATTTCCAGTTCATCCTCCTACCCATAGTTACTCATAGAATTGAAAAGGTATCAGTTTGTTCCGAAGGTGCATTATTCATTTCTACTCTGCCTTTAATAAATTTTTGTTTGTGCAACACCATGAACTTGGTCTTTTCAACATTAACTACAAGTTCATGGTCATTGCAGAGATCTGTGAATCTATCAAGGGTGCGTTACAGACAAGATTGAGTTTTAGACAAGATTAAAGTATTAAAGTGGAATCCTAGATCCGGCGAGAGTTGGAGCTTCAGGTGAAAAATTAGTGTAATAAATGATAACCTTATTTATAAACAAGGAGAATAGGGTAGGGGCAAGAATACACCCTTGCCGTACTCCCTTGTTGATTGGGAAGCGATCAGTTAATTCGCCCTGCTGCCCCCTCCTTACCTGGGCATAATTTGTCTCATGCAATTTAATAATGAAACCTAGGATTTCTAATCGTATCCCAGCCTCCTTTAGGGAATACCATAACTTATGATGAGGCACTAAATCAAATTCTGATTTTAAATCAACAAATGCTGCATATAGGGTCCCCCCTGCTAGGATCACTGTACTCCAATAGATCATCATAAATCTAAAAACTTGATCAATGGTGCAGACGTGGGGTCGAAAACCCGCTTGATAGTTAGATAATACATTCTTGTCTACTACCCATTCGTTGACTCTACCTAGAACAAGTCTAGCCACTATTTTCTGTAGGGTATCAATCAGGCTTATCAACATATAATTGCTATCACTGGCATGATCACCCTTTTTGTATATGGGAATGATTTCGGCCCCACGCCAAGTATCCGGCATTGGCGCACCTCTGGCAATGGCATTTATGATGATAAAAATGTATTCAATCCAGTTCTTCCTATCTTGTTTGTAAATGTCATTCGGGATACAATCCGGGCTGGGGGCCCTCCCTGCTGGGACCCCATCCAAAACCCTTTCTAGCTCCCCTTTTTCAAATTTTAAAACATCCTCATTATTAACCTCAGGATATTTAAATAAAATACTTGACGAGGAAGCAAATTGGGCTTGATAGTGCTCACCCAGAGATTAGGTGGTACATTATTACCTGGGGTATTCCCAGTCACTCTACTACTTTGACTAGTTGCCAGAATTTAATCCAATTCTTCCCATTACTGCATTAGTTAGATTTACCAATCTGTCCTCATCAAAGTTCTTCTTCACCTTCATTTGTACTTTTTTATAATTTGCCCTTGCTATTTTGACCTCTTGGGGTACTCCTATCTTAATTACATCTGAAAGATGCTGAAATGCAACCCCACATGCCTCATCATACCATTTGGCCGATTTTTTTATTATTTGCCTGTGTGGTCTTTTATTTTTTCTAAACAGGGTCTTCAATTTTGCGGATAGATCCTCTTTGACCTTCATGAGGCCTAAAAAAGATTCATCATGGGTGTCTGATGAGCTAAGCAGTAATAGTGTTTCTTCTATAGTTAGCTTAATCTGCTTAAGGATGGTTTTATCTTCTGAAACCACTGCCCATTTCAACCGTCGGCCCTCTTGTGACATGATTATTTCTCCTGTTGTGGTTTACATGTCAACCTTTGGGGGTCCAATCCCATCCTAGCTAAAGTTAGTAGTAGGGGATCATGGTCACTCTCCGGTCTGTGCTGGACCAGAATGTCCACAAGTCTGGGCCAATGCTCTAAACTGATGAGGGAGTAATCTATTCTGCTAATTCTAGTACCATTAAAAAAGGTATTAGTGCATTTCATATCTGAGGGAGATCTCCCGTTGGCAGCCCTAAGCCCCCTCCTGAGGGCTAAACTTTTTAATTGTAGCACCGCCTCTGTCCATTTGTTAATTGGTGGCAGCAATAGAGACGGTATCCCACAGTTCTGATCTTCCCCCATACTAAGGCTATGATCATCTAAGCCTAAGGGCTCAAATGTGCAGTTTAGATCACCTGCGATCACCAAGACATTTAAGCCATCTAAGTCATTTATACATGTGTCTAGGAGGGCAATAGTTGTTGATGCTTTCCCACCAGCAATCCTTCTTGTGTGCACATTAAATAATATAACATCTGGCTCTCCCTCTGAGCGAATCTTGATGGCAAGAATATCAGGGCTATCTGTTGATAATTCCTCTATTTGAAATGATATCTGTTGCTTGACCCATGTGATCAATCCCCCGCTATGTGTCCCCTTGCTATTTGCAATTGCCGCTTTATCAGAAGCCAGATAGCCTGGGCGGCAAATCATATTTACCGATCAAGTCTCCTGAAAGGCAATAAAATCATACCCCTAAATAAAACATGACCAATCAGAAGACAACATTTTGGAGAATAAGCCAGTAATATTCCATGATAGCAGGGAGATTGGAGAGGGATGTGTGCCCTCAGAATTTACAGAAGATATTGAAATCTACATGGAAGCCTGTCTCTTAGCCTCCAATTGATGCAATCCTTTTTTAGGGCTTGGAAATGAGATAGGTCGGCTATCTAAATGCTCTACCAGAATCGGGGTGGGTGATTGTAGTCAATCGCATAGATCTAGGTTGGATAATGGGGCAAATCTATTGGACAAAGGGACCTCTACTGGTATGTGTACTAATCTAAAGGGTACCCGTGATTGCCTCGTCACCCCTTGGCAGTTCAGCTCATTAGATGAATAGGGCCCAGGTTTATAGAATGAACCCTAGTGGTAGAATAGAAACTTTATCCCCATATCTTCCTGGCTTCCTACCCAAGTTATCCAACAGAAATCTCATTATATACTCGTTATTAAAATTAACAACTACACAATCGCCATTACATTCCTTCTTAGAGAGGCCAATCCATGGTGTTTGTCTAGCCATAATCATATGCTTATCATCACCCTCCTCCCAAATCCCAATGTCCTTAAGTCTGGTGTTAATCCAGTGCAGAGCTTTAACACCTTGGCTGCTAGGGGGTTTTCCCCTCCTGTGCTGAAAGTGGTATTTATCATTGTTCATGACAAGGTCAACTCGTCATAAGCACAGCTCAACCGTGCCTCATGACGAGCTGGCCTTGTCATGAGCATGAAAGGGGTTAAGTAGTAGTTGTTCAGTAGTTTCAGTCTGTGCTCCCTGCAAGGGTGGAACATTCATCAGGACAACCACTAGGGGAGTAGCTGCCGGAGGAAGGTGAAGGGCCGAGGAGTTGGCTTGCACAGCATTATGTCCCGGACCTCTGCAACCTTGTAGTCCAAAGAATGTACTGTCTTGTCTAACTAGAGAACAACTTTTACGGTTATTGTTCTTGATTGTTGCTGTTGCTGCTACCACACCTCGGTCCCCCGGAGTGCTCAAGATGGATCGGTCAAATTCACTTGACATGTTTCCTAATTCAGCATCATTTCCATGCGGTAAGGCTGGTCTCTTGTGTGGTGCTACGGCCGCGTTGGTAAGCAGCCTGGGAACAGTTGATTTCGTTACTTGCAGACTGGGAAGCTTGGGATTGACCGTAGCCAAGACTGACACCATGTTCCCCAGGTTACTGGATATGTTCACAGCAGTGGGTTTGGGTTGAACAAGAAGGCCCTCAAGGACAGAAAAAACAGTCTTGGCCTGGGATTCAGAGTTAGTTAGACATTCCTCAATCCGGCTCAGTCTGTAGGTAATGGGAGTTAATAGTGTTGATAATACATTTTCGAGTCTTCTCCACATTTCCTCATTAGATTTCGAGCTAGGACCACCTATAGAATCAAAGTTAAAATCAGAGCAGACTGGAGAAGCGTTATCTGGTGTGCTGCGCTTGTCTGTGAGGCGAAACAAAAGGGGATGATGGACGGAGCGTTTGAACAAATCAAACACTCACCCCCAGTCAACTGATCTGGGTTTAATCCATCACCATTCTTTAGCTCACTCAGCCACCCCAGTTCAGACATGGCTTGGCAGTTCGGGCTGGACTGTTCCCATGAGGCACAGGGTTAGACTGATTTGCATATAGCCATGTCTGAACTGGGGTGGCAGAGTGGGTTAAAGAACGGTGATGGATTAAGCCCAGATCTTTTGACTGGGTGTGAGTGTTTGATTGGTTCAGATGCTCCGTCCATTACCACCCCCTTTTGTACCGCTTTTGGCCGCCATAAGTGTGGCAGGGTATGCTCAGACGTGAGTCCCTTGCTCACTTTGCCACTGGATTCAAGCAAGCCGGGCTGAAGACGGCTGGAATGCCAGAAACCGGTCCTCTGAAGCTTGTTTCCGGTCCAGGGAAGGCATGGCTTGGCAGTTCGGGCTGGACTGTTCCCATGAGGCACAGGGTCAGACTGATTTGCATATAGCCATGTCTGAACTGGGGTGGCAGAGTGAGTTAAAGAACAGTGATGGATTAAGCCCAGATCTTTTGATTGGGTGTGAGTGTTTGATTGGTTCAGATGCTCCGTCCATTACCACCCCCTTTTGTACCGCGCTTGTCTATGAGGCATGTCCTCCATTTTTGTTAGTCCTTGGTGCTTTGGTGGTGGAAGGCCTCTGTGGGCCACCTCGCCTCTTCCTCTTTACTGCAGGGTCAGGAAAGGATCGGTTGGTTTTGTTTTTGTTTTTAGGCATAGATCTAACTGAAGGTCATTGGGGCATACTGGCAACAGTTTCAATTGTGGCTGCTGGTGATTTAACAACCCCCTCCAATGACCTGGTTGGCGTAGACATGAGGCCGCTCGCCTCATTGTTAGTCCTGGCCGTAATAGAATTTAACCTGTTTACCGCGGCAGCAATTCTGCCACAGTGCGGGTGTTCGACGGAGCGGGTGGGGCTGCATCGGCCAACTGTCGTGCGCAGCACCCCAGTGGTAGTAGGTAGTGCTTGCAATGGCGGTTGGCCGACACCAGCACGGAAGGGGTTAAAACAGAATAATCTGGAGTTCAAACTGTGGCAATGATACCCAGGGACAATCTTTTAGATAATTGCGGATCAAGAGAAAGACGTAGCTTTGTTGTCGCTATCTCTTTTCCCAAGACAGAGGTTGCCCTTAACATAAATTGATCTAAAGTCCCCTGCACACTACTGCCATGGAGTGCACCTATCCTCTTCCCCTCTCGCTTGCTCATCTTAGTATTCGAATCAGAGTCCTTTTTCGTGGGAATTCTATAATGAAAAAACTAAGGTCTCCTGTCCCCGCATACTTCAAAGGCCATGGCCAAGGCTGTCAGTAGAGAATTTGACAATTGCTCTCGAACAATCGACACCTCCCGCAGAATCCGACGTCCTACAAGCAGATATACATTTTCACGACTGGCTTACTAAGTCCCTGGATTCGGTTCTGCCCCTTAAACCTAGCACTAAAAAGAGCAATACTTTCAAATCCCCCTGGTTCTCGCCCGAACTAAGAGAACTCAGAAAAGACTGTAAAAGAGCGGAGCGCGTGTGGCGGAAAGACTGGGCACCTATTAATAAATCTGCATATAAAGCCGCCCTAAAACTCTATAAATCGGCACGGCAAAAATCCAAAGCTGTCTTTTTTGAAGAAAAAATTCGTCTTTCAGCCAATTCTGCCAGGGAAACATTTAAAATTGTTAACCAGCTCCTTAAAGTCCCGGTTCCCACTCTGGTTCATAATGACCCTGTATTGAAATGCAACCAGTTAGCAGAATTTTTCGATACTAAAATACGGAAAATCCTGGACAGCCTCCCTCAATCCTCCGCCATTGGACCCATCGAGATCCCTTCTCCTGACCCCGCCCGCCCTCAATTTGAGGCATTCAGCCTTATATCCAAGGAAGACTTCTGTAACATCCTATCCAATATAAAAAGTGGCTCCCCCTCAGACCCAATCCCGATGCACATCCTAAAACAAACCTTGAATACCATTGCCCCTGTAGCCACCGAGCTACTTAATACGTCACTATCCACGGGCATAGTGCCCCCGAGCTGGAGGCAGGCCAGAGTCAAAACGCTCCTAAAGAAACCAGGATTAGACACCTCCGATCTGGCCAACTTTCGCCCAATCTCCCTTCTACCTGGATTGAGCAAAGTGGCCGAAAAAGTGGTAAATAGGCAGATTTCAGAGTACCTGGAGTCTAATCACCTCCTTAGTGACTCTCAAACCGGCTTTCGCCCGGGTCAGGGCACAGACACTGCCCTTTTGGCGGTGACTGAAGAGGTAAGATGCATCTTGGATTCAGGGGGATCGGTAGCTCTGATCCTCCTGGATCTAAGCGCTGCATTCGATACCGTAGATCATGCAGTTCTGGCCCAACGCCTGGCCATGCTGGGCATTACAGGATCAGCCCTTAAATGGTTGCAGTCCTACCTGGATGAGAGATCCTACAGGATTTGGGAAAATGGGTCCATGTCTAATGCCACCCCTCTCCAGTGTGGGGTGCCGCAGGGCTCCTCCCTCAGCCCCACACTGTTTAATGTCTACATGGCCCCGTTAGAGAAGGTAGTAGCCCCATTTGGGATTAAATCCATCAGCTACGCAGACGACACCCAGCTCGTTGTCTCGCTGTCACAACAAGGGGGCCGCCCGGTCGACCTCCCGGATTGTCTCACAGCCATTTCCTCCTGAATGTCTAGCTCAAAACTCAAGCTGAATGGAACCAAGACCGAGATCATGTTCTTAGGCAATCAACTCACCTCTCTGCCCCCTGAGCTGTGGCCCCCCTGTATGGGGGACCTTCCTCCCCCCAAGGAACAAATTAAAAGCCTGGGGATCTGGTTCGAACCCCAACTAACCTTCAAGACCCATGCGCAGAAGGTTGCAGGAGGTTGCTTCGGCCTGTTACGAGCAGCCCGGAAGGTTCTCCCCCTCCTTCCGTATCAATCCAGAAAGCTGCTAATCCAGGGCCTGATCCTGTCCAAACTGGATTATGGCAACGCCCTTTTCCTCGCTGCTCCCCGTGCTACTATCAATACTCTCCAGCGAGCCCAGAACGCTGCAGCCAGGCTGCTCATGGGGGCGCCGAGACGGGCATCAGCCAAACCACTGCTAAAGGCCCTGCACTGGCTCCCCATCCAAGAGCGGATTACTTTTAAGTCACTCTGTATCGCCCATAAAACTCTGCAGGGCAAAGGCCCTCCGGCCTTGAGAGGACTGATTCGCCCCTACAAGTCGACCAGGGCCCTCCGCTCAGATAGGGAAAATCTGGCCATCATCCCAAGAGTGAGGAAGGCACGCACAGGAGCCGCCGGTTCTCGCTGAATGCGGCAAACAAATGGAATGCCCTTCCTAGAGAGCTCCGGATGGAACCTGTTCACCTTAAATTTAGAAGAGCACTTAAAACCTTTCTCTTCCCTACCATCCCTTAATTCCGTCCCTCGCTTGAGTTCACTAGGTTCAGGTGAGGATCAGTGCTGGGACGCTCCAGGGCAGCCATGCGCTCTATAAGTCCAAATCTAATCTAATCTAATCTAACAGTCAGCTGTATTCACAGATATAAATTAAGTACAAATATAGAGTTTAACAGAACTGACCTTACGATGTGCATCAACCTTTGGTGAGAATGGTGAAGATATTGCTGGGAGATTACTTGAGCAGGGGTAGAGCCGCTTTGTGGCTATTGACACTATTGGTGGACTTCAAGTCCCAAGGAGCCTGAGAGCCTGACAACGATTGCCCACACCTGTGCCTGCCACACAGATCAGACAAGTTATAGTCACTCAACAGGGCATTAAACAGCTTACCTTGTGCAGTGTGTACAAAAGGAATCTTTGAGGGAGAATGTAAAATTCCATCAGCAGGCCTACAGTCACCACAATGATGTAAGTTGAAATCCCCCATTAGAACCACAGAAGTGAAAACATTGACAGAATGAGAATATCTATCAAACAAACTCTATGTATGCTCACATGATCGGCAGTGAAATGGGAACTGTTAGCATCATAAACATTTATGACAAGCAGCTTCCATGAGCTATTGGAGGACAACCAGAAAGCTAACAAATTAGGGGAGCCAATGTCTAATTGTTCTATTTTACATTTGAGAGCAAGAGAAACTAATGTCAAAAGACCATCCTAGGCTCTGCTTGGCTGAGAACTCAGAGCGGGTGAAAAGAAACTGCTTTAACCATCAAGGAAAAGGTTATGGTTAGTTAACCAAGACTCCTGCAAACATATGATTTCAAAACTCCTCAAAAAAAGCCAACCAGGAAGAGTCATCCCTAAGTCCCGCAATGCCAGCAATAATTCCAAGAGAGAAATCCTTGCATATGATGAGAATTATTATTATGGGTCTTGGTCTCTGAAGGGAGGCAGTTCTTGGAACCCAGAGGTGACAGCTGATAGTAAGAGTAAATTAATAATGTCTAAAAGTGCTCAGAGGATCAAAAGGATTTGAAATGGGTAGGTTAAACAAGTCGCTTTGGGGTTAAGCTGGGCAAATGGAGGAAATGTCAGTGCTTTTAAGGGCAACATCTGTGTGATGACCTCTGGGATGTGAATAGAGATATTTATAAAAGTAATCAAGTGGTACAGGGATGATTCTTGTGTAAGCACCGTGTTGAGAACTTAATGTCGTGGGAATGTTCCTTTTGCATGTCGCATTGTTAAAATTGATGACTATGGTCATCTCCAGCTAAGGTTTTAAGACCCTTGCTCAACCAAGAAACACGCCTTACCAAATTGATGTAGTTAAACATATGCAAAGTGGAACACAGCTGACAGTGAAGCCAGTGAACAACCTTGTTTCTGAGTTGATGACAATCTTCAGTGGAGCCAGCCATCCATCTGGGGATATTGGGCAGAACAGTGCTGCTGCCAGAGGGAAGTCTACAAATGCAAAGTCACAATCGGGCAAATGTACTCTATTGCCCGAGTTGTGCTCCCCACTGGGCAGAATACCCCCAAACCTGTATGTAAGAGAACATCAGATGATCACATACAGAGGCGGTCAAACGTTTTCTCAATGGGAAGGTCAGGCATTGAAGCACTGTCTGTGACACTTGGGCCCACACTCTGCTCCGCCATCCCAGATTCCTTGGAAGGAGGCATAGAGGTCGATGTAGAACACAAGCCAAGGATACTCATTGCAACAGAGAGTGTCTGAGCAGTATGTGGCAAACTGCTAACAGAGTAGGTGGCAGCTGAAAGACCACTGAAAACTCTTTCATCACTGAAAAATCTATTGCGACATTTCTTGAAGGATTTTGTAATAGGTTTTTCAATGTTCTTCAATATGTTGTCTACTGGGGCTAATAGCGCTTCTTGTCCCTCATGTCACTCCCAACATGAGGGACAAGAAGCACTGTCAGCCCCAGTTTTATATACTAGGACCATGCCCTAAGCTGTGACCTTCACTCTGCCCTTTCTTCTTGGTAGGGCACAAGAGTAAGACATATCAATGTCAAATTGCAGGTGGACAATCATGTTGGCAGTAAGCCTTGTACAAGAGGGATGGGCACTAGGTGGTACAGTAATATGATCTGCTGATAAGTTAGTAGGGTTCTTTGAATGAGGATCTATAAAAGTGACAGAGGTACCCACAGCAGAAGGACTGATGGCTAGACCAAGTTCCTCCTCCACTGAGGTGTTGATCTCTTCATTGTTACCTCCCACCACCGAGTTTAAAAGGTTAGAATGTTTGGCGAATTGTGGGCACTCTAAAGGGAGAACTGAGATGGTTAGGACATCCGCTTACCTATGACAAAAGTGAAGGCGAGGATGGCAACCAAGAGATGTGGCCCAGTCCAGTCTCATTCAGGCGTGGACTGGAGCAGACAGGCCTGCTTTTGGCCCGGGCTCCTGCCCGGTTGTGCCATGTGTGAGTCCCGACCCCCGCCCTCACCATGGCAAGGAATGCTGAAATATGGAGTCCAGCCAGGTAGTAAGGAGTCTGAAATGTTCATGTGCAGCCATACATCTGCAGCCCTTAAGCGCACATTCTCAACCCCCACTCCCTCTCCACAGTCAAGGAGTGCTGGAATATGAAGTCCAACCAGATAGCAAGGCATCTTTAATGTTTCTGTACAGTGGGGCATCTGCAGCGCTTAAGAGTGTTTACTCCAGGCCTCCGCCCTCTCCATGGTCAAGGAATGCAGGAAGATGGAGTCCAGCTAGATAGCAAGGTGTCTGTAATATTCCCAGAGGCTCCAAATCGTGCTGTGCCATGGGTTATTATTGCACTGCACATTGTCTAATGTACACTTTCTCAATAGGTGAAACCTCAAAAGCAAAACATGCCAGCTAACCCCTTGAAGATCTTGCCTTAAAAGAGACACATCTCTTATCAAGCATCAACAGCAATACTGAGATGTTGTAACTGGTTGGAGTCACTAATAAACCCCCTCAGCTTACAACTACTACCCTTGCTCACTAAGCCACTGGAGTCAAGCTATCCTGGCTGAAGACGGAAAGACATGGCTTGGCAGTTCGGGCTGGACTGTTCCCATGAGGCACAGGGCCAAGACTGGTTTGCACATGGCCATGTCTGAACTGGGGTGGCTTGGTGAGCAAAATAACGATGGATTAAACCCAGATCTGTGACTAGGGGTGAATGTTTTGCCATTGTGCAACATTCGGTCTATCAACTTGTATGTTTTACCACTACTACCATGGCATCAGAGCCCAACCCGCAGGCAACATATAGATCTGTGACTGGCACAGATGTGACCCTCACAGAATGAAGTCCAAGAAGATGATCATTGATATTGGAGTCTAAATACTAGAATAGACAGTAAGATTATACAGTGTCAGAAGCACAGAGGCACTGCTATTGAAAAGGGCCTGGCCTGATTATGTAGAACTAGAGGCCATCCAAACCAAATTGGAGTCCATGAGGTACATGGCCCAGGTTTCAAAGCACTTCCACAATTTCTTCATGGCTATGGATGACACCTTTATAAACTTTAAGGGAAGCCATGTGGACAATCCTCCACTTAACATGAGGGAAATGACCCTAGGCAAAGGGAAATGGGTTACAAGCTATCAGGGCAAAATCGTTCTTGGTTTGCTTCATTGTCAACCACAGTGTGGGTGATTACTGAAGAGAGGCAAACACCTCAATGTTGTAATGTGCCACATAAATTAAGACTGTAAATCACGTAGTGCAAGGGATACCAATCACATGCATAAGATTGGTATGTGTATGTGCCTGAGAAATCTTGAACAGAACATAATTTACACTACTCAGTTTCATCATGCATGTTTAAAAAATGTTTTTGTTATAAGTGATCACTAATTTCTTAAACCTATGGTGCTTTAAAGGAGACCTACATACATATGGGTGTTTGCTTCATTTGTTCATTTGTTTTCCCATTAAATATGTTAATATTCCTATGCATATGTTCAACTATGTCAACGTGAAGATTCTACTTTTCCTCATAGGCACATGCATGTAATGTGCTGCTCTGTCTGTGGAACCTACATGTAAAAAAGCTTTGGATGATTTTGTAAAATGTCCTATGTTCTCAGATGTCCCTCGTGTGAGTGTGTGTCCCTATTATGGGTTGCTTTTGAAGTCCACCTCACGTGGTTGCACACAGATGCCTGTATATTCCTCATGAGACATTCCACCTCACAGAGATAGGTAGTGTATTGAGCAACGAAAAACAATAATGTCATAAACAGTCTAGTGGCAGTAAAGGCTTCTAATTCAAACAGGTTTAGTCACGGGTCAACCATGTCATACACATCTACTAGAAAAACAAGACTTGCTTGCACGAGACACTTTTGAACTGTTTTTTGAGGGTACAGTTCTTGAATTGTCTACTCCTTTGGAAGTTGGCTACTACATCAGTGAAGCTGTAGTTGCATCACAGATTGCTGGTGCATTAACTATCTGGGTATGCTTTTGCTACCTGAACAAGTGCCGTGTCTGTGGGTGGTGTTAATGTCATGAGTGTACTGTAAACGACACCCAGGATTTGTGGACGTGTGGGAAGTTAACAATAGCTTAGAAGCCTCATTTAACTTCTGGGTAATGCCTATTTGGGGGAATTGGAGGTGCTGCTGTGTGATGTACAGGTTTGCCTCCAACACATATGGTTGTAATGCAAAAAAGGCACTTTGGGCCATATGTATGAAACTTAGGTTTTGCGATTCTCAAATAGCGATTTTTAGAGAATCGCTATTTGAGAATCGCAAAATGCTATGTATGTAGGATTTACAAATAATTTTGTGAATCCTACATATTCCTTAATTGCGAATCCCAAATTGCATTTCGCAATTAAGGAGTACCTCCCCATTTATTCCTATGGGCCTAGGGGCCCATAGGAATGAATGGGAAGACATTCTAAGTTTGCAATTCTCAAATCGCAAATTGAGAATGCAATTTCAAGGGGGCCAGGGTGTCAAAAGGACACCCTGTTGCATCCCTGAAATGTGCATGTGTGCACTTTAAAAAATGCAAAAAAGTGCATTTTTCAAAGAAATCGCAAATTACCACCAACTTGAAGTTGGTGATAATTCGCGATGCCTTAGGGCCAAATTGCACTTTTTCTGTGCATTTAAGGAATAGCAATTTGCAATTCCTTAAATGCAATTGCAACATAAGGAATCACAAATCTTGCCATTCCTTATTATGCAAGGCAGTTTTGCTTTTTTACATACCATTAAGCCTAATAGCGATCGCAAATGCAGAAATTCTGCGAATTTTGGTGTTTGTGATCGCTGTTTGGAATGATGCATATGGCCCTGAGTGAAGTACCAACTACTTCTGTATGTATGCTCTGGAATGAGCCTGATGCCCGTATATGCAGTGACCACTCACTTTGTGTTATTATTTGCTTGCATAGCAAACATCTGGATTCATTTCAACCCAGTTGCAACAGTTGACGTCTGTATTAGAATTTTCATTGTTTCTTTTCTGGGAAGGAGGACATTTTGAGGGGCATTTACTGACTTCAGAACCGTGTGAAATGGTTACAACTGCTTTACTTTCAGAGGAACTTCTGCTGCTGCTGTTGGGTACTCCAGGTCCCAGAAACGACCGCTGCCTGGGGGAGGAGCTGCTTTTGCCGATCGCGCTCAAAAGCGCGCAATGCCACCCGAGACGCAGTCCAGAGGAACTTCTACCGCTGCTGTTGGGGACTCTAGGTCCCAGAAACCACCGCTGGCTGGGGGAGGAGCTGGTTTTGCCGCGCGAGCTCAAAAGCGTGCAACGCCACCCGCGACGCAGGTCCAGAGGAACTTCTGCTGCTGCTGTTGGAAACTCCAGGTCCCAGAAACCACCGCTGCCTGGGGGAGGAGCTGGTTTTGCCACTCGTGCTCAAAAGCATGCAATGCCACCCACTACGCGGGTCCAGAGGAACGTCTGCTACTGCTGTTGGGGACCCCAAGTCCCAGAAAACACTGCTGCCTGGGGGAGGAGCTGGTCTTGGTGCTTGCCCTCAATAGCGCGCAACGCCACCTGCGATGCGGGTCCAGAGGAACTTCTGTCGCTGTTGTTGGGGACTCCAGGTCCTATAAACCACCGCTGCTGGGGGGAGGAGCTGGTTTTGCCGCTCGAGCTCTAAGGCGCACAACGCCACCTGCAACGCGGGACGCGCGTGGGCCAAGGGTGGGCCCATCCTAGCCCGTCACTGCCAGGAAGTGGCAGGGCTGGGCCACCACTCTTTTGCTTTGCACCCCGGTGTGGACTTTAGTAAAGCTGAGAAACCTAAGGTTCTATTCTATTCTGCATCTTGGTCCCTTTAATTGTGTTTGCCCTGGGATTTGTGGACTCTTTGACTATTGGGCTCTACACATATCATGATACATTCTTCAAATTGTTTTACAATTTCAATAATCAATTTTTATCATTTGTATTTTTAAGGCTTATTGGGGGCTAGGAGAAGTGTGATTCCCAGGTTAGATAGGGCCTCTCAGCCATTCTAGCTTAGCTATCGTTAGTATGACTGTATCTAGGACTAATGGGGAAATCGAAGACACTGGAAGAGAGTGGGGAGGGAAGCGAGGGGCGTGGCAAGACGTGACACTAGGAAGAAGGAAAAAAAAACATGGAAATCTCCAGCAAACAATTGTGTCATGGACCGAATAGACACTCTCATTAGTGAGTGTGAGGTCACTTTAGAATTAACTCCCCTGAAACATGCAAATAGCAGCAATAAAACTATTCAAAAAGAGAAGTCACCCGTGAAGCAAGGGAAGCCTGCTATTCCCAACATGTTTTGTAAGGCTAGACAGAAACAAACAACTACTACAAACAATGGGGTGCAGGACCTTAGTGCTACCTTACCAACTGTTACTGAGCATGGTGAGTCCTTCCCTGATGTAGATTATGTGGCCCACATAGACCCAATTGTTATCAGCACAAATAGATTTCAACCACTTGGAGACATGCAAAGGCAGAATAGGGACGGAGAGGATAACCTAAGGCTAGTACAATCTCACATTCAAACGAATCAACTCCTACAAGAGCAAGCTATCGCCGCAGGATTACATCTAGACTTGCAAAGTATGTCCCAAGAAGTTTCTACACTGAGAGCTGAGTTGCAGGCTATGAAGGGTACATTGGAGGATATACTAGCTATGGTCAAATTTTTAGTATCTGAGGTAGCGCCAAAGGGACAGAGTAGCTCACAGGGCGTGCAAAAGGTTTCTTAGACATAATAAAGGCCGATACCTCACATCTTATTAAATGGATATGGGCGGTCAGAGATCTTCTGGCCGATATAGGTATGGTTTCAATATGGGCAAACCCTGAAAATTCAAACTTTCCAACTAAGGAGGTGTTGAAGGCCAGGTATTGGGATTGGTTCCAGAATAATAACATTAGGCAAAGGGAGTCATCTACCCTCACAAGCCATTTCTTGGAACATAAGTCACTCCGAAGCTGGAAACTTACTGGGACTTAATAACTAAACCATTGGACCGTAAGTTGTATTTCTAGCTTAGGATGGGCTCGCTCACAGTGAGATCATTTACCGTAAAATGGACCACCCAAGCAGTATCTATATGCCCGGGGTGTAGGTCCTGTATTGAATCCTTGGCTCACATCCTTTTTGTTTGTGCTGCTCCTGCTGCCCGCGTCATGTTTGGTTGCTCCCAATCTGGAGGCTCCTGGGCACGAGCCAGGCAACCGAAGCAGAACGCATTCTGCGGACCGACACCTCACCGCCTATTGCAATAACCATGGCAAAATTTGTATGGTGGTCATGGACATTGAGGGCTCACTTAATATTCCAGAGTGAGATTAAAATTTTACGTGCCCTAAACTAATTACCATCCTACTAAGTAGTATATGACGGAATAGTGCGATTTATTCTCTTCTGCCCTAAATTAACTACATGTAGAAAGTACAAATTAATTTATAATCACACTGAATTATCTGATGTGCTTTGTATATATTTCAACTGGTTTTATGATATTCTGCAAGGAGTTTTTAACTTTTACGGTAAGTGGATTCGCTATATATATATTAGAAATACGACTAATAGCTCCTAAAGGAGGTCTGCTCTGGGGTGTGATCCACTATCTTTTATCTATGAAATGTATAAATAGTGAAAGTGAAGTAGTTTTTATCTATGTTTACTTAAAGTATGTTTTTTACTGATAGCTGTTTTATATAATCAATTCCATTAGTATTTTTGTGAAATGATTTTATGACTGTAAATTGTCGAATAATGCTGTTTAAATGGAAATGGATAATTTTATCAAACAAATTTAGTGAGTGCTCACTTAATCTTATTTGACCTACTTTGTGTGATTTTTGTAAGAATCAGTTACCTTTGGTTTGCTCATTAGTTGTTATTCACATGAATGAGTCGACTGACAGGCAGGTATTTAAATCAGCCCAAAGAGCATCGACTTAGCGATAACATTGGGAGGCATTTTACTTAGGAAGATTTTAGATAATTCTTTTAAGATACATTTTACTCACATAATCCTGATTTAATTTATTGCTTCTGCTTTACCATATGGTCCTTCTAAAATTGGGGGAGAAGGGGACATTTTTATTTCAGCCTTCCTGCTACACTTTATATCACTTCTGTGGTTGCCTTTGCTTGGTTTTGGAATACGAAATTTGTATTGAGGTCCTTGAAGGTCCCTGAAGTGATGCTCTTGCCAGCCAAAAGTTCCACCTTATCTCTTGTTCCAAGAGACACGACTACTAGCTGTACTCCAGGGGCCCTATTATGTATAGGGTGCACTTTTCCTGTTTGCGTCCAGTGCACTTTAAAACAGGTGAACTGGGTGCAAACAGGGAAAGTGGCCTATAACATAGAATACGCTGCCCCCAGGAAAATGATAAACTTGCGCTATCATGAGGGCAGCACAGTCAGGTGAAAAATGGAGCGGCTTTAAAGCAGCTGCTCCTTGTTTCATTGTGCAGGTGGGAACCTGTCTGCACTTTTAAAGGTGGGTGCAGTGAGGGACCGCACCAACCTGCAAGGGGATGTCCGGGGGGTCCATCGGACCCCATTTCCCCCTCTAGAGGAGGTACCACTGTCAGTGTGCCCCCCTCATAGCTTCTTTGCCTCTCTGCATAGATCTGTAATATGGCATGGGTGCAGAGACAAAAGGATTCCCTCATGTGCATTTGGCCATGCTCTCATGCAAATAAGGGAACGCCATCTTGAGAAAGCACTGGCGCTGTATGTCAGCAGCCCCATCTGTAATATCAAATTGCCCCAGGGGCGTGCACAGCAGGCATAAAGGCTGTTTGCGACCCTGGGGCAACTTGTGTAATTGAAAGCTAATGGACAGCCTTGTGGGCGGTGTTTAAATAACCAGTCAAACTTCCACTTAGTGATTACACCAGGTGCTATGTTGTTTTATAATGTTGTATGGTAATTCCTTTTAGATACATTTTACTCTCTCATTCTGTGGCTGCTTCACCATAGAGCCTTTTTGACATTCTGGGAGAAGGAAGCAGGGGAAACATTTGGTTAAGATCTTGGGAAAGGCAACCAAAATGTGGATTTTCTCTTTTATGGTTAAATATTTTGAGCCTGATTTACAGAGGTAAGATACACTTTTGATACACTTTTGAATACGTTTACACTTTGTAATAAGTTAATTACTTTCAGTATTCACACACTCTAGGACTGATTCACAAGCTTCATGTTTGAGTACGCTTACTCTCTTGAGTAAGCTTACTACTTTTCGATAAGCATCTGACCATGTGCTGTGACTTGGCCTTTAGCCCATATTAGCGGGTAAGTGGTATATCATTTCTTCACATAGCTCAATAATTTCTGCAGTAGGCAGTTTGTCTTAAAATTACAAAGGATTGTCAAACTCAGATGTGTTACGCAGAGGCAGATGCTATACAGGCTTTGAGTCATTTGAAAGGGGCATTTACCTTTGTAATTTTAAGACAAACTGCCTACTGCAGAAATTATTGAGCCCCAAAGGCTGTGAGAGGTTCTATAAGTTGAGGCATCTAACTCCATTATTTTCTATGGGAGAGTGTCACAGTGTGAGTGATTGCCCATGTGTAGTGCTGAACTTATTACAAAAGTGTAAGTTACTACAAAAGTGTAAGCTAACTGCAAAATTGAAGTTGTGGATATCGAAAAGTAGAGGAAATATGCAGTAGTCCCTAATTCTCCAAACAATTGGGGGAAAACTATCCACAAATTAATGTAGATGACAAGGCTCACAATCCCTTATGTACCATAACCACACATGTAATAACTCACAATGTTAGAGGAAATAAAATCAAAAACAATTAAACCGATATATAGAAAATTGTACAATTTATTCAGATGATTTATACATTCATAAAAAATAATTTATTGTGCCGTATAAAGCAATTAAAAATGTGTAAATACACATGAAGAATAAAAAAGAAAGATCATGAACAAAGTATTGTCGACACAGCGTTTCGGTGTTATGATACGACCTTCATCAGGACAAGATTCTGGTTTAAAAAGAAACATACAGTTAGAATCCTTTACTTTTTTTAAAAATACCTAGTACATCAGTGGTATTTAATAAGCAGAACATTCAAAACAGTTTTCAAAGCACTATTAATGGCACAGTTCTATCCTCTATTGTTTATTAAACATGTGTTATGGGTTTGGGATTACGAGGGAGTTGGAGGTTGTTGAGAGGGTTTGTCAGAAATTCTCACTGGGGATTTACTGCTTTTAAGTAACACTTTAATCTCAGGATGTGCTTTCTCTCTATTATTCTTTCTTTCTTTCTTTCTTTCTTTCTTTCTTTCTTTCTTTCTTTCTTTCTTTCTTTCTTTCTTTCTTTCTTTCTTTCTTTCTTTCTTCCTTTCTTTCTTTCTTTCTTTCTTTCTTCTTTCTCTCCCTGGTATTTCATCTTCTCTCTTCATTTTACTATGTTTCTCTTTCTTAAGCTATATCTGCTGATCTGTTGATTTAGGATGCATCTTAGCCTATGGCTTCATTAAGCACAATTTAGCAGCAGCAATAAGGTGCTTTTGTCGGTCTGTCTGTCTGTTTAGTACAGTGTACACATCTCAATGCATGATGATTGGGAGGTGGAAGGCTGGGGCTGGATGGTGCTCCTCTACGGCTGCTCTATCATTCATCCAAGGGTGGGGCTGATTCATTTCCCAGAGCACGCAGTGGCTTTAGTTTGGGGGTATGGGTTGGGGGTGTGAATGTGCCTGAAAATTACCATGCAGAGAATTCTGTGTGTGGGGGAGGTTAAAACAAGTCAGAATGTTCGCTATGTATCAAGGGATCACATTCTATTTTGTTCAAATTGGAGGAACCATAGTCTTACATATGGAGGGAGTTTGTAAGCAAGTTACTTAAGACTTATGGCTAAGGATAAGTGCATCTGTTGAAATGTTTCAGGAATTAATGCACGGAATACGAGAAAACTAGTTTGAGAGGAGATAGGGCTCTACAAGCCTCAATTGTTAACATTGGCTGAGACACACTTGGCATGTAAAGATTGGCTTTTATTAAAGCAGCTGGGATATGACACAACTGTCTGTACTTTGCAATTGATCTCTATTTGAAGGGTTGCATTACTCTCAGCTAAGCATTTTTACTGTCAAGTTCTGGGAACTGCTGCTGATCAAAGAGGGCAATGAGTACTTGTACAATTAATAACAAAACAACAAAAGTTGGTTATCTGTGTGGTTTATAGCCCAAATACTGATGACACAGAAATATTAGATGTGTTATATTTGGAATTGTTGAATTGGGGTGTAGAAGTCATCATAACTTTACCTGTGTGCTGGATTATAGCATAGAGTCTACTAATCGTACCCTGACCCCTTGCAAGACTAGAACCAGGCCATCAATCAAGGGCCTGATTTAGTTACACAGGTTGTCTAATGTTTAGCGGACTCTCCACCCGGTTATACTTTTTATTCATGTCCACGCAATCAGTTCTCAAGGATTGGTATGGGTTTTGCTGGTAGGTCCCTAGTGGACAGTGCGGAAATAGATGTATGTCCTACAATTGCCTCAGACCATAATTTAATCCTATTTTCTTTTGCTCCAATTGAAACTAGGGATAATTGACCAAAGTTTGCATTCCCTCATCACCTGCTATCAAATGATTATAGAAGATATATTTTCGAGCTACTTAGGGAATTGTTCCTGGTTAACACAGGTACAGTGTCATCTGCAGTAATGTGGGAAACGATGAAGGTCTATGTCCGTGGTGTGAGGCTCTAGTATGTGGTCTGGTAAAATAGAACTGCTTCGGAAGAGGCACGCACGCTGTGCCAAGCTATTCTTTGACTCGAATAAGTACATGCTTTGAAAATTTACCAAGGAGAAGCAGAAGAACAGACTAATAATCTTCAATTCATAGAAAAACGCTTCCTCCTGTGCTGTAGGTTCAAAGACCAAATAGTCACTAGATATGTGAAATATAGATCGCCTCAATATGAGTATAGGGAAAGGGTCGGCCGAGTCCTGGAACATAAGATTTCAGATCAGCAATCTAAATGTATGCTCCACCAACTTACGTCCTGGAGCTGCTCTCCCAGTTTTACAAGGATGTATATATTAGCCCCAGGTAATTTATCAAGCCTGATTGGGCGATTACACAGAGCAGTGCTGTATTCCCGTCTCAGTGAAGATCAGCATGGTGACCTGCAAGCTGAGTTCTTGCTGCTTGAGAGCAAGGCTGCTTTAGGGACTCTTTCCACAGGCAAGGGGGCAGGCAAGGATACCATACCCTTAAACTTTTCAAAGTTATTAAAGATATAATAACTCCCGAATTCTTAAACGTAATTCAATGTATTCATACAGGCGGCGCTCTTCCCAATACCTGCAATATTACTAATATAGTGGTGTTTCTAACAAAATAAGCAAACCTGCAGAAGATATGAGGCCATATGTAGGTAAATACTATTTACCTATTCTAAAATACCGAATTTTGCTGATTCGGTATTTCAGAATCGGTAAATGGCATGTAGATATCGATTCTGTACATTTTATCGAATCGGTAAAATTCAGTAATTACCGATTTGATATTTACTGATTCGGTAATTCTCATTCATTCCTATGGCCCTCGAGGCCCTTAGGAATTAATGGCAATTACTGATTCGGTAAATACCGAATCGGTAATAGAGGGAAGACTTACAAGTGTGGCAGGGTGAGACATTGACACCCTGTTGCACCCCTGAATAGTGCATGGGTGCACATGTGGCACACATACGTGCCCTAAGGGCATGTACGTCTGCCACATGGCACTTTAAGAAAAGCACAAATTTGCTTTTTTCAAGGTTTTTGATATTTACCACCAACTTTTAGTTGATGGTAAATACCGAATCCTTAACTCAGAAATGCCCTCACTTGAGTGCTCCCTACATTAAGGATTCAGTAATTTACCTAATCTGTATTTTAAGGAATCGGTAATTTACCGATTACTTAAATTACCGATTCGGTAAATTACCTAATCCTTAAATTTGGCCCCTACATCTCAAATGCCCAATACCAGTCGGTAACAGCCGAAATTCGGTAATTTCGGCCGTTACCGACCGGTATTGGGCTTCCTGCATATGGCCCATGGAGTTTTATCAGAACATATTTCTGTTTAATTCAGACACAAAATGGTTCTCAAAAATCTTGACCATGCATCTTGCCCCTATACTTTCAACCTTGGTATCACAACAATAACATGGGTTTATTCCAGGTAGAGACCCAATTGGCCACATCAATACAGCAATGGCAGAGTTTCATGTTGCTGGGAAGGATAATACTAACATAGGCATGATCCTATTAGATGCTGAAAAGGCCTTTGATCAGGTAAAATGAGAGTGGATGTGGACCACTATGGGCTTGTTTGGCCTTGGTGAAGGATTCATTAAACTGACTTAGGCACTATATAAGACTCGAGTACCAGGGTGGCCTATACTGGGAAATACCCAACATATTTTCAATTACCTTAGGTACTTGATAGGGGTGCCCACTCTCTCCCCTCATGTTTGCCTTATACATGGAGCCATACCTATAGTCCTTTTCTATGAATGTAGGTATCAAGCCCCTGCTGTTCAGAGGCCAACAACTTAAACTGATTGCCTATGTAGACGATGCAGGAGTTTTTTGCACCATTCCGCTTGTAGCTATTCAGCAGGTTTTGGATGAAGCCACTAGATTCGGCAGGTTCTCAGGGTGCAAGCCTAATTTATCCAAAATTCAAGCTCTCTTGAACTTTAGACCAGATTCTCTTATAGCTAGGGTAACTGCAACAGTGGTCAATCATGGAGTTAGACTGTGTGGTGTGTTCAAGAATATTATTAAACTGAACTATGAACCTTTGATATTATCAGTCATTTCTTAGATGAAATCCTGAAATAAGCTTCCACTAATTATTCTAGGTCAAATTAATATTAGTAAAGTGAATATCCTTCCAAAATGTCTTTTTCCTTTGAGAGTCCTGAGTCTTTTTTAAGCACCTAGAATGTGTCATTGGAAGTTCCATATGGGGCTACAGACACACAAGACGCCCCATTCATCTTATGAAGCTCCCATACAAGAAAGGAGTGTTTCAATTTCCAGATTTCAAGTATTATTTTTGAGCGGCCTTTACCGGGTGTCTGCACAGCTTATTAACCCCAACTGATCCGGATTCCTCATCTTTCAGTTACTGGATAGCTCTCAGCTCTGAGTTGAGGCTCGGGGACCCCAACTATTGTAGGAGGGTATGCTTTAAAATAATAATTGATATAATTTATATTTGGTGGGGGATTTGCACTGAATATTCAATAGCTTTTTAAATAACAACACTCCACTTTGGGATACTCCCGCTTTTACCTGAATCCTGGTTTTTAATGTTTTAATGTTGGGCCAGCTGTACGACCTGAATGTTAATTCATTTATTTTGGATTGCAAGAAAAGTATGAACTCCCTCGTCATGTTTTCCTAAAGTATTTACAAATTAGGGACTATCTGTTGTCAGGATGTGAATACCCATTTTATACAGAAGGCTCAGAACTGATGTTATATTATTATAAATTTACCAGGAAACCTTCAATTAGTATGCTGTACCAAGGCTTCTGCCAATATTTTGTAGATGTTACTGCCTCGTTAGCTACAAAATGGAGTCAGTCTCTTGCATCTGAGATCCCACTCTCACGGATTAAGAGCGCATTCGAGATACTCAATCAATCTGTACACTCAACTAATTTATAATTGCAACATTTTTGGACAATTTGTTTCCTATATTATACCTCAGATTAAATTTCTCGATAGCGAGCGAATTATACCTTAGATAAGACTAAATGTCCTAAGTGTAATCTACCAGCTGCAGAGATTTTGCATATGTTTGTGTTATGTCCTGTTTTAAAAGAATTCTGGGATGGGGTGACTAAGTTTATGTCAGACAGTTTGGGCCATCAAGTCTTACTATCTACTGAGGAGAAAATGTTGGCCTTTAAGTCTGACTACGAGAGTGGCTTACAAGTTCTTAACCAAGATAATGTTAGTTTGTGCCCAGATTTGCATAGCAAGGTCTTGAGTTTTCATGGCCCAGCCAAAAGCGGTTCAATGGTGTGCCGCTACGGTTCTGCAATAAAAGCTGTTAATTCTCCCTGAGGCTCCTCAAAAGGGCAATCCTTTGTGTGTTTAATTGAGAAGTGGCTGTGCTCGGTCGTGAGGAAGCCCGTTGCTGATCTATGGCAGATTTAGCGCTCGGATGGGTCGAGCGCATTGAGGGAATATGATGCAAGCAGGATCGTCAAGCAAACGCGGCACTGTGACCACAGAGCCTACCTTCACCTACAAGAGGTTTTTATTGGATCACTATGGATTATGGCAGTACCCACTTGGGCAATACGAGTCAGAACTACAGGCTCCAGCAAAGCCTAGCGGCATACTTCATCGGAGGCGGAGCCATTGACACTTATCAGGGCGTTCTGAATCATAACTGCTGTTCCACTTCCTGAGCCTGTGATCAAGATCTTTTGTGTTCGAAACGCATTGGGCTTTAACTTTGGAAGATAGACGCTGTTGTTTTACATTGCTGCTACGATTCTGCAATAAATAGGCATGTGAACAAGGGCTTTTGAAGCCCGAAACGTGTAGTGCCCTCTTGCTACCGACTATTATGCAATAAAAGAACCTGTGAAGCGCATCCGTTGGGCCGTCTCCTCTGTTCCTGCGCCGACTTGACCTTTGGTCTGACTCGGAAGTGGTGTGTGGAGTCTTCGTGTATATATATATATATATATATATATATATATATTACCTACTGGCGGTCGCCAGTAGGTATATATAGTTAGGATTTTTTCTCTATGGGATTTTTGAAAATTCTATGTATAATAACTTTGGCGTTTGTGGACGGAATTGGCTAAAATTTTCAGGAAAATGGAACATTTTGTTTCTGAGCAGCCCCTGACAATTTGGGGGGGTTTCATCAAGGGGGGGCCGAGAAAAAAGGGGGGTCCCAAAACGTGTTTTTCCCATGTTAATTTCCATAGGGCGGTTGGCCTCACTTTTAGCTCGAACGGCTGAATGGATTTGCACGAAACTTGGCAAAATTGTAGGGACTGTTAGCCCGATGTGCCTTTGCTAGGTCTCAATATATGTGCTCCAGTGGATTTTGGGTAATTTAGTTTCAAAAAAAGATATATATCTGGGCGGAGCCTAACCACACATCTGATCTGATTGGCTGTCAGCACTTCATCCAAGAAGTGTTGGCAGCCATCTTGGGACCAATATACATGATAGCACCTCATTAAAAAGCATTGTAGTTAATAGAGGGTTTTAGGGCTTTAGTTACATTATAAATCATTTGTTGATGGTACCATACTCGTTTTAGGAATTGTGGTGGGTTCTAAGGTGATTTTACCATGTGAAAAAACCTTCTGCTGTGATATCATGAATATTGTTTGAAAGAAAACTAATATCTCATGATTTTCCCACAGTGGTTTGGAAGGGGATCTATAAGCTAAACTGAAAGCATATTTTCTGTAAATTCACATTATCTTTCTCAGTCATGTGAAAATGAAGTCTGACATTCTCAGTAAAACATGTACATCCAACAAGGACAGAGACTGTCAGTTGATTCCTTTGTGTTCTACTGCAGCCTCCTAGAGTGTTCTAAAGAACAACTAGAGCGCTAACAGTCCTACTTATTACAAAGGTATAGCACACCTGAAGCCATCTTGATTGGAATAAAGTGGTAACTCTTAAAACATTTAATTTAAAAAGAAACAACATGAGGGGGTATATTTTGCCATAGAAAGTATGATTAGTGCTGCAGAATGAAAAATTAGGGCACATTTTGAGTGACTTCTCAAATCCTTTTCTATTTCATTAAAACATTCTGACATGCAGTCTCCCAAAATGGCCACCAGAGACAAAAGAGCCCAAATGTAGCCCAAATATCACCCAAATGTAGCCCAAGTATAACCCAATGACGGAATGTCCCAGAGTGTTCTAAAGAACAACTAGAGCGCTAACAGTCCTACTTATTACAAAGGTATAGCACACCTGGAGCCATCGTGATGGGAATAAAGTGGTAACTCTTAAAACATTTAATTTAAAAAGGAACAAAATGAGGGGGTATATTATGCAATAGAAGGTATTATTAGTGCTGCAGAAAGAGAAAATAGGGCACATTTTGAGTGACTTTTCAAATCCTCTTCTATTTCATTAAAAAATTCTGACATGCAGTCTCCCAAAATGGCCACCAGAGACAAAAGAGCCCAAATGTAGCCCAAATATCACCCAGATGTAGCCCAAGTATAGCCCAATGACAGAATGTCCCAGAGTGTTCTAAAGAACAACTAGAGCGCTAACAGTCCTACTTATTACAAAGGTATGGCACACCTGAAGCCATCTTGATTGGAATAAAGTGGTAACTCTTAAAACATTTAATTTAAAAAGGAACAAAATGAGGGGGTATCTTTTGACATATGAATTATGATTAGTGCTGCAGAAAGAAAAATTAGGGCACATTTTGAGTGACTTCTCAAACCCTCTTCAATTTCATTAAAAAAATTCTGACATGCAGACTGAAACATGCACTTTGAATACCAGCAGCAGACGTCCCTGGTGAGCAGTAGCTTTACTACAGTGATCTAATGTGCAACTAGAGTGCTAACATTCAGAATTTATGGCAAATGTGTGACACATCTGAATGCCTTCTTGATGGAACCGAAGTAAACAAGCATTGAAAATGCAATAGATCTCGCCCTCGTTTAAGTTAAAGCCATTCTGTTTGTAATGAGGTGGCTTTTTAGCTTTGCTTTTATTAGTGTTTTTTCAACTTTCATGTAAATAACATGCATCTGTATGCATATAAGTATATGTATGCATGCATTTATGTTTGTATTTATATAGATATACAGATGATATATGTTTATATATGTATGTATATATATATATATTCACTGAAAAAACCATAGGTTATAGACCATATATAGTTAGGAATTAGCATTTACAAAACCTTGAAAATTTACTGAAAAAACCATAGGTTATAGACCATATATAGTTAGGAATTAGCATTTACAAAACCTTGAAAATTCACTGAAAAAACCATAGGTTATAGACCATATATAGTTAGGAATTCGCATTTACAAAACCTTATTTTACTCACACAAAACCATTGAAATTCCATATATAGTTAGTTGCACTAACTATATATCGCGCACCCGCAATCCACTGCTGATGATGTCACATATTACATCATTCATGACATGGTCAGTGACATCACTGATGACATCACTGATGACATCTCAAATGACATCACTGATGACATCACTGATGACAACATCCAGTGACTGTATGTTTCTGTAAAGTTAAAATATGTCTTACATATTGAAGAATGAGTGGATGTATAAGTGTCTGGATGAAGGATTTAGTAGGTGCATGACTGACTGTATGAGTGAGTGATTAAATGTGTCTCACTTAGTGCATGGGTTAGTGACTAAACTGTCTTAATTTGTGCATCATTATGTCTGTTGTTCTGTAAACTGTTGCATGTGTTGATAAGTAGCTATATGAGTAACTATATGGGTTATTGATTGGCTGCCCAAGTATTTGTATGGGAGACTGAGTGTGTGTGTGGGTGGCTGGGAGGTGTATGACTCTGTGCATAGATGTGTGAGCAGTTGATTCACTAGATGTATGGTTTCAAAAGTGCATGTGGAAACAGCTGTATGGGCGGTTGACTGTGTGCATGAGTGTATTGGTGAGTGAATGGATATCTCAGTGCTACATGTCAAAGTAAGTACATATGTAAAACACAGTACATGTGAGAGTTGACATATATAAATAACTGTGCATAAGAGCCAGTGAATGTGTGAGTGGCTGTATGGATCATTGTGAACTTGTATCAGGGATTGTATAAGAGAGTAAATATGTGTTAGTATATGTTTGAATAAGTAAAGTTTGTATAACTGTATAGTTGAGGAAATGGAGGTGTGATTGATTCTTTGCATGACTGACTAGGTGTGTGAGTAACTCCATGGATGAGTGACAGTCTGTGAGTGTCTGTTTACACTAATTGTATCTAAGGTTATATTAGAGTCTGAAGAGGTTCATCGTATTATCACATGAATGATATCATCAGTGATGTGATCAGTAATGTCAAATGAGATGTCATCAGTGATGTCATCAGTGATGTCATTTGAGATGTCATCTGTGATGTCATTTGAGATGTCATCAGTGATGTCATCAGTGATGTCACTGATCATGTCATGAATGATGTAATATGTGACATCATCAGCAGTGGATTGCGGGTGCGCGATATATAGTTAGTGCAACTAACTATATATGGAATTTCAATGGTTTTGTGTGAGTAAAATAAGGTTTTGTAAATGCGAATTCCTAACTATATATGGTCTATAACCTATGGTTTTTTCAGTGAATATATATATATATATATATATATATATATATATATATATATATATATATATATATATATATATATATATATATATATATATATATATATATATATATATATATATTCCAGCTCCAAAGTACCCAACGTACAAAGGAGCACCCGGACCTCAGCTGCCCACAAGGAGCCTTACATGGTAAGAACGCCTTCAGCACAGCGATATCCTTTAACTCTTCCAACGGCCCTGGATGCCGCACGTGTTTCAAAGTGTCCCCACTTCTCTTCAGAGGCTTTGGCAGTTATGATGGAGCGCTTGAGGCGCCACACCCCTTCTTGCTTAGATGCACGCCCAGGATGGGACTTATGGGACTTGTAGTGTCTCACGAAGCGCTAATGTTCAGTTGGTAACATTTCAAGCCCACGGATGGGCCTCGCTGTGTGGAATTCGTGCAAAATCCATGTGCTGCTGTCCCATGTTCTTGGCCCGTAGTCAAGACTGCATGGCCCCCGGTTCTTTCAGGGTGGAGCTCCTTCCACGGCATGGGTCACCGCGTAAATATTCCAGCTCCAAAGTACCCAACGTACAAAGGAGCACCCGGACCTCAGCTGCCCACAAGGAGCCTTAAATGGTAAGAACGCCTTCAGCACAGCGATATCCTTTAACTGTTCAAACTGCCCTGGATGCCTGACGCGTTTCGAAGTGTCCCCACTTCTCTTCAGAGGCTTTGGCAGTTATGAAGGAGCGCTTGAGGCACCACACCCCTTCTTGCTTAGATGCACACCCAGGAGTACATATAGAAGCAGTATTTTTGAATAAGGAAATGAAAATGATTTTGCATTTCCATGAAACTATCAAAACGTCACTTAGGCGTGCCGCGTAAGCACCCCTGGAAGCGCCTTCGTTCGCGCCGCGTATGCGCCCCCAGAAGCGCCTACGTTTTGTGACTGCAAGACCTGCCTTTTTGCTCTCGGTTCTTTGTTGGGTATCTTGGATTATCATGGCTGCCAGACCATCCAGCAGTGCAGATGACTCCAATGATTTCATTGATGAAGAGCCTCCTCAGCCAAAGGTCAAAGAACATTTCATCTGGAATTTTTTTTCCATACCTGATGACCAGAAGAAGGTAAATGCTCCAAAAGTGGAGTGCAGGATCTGTCACACAGTCCTGTCACGGGGTGACCCCACTAAAAAATATTTTGGGAACTCCACAATGATTCTCCATGTGGAGAGGAGGCACCCCCAGAATTTTGCCCGGGAAAGTGTCAGGGCTCTGGCACAAGAGGTTCCCAGTGATGGGGCCTCTACATCAACCGGAGGACCAACAACATCGGTGAGGGGGAGATCACAAGAGCTGGTTCCGAACATTCAGCCTGCATTTAACAAAGGCATCCTTAAATGCAGAGACTGTGATCAACTACTTTGCTATGGGGAGCAAAGTGTTCTGCTCATGGTTCGAGCATTGGAGAACCATCGCTGCCGTTCCCAGCCCTAATTTTTATTTTTTTTTGCTCCTGTTGAGCAGTTTCCATTCCCTGTTTTTGTTTTTGTTCTAAAAAAAGAAAAAAGAAGAAAAAAAAAAGTTATTTTCAGAACTACCTCCAATTCTCATCGAAGAGCTATATTCTTATAAAAATGAAAAAGAGTAAGTGAAGTGGAGTGCATTGATAAAGGAAAGGAAAATGAGTAAGAAAGAACAGAAAGGTATGAGAGGAGAAAGGAAGTAAAGTAGGGGGACTGAAAGAAGGTGAGTGTTGGGAAGGAAAGTAAGGAGAAGGAGAGTGAACATGGGGATTGTGGATATTCAAAGAAAATGTAGAAAAGGAACAGGGGTGTGGAAGGGTAAGAAAAGATGCATTGCTGGAGTTGCATCATTTTTGTGACACACTCCAGCAATACATCACGTTTGCGCTTACAGATGCATCTGAAATACTGACGTATCTGTAAGTACTTGCAACATAATATGTTATATATTTAATATGACGCATGAGTAGAAGACTGATGGCCTCATTTATGAGGCCATGCGTCACTTTTACGCCACCGGTACGTCACTTTTTGTGACGCACCAGTGCTGTTATAAATGCACCTTATTGAGTCATATTTACAAAGTGACGCATCTAGGTAGATGCGTCACTTTGTAAAGCCCTGCGCCACATTATACCTACGTCAGCTGTAATGTATGCAAAAGGGACGTATTAACGCAAGAAAGGGTCGTAGAGGTGACGCATTGAAATCTATGAGATATCACTGCGTCACTTTTATGACGCTGTTGCGTCCAAATCTTGCGCCTGTTTCACAGCAGGCGTAAGACTGATGCAGGCCCTTTCAGATGGGCCTGGCCCCATGTGAAAGGATGCATTGCTGGAGTTGCATCATTTTTGTGACACACTCCAGCAATGCAAAGGAAAATGAGTAAGAAAGAACAGAAAAGTATGAGAGGAGAAAGGAAGTGAAGTAGGGGGACTGAAAGAAGGTGAGTGTTGGGAAGGAAAGTAAGGAGAAGGAGAGTGAACATGGGGAATGTGGATATTCAAAGAAAATGTAGAAAAGGAACAGGGGTGTGGAAGGGTAAGAAAAGATGCATTGCTGGAGTTGCATCATTTTTGTGACACACTCCAGCAATGCATCACTTTTGCGCTTACAGATACGTCTGAAATACTGACGTATCTGTAAGTACTTGCGACATAATACGTCATATATTTAATATGACGCATGAGTAGAAGACTGAAGGCCTCATTTATAAGGCCATGCGTTACTTTTACACCACCGGTACGTCACAAGTGCTGTTAAAAATGCACCTTATTGAGTCATATTTACAAAGTGACGCATCTAGGTCAACTTAGAAATTATTTCTGTGCAGCGCTCGTGACCTGCGCGCTTTCTGTAGCACTGCATTTGAGTTTGAAAGACATTCTGTGCAGCGCTCGTGACCTGTGCGCTTTCTGTTGCACTACATTTGAGTTTGAAAGGCATTCTGTGCAGCGCTTGTGACCTGTTTGTGGATTCAGGCAACTGCTATAGTTAATTGATAGCTACCTGAGCAGCGCTAATCTGTTAAGCGTTCGAGAACGGTGTGCTTATTTGTGCCACTGATTCAATTTTGAAATTATTTCTGTGCAGCGCTTTGTGATAGTTATTTAAGCAGCACTCTACAAGTTCAGCCGTGTTAATATATCTACCCCATAGCGCTTCCTCACAGATTGAGCTCTTGTTGTCGGAGCATTTGTTTACCTTTCAGCAATTTTCTTGTGACCCCTTGGCCAGTCCCAGACCCTCCCTGCACCTAGATCCCGCCTCCCAGCTGACCCTCCCACGCTCAGCCCCTCCACTATCCATTTAAGACAGATGTCCCAACGTGCAGCGTCCACGCGCTACGGCCGCGCCGAAGGTGCGCCAAAGGTAAGCCCGTCTACGCCCGTCCGCGCCTGTCCCGCGCCCAGCGCCAGACCCCCTGGTCCCCGCACCACCCTCCCCTCCCGCATTACATACAACGCCTCCACCCTCCTAGCACTAAATCCCGGCTGACTCCCCAACTGCGCCCAAGCCGCACCTGGACACACCCATGGACCCTTCACATGCACCTCCTGCAAGTATGACGGCACCAAGACCAACTCCACATCCACAAACACCAAACAGAGATCCGACACTAACCACCTAAGATTCATCCTGCTCAACACCCGCTCGGTCCACAGACACGCCATCGACCTATGGAATCTACTAGACACCATTTCTCTGGACGTCGCCTTCCTAACAGAAACTTGGATGAATGCCTCTTCAGCTCCAGACATCACCATAGCCATCCCGGACGGCTACAAGATCATCCGTAAGGACCGCACCATTCAAACAGGAGGAGGCATCGCCATCGTCCATAGGAACTACATCCGCATCTCAACCAGCTCTGACGACGACCTCGCTAGCGCCAAACACCTTCACTTCCAGATCCACACCAACCCCAAGACCACACTCAGAGGCACACTCCTCTACAGGCCACCGGGACCCCGTGCACAATTCAGTGAAGACATCACTGACTTCATCACCCCACACGCCCTCCCCTCCGAGGACTACATTCTACTGGGAGACCTCAATTTTCACCTGGAAAAGAGCAACGACAGCAACACCATCACCCTTCTGGACAATCTCGCCAACCTCGGACTCAAACAACTAGTTAACACCTCCACCCACAACGCAGGACACACACTCGACCCTATCTTCTCCTCCAGCAAACACATCTCCTTCAGTCACACTTCAGTTTTCCATTGGACGGACCACAGCTGCGTTCACTTTGTCTACAAAAAGACCACAACCCACAACCATCCTCAACCTACTCTGCAAAGAAACTGGAACAAAATCACCATCGACCAGATCTCCTCATCGCTTCTTCAAAACCCCCCTGCCCACTAATCGGACGCCAACCAAGCAGCCATTAACCTCACTCAATGGCTAACCAACAGCACCAACAACCTAGCATCTTTGAAAAAAAGTCAAATCAAACTAGGCAGCAAAAACGCCCCCTGGTTCAACGATGATCTTAAGAAATCCAAGAAACTCTGTCGCTCCCTTGAGAAAGCCTGGAAAAAAGACCCAAACACCAGCACCAGAGACGCCTTCAAAAACGCCACCCGCATACACCACCTACTGATCCGAACTGCCAAGAAAGCTGCTTTCAAAGACCGACTAGACAACAACGCCCACAACAGCAAGGAACTATTCAACATCGTCAAAGAGTTTACCAACCCCACGGCCAACTCCAACGACATCACTCCCTCTAAAACCCTTTGTGACTCCCTAGCTTCGTTCTTCCACGACAAAATCGCAGACATCCACAACAGCTTCGACAACCAACCCGGAGACCAACCCACCCAACCTTCTACCATACCTTCACCCCCCTTGAACATCCTTAATGACTGGAACCCAATCTCCACTGAGGACACCATCCGCCTGATGAACTCCATCCACTCAGGATCCCCCACAGACCCATGCCCTCACCACATCTTCAACAAAGCAGACTCCATCATAGCACCCTATCTCCAAGACGTCATCAATTGCTCCTTCAAATCCGCCACCTTCCTGGAAAGCTGGAAACACGCCGAACTCAGCTCCCTCCTGAAAAAACCCACAGCTGACCCCACTGAACTCAAAAACTATCGGTAGGCAAGATGGCGGCCGTGTGAGACGGCTGGGAAGCAGCTCGTGTGAGGAGGGGTGCAATGTTTGAACGGTAGCCCCATAATCCCCCTACCGATGGATGTGTCGGGGTGATATGATCTAACGGAAAGCGCGAGGCAAAAGACGTGAGGCAGAGAAGCAGAAACGCGGACATCGCGGTGGAAACGGCTATATGAAATTGACCTGCCGTCAGCCACTGAAGCGGCTGTTACTGGACGTGGTGCAGCTGACGCGGAGGCTTAGAGGCGGAGCGGCTATCGGATTGCAGGCGGAGGTGGAGGCAACGGAGTTCGCGGAGTCAGCCTTCAAGAACGAAGCGGTGCGGAGCAATCGCTTTGGGAGACAAATCCTTCAAGAGGCAGAAAGGAGGAGAAACCTTACGCTCTGAAGGGTGCTGTGGAGCTGAAGGCAGAGGATACTGACAACGAAAGTATCCCAGGCGGTAAGGAGCTATTTGGGCCAGAGGAAAGGAGGAGGGCAATCATGGCCCCCAAGATGAGTGCTAGTGCGAAAGCGGCGGCCAGGAGGAGGGCAGCAGCAGAACTAGCAGAGTCAATGACAGACATAGATGGGAATAAGAGGAAGAAACAAGGCTCCCCTTTGGTTAAAAAAACGGCACAGCAGCAGGGGAGTGGTAAAGGGAACCCTGATATGCTGGGCACCACCCCAATCTCAGATATCTTTAAAAAAATGAGTAAAAATAAGGACTCCAAAGATCTGAAGGTAGATAACATACAGGCTACTCCAGAGACTGATGAGGCAATCTCTGACTGTACAGAAGAGGGTCTCGCTGAACAGCTAAATTCCGTTGTAATTGCAGAGGGGGAAGAGCAGCAAACCGAGAATCCCGCAGCGGATCAGGTAGTCAATATCATGGCAATACATCGAGGGTTAGAAGAGATCCTGGAGGACGATACAGGGGAGAGTAACAGTGGCAAAAAAGAAGCTCCAAGTGGGGCATTTTTCTCTGTATCTGAGGGTGGTGAATGGTCGGAGGAAGGAGAGGATAGCTTGGATCAAGATATCAGTGACCAAGACACTGGCAGTGATTTGGAACCTGAGGAAAGCAGCCCCCCGAGCACAGCAGTAAACATGGTGGTGAGAACGAAAATACACAGCCAGAAAAGAGAGCAACCACAGACCAATGCTACCTTAGACAGCCCAGACGGAGAATCAGCAGAAATGTCCCTCCTGGAGGTTATTCACCAGGAGATACTGGCGCATAGGGAGGAAGCAAGACAGGAGAGCCGTAAGTCTCAGGCTGCAGTTAGAAAAATGCAAGGGGTGGTCAGAAAGCTGACTAAGGCCTGTGTGAATCTGGGAGAGAGAGTTACCAATCTGGAAGACAGAGTGGTTTCTACAGAAGCTGAATCAGCAGCCGCGGCCAGTAAAGTCGATACGCAAACGAAACAGCTTACCGATATTCAGTGGAAACTGGAGTCATTAGAAAATAGATCGCATCAGAATAATCTACGCATTCTTGGAATTCCCGAAGGGGCAGAGGGTACAGATATGAAGCCATTTGTTGTTAAACTTTTTGAGTCTGCCTTCATGGATCTGAAAGACTGGGATTTTGACAGGGAGATCCAGAGGGCACATCGTACCCCATCCAACATCCATAAGAATGCGAAAGAGGGAGATAAGCCCAGAGCAATTTTAATTTTTCTGGGCAACTTCAATTTGAGACAAGCTATTTCTGAGAGGGCGAGACCTGATAAAAAAAAGACAGTCGATGGCTATACCTTTTTTGTTCGCCCTGATTTCTGTCATATCACGGTTGAGAGACGCTGGAGATTACGGCAGATGATCAAACCATTCCAGGACAAGGGTATGCAGGCCTATCTGATTAACCCCGCTCAACTCAAGATAATTAAAGATGGAAAAACATTTTACTTCTCCTGGGAGATTAAAGCTAAAGAATTCTTGATGTTGTAGATGGGGCAGCAGGACTGTAAAACTATTATGCCTAGTTTGGAATAGGAGCCGCTAATATATAATGTTTATCTATATTTGAACTGAGTACAGGGGTGGTCTTGATAAATATTATTCTGTTGAGTCTCAGTAAAATGGATGAGGGATAATACTGTATGTTTTGAGCAGGTAGACAAGTAGTTAGGTGGAGGGAAATTGAAACAGTAGGGGGTCACAGTGTGTAAATTCTGGTGGGAAAAATGGGAGAAAAAAAAAATGTTGTGTAAGTGGGGATCAGATAAAGTTCTAAAGGTTATATCTCCTCACGCTGAGCTGCAACCATCACGTGCACAGACCAGTGGTCTGAGCGCCTCCAGACAAGGGGGGCGGATGAGGGGGTGCTCCATTCTGGAGCCTGGCAGGGGGAGGGAGAGAGTGCAGAGGGAGGAGAGGGTGGGGGAGGAGAGGGAAGGGGGGTCGAAAATTTTGGAAAATCACGAGATGGAATGGAATAGGTTTTGGGTAGAAATCAGTCATTTGGATAATAGTCAGCGTAGGAAAGGTAAATACTCTAAATATGTCAGACATTAGGATTTGCACTATTAATGCAGGTGGTTTAAACGATTGGAAGAAGCAGCAGAGATTGAGCCAGTTGGTCAGAACAAATAATATTGACATAGTCTGTATTCAGGAAACCCATATTCCTTGGAATAAAAGGAAAGTCTTGGAAATGTATGGGTATACCCTGATTGGATGTTCCACTCAATCATCAATGATCAGAGGAGTGGCTATATTAGCTAAAAGTCATCTGGGCGGAGTGAAATGCATTAGAACAGATGGTTCAGGAAGATGGTTATTAGCGGAAATGAATATGGGGTTCACCCTGTGTGTAATATATGGTCCTAATGAAGATGACCCTACGATTTACGATAAATTAGAAGAAGAGCTGGCTAACTGGACAACCCCAATGATAGTTTGTGGTGATATGAATATTTCTGCAGACTGGCAACAGGGAAGTAAATATACAGGTCGTAAACGTAAGGTCAATGCAGCCATAAGCTCCCTGATCCAGTCTCATGGCTTGGTAGAGGTATGGGGAGAAAAAATGCCCAGAGATCGAGGGTATACATATTTCTCCCATCCGGCACAAAAGTATTCTAAGTTGGATTATTTTTTTGTTACAAGTGGGGAAATTGGTAAGGTCAATATTCATAAATTACCAAGAATAATTTCCGATCATAATCCTCTGATACTGTCATATAAGGTTCCCAATGTTCAAAGGAAAACATCTAGATGGACATTTGATAGGAAATTATTAAATGATGAAAGGTTTGTAAAACACATTAAAAGGTGGACAAAGGAATTTTTTGAATGTAATAGATATAGTGCCTCCAGAAATGGTGTTTGGGAGTCTTTTAAAGCTGCATTAAGGGGAGAGACGATCAGCTGTGCAGCAAGAATAAGGAAAGAGGATAAAAGCAAGATTGATAAGCTTATTGTAGATCTGGCAGAAATAGAGAGATGTCACATCGATGAAATAACATCCGGTAAAGAGAGTGGGGAGACTATCAGAAATATGGCCCGGGTCAAGGGTGACGTTTTAAAAATAATCACTCAGAAAGAGATATGCGAATATCAGTCACAAAGAGCAAGGAGGTATGAGACTGGTGAGCAGGCCGGTAGAGCATTAGCACTCCGTATCAGACAAGAATCGAACCGAAATAAAATTGGCAAGATTAAATATAATGGGAGAGAATATACTGACCCCAAATCTATAATACATGTGTTCCAGAAATTTTATCAAAAACTTTATGATCAGGAGCCAGGAGTGGTACCACTCGTGCGAGACCAGTTTCTTATAACACCAAGGGTGGAAGAGGGAGATAGAGCTCATTTGGAACTGGATTTAACTACCGAGGAGATAAAAAATGCTCTAAGTGAACTAGCATTGGGTAAAGCGGCGGGTCCAGATGGGATCCCAATTGAGGTTTATAGGGCTTTGAGTGATGAAATTCTTCCCATGCTCGAAGATCTTTTTAACGGAGTTATCTGCTCAGGTATTATTCCGGATACGTGGAAACAGACTAATATTGTGATATTTCACAAAAAGGGAAAGCCAGAGGAGAATCCCGGCTCATATCGGCCGATATCATTAATAAACACAGATGCAAAATTATATTCTAAAATATGGGCTAAGAGACTAGGAGGGATTATAGGTCAACTTGTTTCACCCTGGCAGCATGGGTTTGTCCCAGGGCGAGGTACTACTGAACATACAGCTAGGGCTATATCATTATTTGATGCTGTCACCGCTACAGGGGGAGACATGGCTATGATTTTATTGGATGCCGAGAAGGCGTTTGACCGTGTGGTTTGGGACTTCATGTGGGAGGTGTTGGACAAAAGGGGTTTCGGAGAAAAATGCAGGAAAGGTATTAAGGCAATGTATATGGACCCAGTTGCCAGAATCACTACAATGGGGCTTCAATCGGAGGAGGTAGTGATTAGAAGAGGCACACGCCAGGGGTGTCCGTGTTCTCCTATACTTTTTTCATTGTATATCGACCCGTTAATTAGGAAGATTCTTGCTTCAGTTAAAATACCCCCTGTTATATCTCATGGACATACCACTAAATTATTGGCGTATGCGGACGACCTGGCAATTGTTACAGATAATCCGAATATGGCAATACAGGAACTAACTAATTTGGCTCAGCAGTTTGAGACCTATTCAGGTTATAAACTCAACACGGAGAAAACTATAATAATCTGTACAAAGAACATTCAGAAAAGGGATCAAAGATATGTCGACTTTGCAGTCTATTTAGGAGTAAAAATCAATGCTGATGTGGGTAAAGTCATTCAGGAAAATTATCTGCCGTTACTAGCGTCAATGGATAAGGATCTGAGAAGAATTGATGTACTACATCTGTCTTTGATCGGTCGAGTGAATGTTCTTAAAATGTCAATGTTCCCAAAATTGTTGTATTTATTCCGTGCTATTCCTTTATTAATTAATGAAGAGCTGATGAAAAAAATGGAAGCAGTGTTTTCCCAGTTCCTATGGCAATATGGTAAAGTGAGGAGATCGCTAGCTAGACTCTCAATACCATTAGAGGGAGGAGGTCTATCTGCTCCTAACCTAAGATTGTATCATTGGGTTTGTTTATTGTTGCATATGAAACATTTACTCTGTTATGATACTCCTGCGCTATCGCCTGGTATTCTCAGAATGCCCACGATACACGAATTACTAATTGGTGAAAAAGCTATGGGGATTTTAACTCGTGAAATTAACGTGCGGTATTTTAAGAGGAGTAAAAGCAAAGTGATGTTAAGTGTTTGGGGTGTATGGAAGTTGACGCTGAAATTTCTCAAGATTCCTAAGATCAATGGCACTATAGACCTTTGGAATTCAAGCCCATTTCTACATCTTGGACAGAACAGGAATAGCGCCCTTTGGAAGAGTTTGGGTATCCGATGCTTGGGTGATGTTATGTGTAAGGACGACTTGTTAGGGTTCGAGGCCCTGCAACAAAGATATGGTATCCCTATGAATCACTGGATGTTGTATAAACAGTTAGAACAAACAGTGAAAGCTCTAAGACCTAGGAATTCTATTCAGGAGCTAAATCCGATTGTTCAATATATAAGGAATGGGGGCAGAAAGATCAAAATAGGATATGGTCACCTTTTACAGGGCATGGAAGAGGATGTTGTGCAAATAGAAAACGCCTGGGCTCTTAGAATAGGTGATCCAAATGTTGACGTGGACTATGCCCTGGCATTAAATAAGAAAGTATTAAGAGCAACCAACTTAAAAGCACAACATTACAAGATGATCTTTAATCTCTATTACACCCCCGCGAAGTTGTTTCAATGGGGTAAAAGGGATACAGACAGATGTCCAAGATGTAACCAAGGTCCGGCAGATCTAATTCATATGTTTTATTCTTGCCAAAATCTTAAACCTGTTTTAACTGAAATGGAGAAGTTTTTATCGGGGCTGCTAGAGTGCCAAATCTCTCTATCCCCAACTACTGTTGTAATCGGCAGGGATGAAAATCTTAAAGTTGCACATGAAGCCGAAGCTTTTATTTTTCTGTGTGTCGCAGTTTTAAGAATTCTAATAGCGGCGGCCTGGAAAGATCCAGTAGCCCCCTCATTTCAGATGTGGCTAACTAGACTGCTTGGGATCCATAACATCGAGGATTGTTTATATAATTTTAAGGGCAAAAAGAAGAAAGAGTATGGTAAAAAAATTTGGGCCCCTCTTAGTAACTGGAGGAAAACAAGATGATGAAATTGAAGAGTCTTTGTCCTATGTAACGCACGTAAAGATAATGTCTCTTTGTTCTTATTATAATCTCAAATGTATTCTCCTTTAAGCTGATCGATTTAAGCCGCATAAGAAGTATTTATTTCTGTATATGTGTTTCCTTTTAATCCTATGTCTGTATTCTGTAATGATATTTTTATCCAGCTGATATCTCAATTGTATTTATGATTTCTGTCTTTAATTTTGGTATTCTGATCCATCTCAATTAAAAAAAAAAAAAACTACGGCCCCATTTCGCTCCTACCATTCCCGGCCAAAGTCATTGAGAAAGCAGTCAACAACCAGCTCGCCGCCTTCCTCGAAGCCAACAAATCCCTCGACTCATCACAGTCTGGCTTCCGAGCCAAACACATCACTGAGACCGCCCTCATCGCAGCAACAGACGACATTCGAACACTTCTGGACAACGGAGACACAGTCGCCCTCATCCTCCTTGACCTCTCTGCAGCCTTCGACACAGTCTGTCATAGCACCCTAATACAACGCCTCAGAAACATCGGAATTCAGGGAAAAGCATTGGAATGGATCATCTCGTTCCTCGCAGGAAAAAACTCAGAGAGTCCGCCTCCCGCCTTTTAAGTCAGAGGCCACCAAAGTTATTTGCGGCGTCCCGCAAGGATCATCACTCAGCCCCACCCTCTTCAACGTATACTTGAGCCCCCTCGCGGCCATCGCACGCCAACACAACCTCAACATCATCTCCTACGCTGATGACACTCAGCTGATCCTCTCCCTCACCAAAGACCCAAACACCGCTAAAACCAACCTACATGAAGGAATGAAAGAAGTAGCCGAGTGGATGAAGCACAGCCGTCTTAAACTGAACTCAGACAGAACAGAAGTCCTCATCTTAGGCACTTCCCCTTCCGCCTGGGACGATTCTTGGTGGCCAGCTGCCCTAGGAAAAGCACCCATTCCAACGGACCACGCACGGAACCTGGGCGTCATCCTGGACTCCTCTCTCTCGATGACCAGACAAGTCAACGCAGTTTCTTCATCTTGCTTCAACATCCTCCGCATGCTCAAAAAACATTTCGCTGGATCCCCACCGAAACTAGAAAAACGGTCACCCACGCACTAGTTACAAGCCGCCTGGACTACGGAAATACCCTATACGCCGGTACCACCGCTAAACTTCAGAGAAAACTCCAACGCATCCAAAACGCATCAGCCAGACTCATACTAGACATCCCGCGTAAAGACCACATTTCCGGTCACCTAAAAGACCTCCACTGGCTCCCTGTCAATAAGAGGATAACGTTCTGCCTCCTCACTCATGCACACAAAGCACTCTACGAACTTGGACCAGAATGCCTCAACACGCGATTATCCTTCTACTCCCCCTCCCGCCAGCTACGTTCCTCCAACCAAGCCCTCGCTGCGGTTCCACGCATCAACAAATCCACCATGGGGGGAAGATCCTTCTCCTACCTTGCGGCTAAAACATGGAACTCCCTTCCCATCCACCTCCGCCTCACTCAAAACCACCCAGCCTTCAGAAAGCAGCTTAAAACCTGGATTTTCGACAAATACTCCCCCCCCCCTTCCTCAAGCGCCTTGAGACCCTCTGGGTATGTAGTGCGCTATATAAATTATTTGACTTGACTTGACTTGACTACTTTTACGCCACCGGTACGTCACTTTTTGTGACACATCAGTAGCCTAAAACATGCACCTTATTGATTTATATTTACAAAGTGACGCATCTAGGTAGATGCGTGACTTTGTAAACCCCTGTGCCACATTATACCTACGTCAGGTGCAATGTATGCAAAAGGGGCGTATTGACGCAAGAAAGGGTCGTAGAGGTGACGCAGTGAATAAACTGAGTTTTCCCCTTACTACGCTCCCCGGTGTGCGTACCAGGCGCTCCCCCCGCGAAAATAAAAAAAAATAAAAAATGTTGCCCCGCTGGGCTCTTTTATGGCCTCCACATCAAACCTAGGGGGTCAGGGGGGGTCTACCCTGCCCCCTTTTGGTCATTTCCCCCATTGTTTTTTCCACCTCTTGTGTCTCGATCCGACCGAGACACAAGATGGCGGCCGACTGGACTGTTTGGAATGTTGACAGACACTCGAGAGCCAATCAGCTTTCCGCGTGCGAACTCGCGTAGAGCGCCCTGTGCGCGTACCGGGGCGCGCATATAGATATATATTTTTTTTAACCTAAATTACTCAAAATCCACTGGAGCACATATCTTGAGACATAGCAAAGGCACATCGGGCTACCAGTCCCTACAATTTCGCCAAGTTTGGTGGAAATCCATTCAGCCGTTCGGGCTAAAAGTGAGGTCGACCGCCCTATGGAAATTAACATGGGGAAAACACGTTTTGGGACCTCCATTTTATCTTGGCCCCCGCTTGACGAATCCCCCCCAAACTTTCCGGGAAGGACCGGAGTGCCGCGAGGCAAATTTGAGGAAATTTTCAGGCAGATTCCTCCACTGGAACCAAAGTTATTCACAATAGAATGTTGAGATTTTCTATTGAAAATAATCCTAACTATAACTACCTACTGGCGACCGCCAGTAGGTAATATATATACATATTAGCCATTTTAAATAATTGAATATAACATTATATCCCAAAGGGTTTTATTTTAAGGACCTACCTCCATTATTGTCTCTGAAGGGTGCAGCAGTACTAATAATTGACCATGTTTAGGTCTGGAACTTAATACAAAAGTGTAAGTTACTACAAAGTGTAGCTTGTAAAAACTGAAAACTAATAAACATACTTAAAAGTGTAAGTCACCTTTGTGAATAAGGCCCTCTGAGTGAAAACGTACTACAAAAGTGTAAGTTACATATCTCTACCCATAGAGAAATACATTTGACTACTATTTTGTGGAAGGGTGACGTCCTTTCCTAAATCCCTCCCTTGCCCTCCCTAAACCCTTTCAACTCCTCCCTAATTCCTAACCCCTAAGAGGAATCGGCCTAATGGCTAGGGCGGTTGACCTCGAATCTGTGGAACAGGGTTTGAGTCTCGGCAATGACGCTGAACATCCTGTGATTCTGGCAAAATCACTTAATCTCCCCGTGCCTAACAAAAATGAATGTGTCCAAATGTAACACAAGTGGTGCTATGTAAAGCATTCTGATACCCGAGACCAGGTCAAGTTCTCGCTATATAAAACTGCATAAAACAAACAAAAAAAAACCTTTAGTCTGCAACTTTTCCACCCACTCCCGTCAGTCCACCGATTTTACTGCTAACACGTATACTTACATTTGCAGAGACTCTGCAGTCAGGATGTAGAACTCCACACACATAAGTTTATGCAGTGATGAGTTGGAAATCTTCCCATGTGGTTTGTGAATTGCAATTTTTAGTATGTTATGTAGTACTTCAAAACCTACTATAAAGTGCAGTTTAAGAATCAGGCCAACTATGGCAGGCAGTTTTTCTACCGCCATATTGCTCTGAATTAGAAAACATTGTACGGGAAGATTCTCAGGAATCTTTTTTTAAACTTATGCTGTTTAAACTGTATATGTGTCCATTGGAGTAACTCATTTGGTCCTTTGTATTGAGGTTTATGAGGTATGATAATGAAACCCAGATGTAATTTGCTCTGGGGGACAAAACAGAAGATCCTCTCCTTTGGTTTGAACAATGCATGCTGTCTGTCGCAGAATTGTTGCAAATAAATAATTCCTTAAAATGCAACTCTGAGAAGACAAAAGTCCTAACTATATCTTGCTGAATGTCTCACACCTTTGGCCTGCACAACTGGTCCCTGCCCCAATCCACGGTTCACCTGTACATAACCTCTAGTTTCAATCGAATTCTAAGTAATCACTTAATATCCAGGTTACCCAATTCTCACCAACCTACTTCTTGTATTTGACTTCAGCGCCCTTTGATAGTTCAGGAGCCTAGTTACTAGTTGCTTTCCCTTTGTTTTGGATCTTCTGTTGGATAGATAAACACTGCCCTAGGTTTGGCTCTTCAGCTGTGTCAGCACTTTTCTGTTTCATCTGCTTTGAATGTGATGTACTGGCTACCAGTGTCTGGAAGGCTTTTAGGCACTTTTCTTGGTCTTCCAAAAATTTCATTATTTTGTCCCCTTATACTTACAACAAAAGGTACATTATTACGGGGCCAGTCATGTGGGGAGATCCTCAGCCGCACATTATTTGGTTGTTTGGAAGTTCCAATGCTTCTGGTGGCTGGTTCGCGCTTTTTCTGTCAGCGGGGTTATAGAATGGCACTGCCTGTGTACACCATTTCTCAATTACTTCCTTCCAGGAAGGCATTGAAAACGTGGCTTTTTTAACAGTAGGTCAGGCAGTCTCTTTGTGCTCATCTTATGTCACTCATTGTTTACCCTAGTACTACAACACCTTTCAGGCAACAGCGTACTTTATATGTGTATTTTACATTATATTACATTGTAATGCCTATGAGTGTTTGCTCAATACCCACCCCTAAAACAACTGCATGCATTATGGGTTTTTTGACTGAAGCAACACCACATTTAGTGCTAAGCTTCAACCAAGTTTTGGATAGACCCTCCTTGATCAAATGATTTCACAATTTAAAAAAACCTGAAATATGGATATGTGTAAAATACTGTGATTTTTACAAAAGTACATACATCAAAAACATGTGGTTCTACGCTTCTTTTACTGCCCCCAGGAAGCAAAAGGTTCAATAAAAGGAGACTGGGCAGAAGAGAGGTATTTTCTTCATCTGATTCCTCCTGTGATGCCAAAAATGTCTTGCAAAGGCAAAACATGCCTCCAGGAAACTCAATGCATGCCTGCTGCCTTGCAGAAAGGGCTCCTGGAAATCCAGCAGGGGTGTGAATGTCCTGGTTTCATTTGGTAGCCATTTTGCTAGTCCCCCTTTCTTTGACAAATCTTTTCCTCCACACACGTCCCATGTGCCACTTGTTCTCTTGCCCCCTACTCTCCCTGTGGAAGTTGCCCGCCTGTTCCCTCCCCTGTGGCAACTTTATTTTCCTCCCACTCCCCATGTCACCCACATTTGCACCCCTTCCCCCACAGCATCCATTAGCAGAATGAGAAACACAGTGTAGAAGGGAGCTACTTGGAGGAAAAGGGCAGAAGGGACAATTGTAACAGTTCCCTCCTGCACCACGTATTTCACACCGGGAAGCAACATTTCAGGATGAGTGACGAGGCCACTGCTTTAAATTGTATATCTCTACTCTTTCTGGAGCCAGATATCCCTCTTCACAGCGTTATTCTGCTGCCCTTGATATATGCTTATGATCCACAGTATTATTGTAACAGGCACATTTTGTGCCTGTGGCAAAAATATAACAATCATTTTTGGCTGCAATTTATTTTGTCTTGTGGCCACAAATTTAGACATACCAGACCACCCTATCCTGGGAGGTCTGATTGGAGAAAAAAATGTTGATAGATGAATATTGATCAACATCAATTATTTTTTGCATATGATTATCCATCTTCAGTGCATGCATAGCAACCCAGCTCAAACATTGATCAAACTCATGAGATTCAAGCATTTACCTAATTTCTTGGTCTGCTGAACACCAATTCTGGCCCATCTGGCTGTCTCACCATTTCTGTTAGTCACTGACCCTTTGTTCCTCGTGGACAATTGTCTGTGCCATTGTTTATCCATGTGCTTGAATTTCCAGAGCTTACAGGAAGACCTCTTTCAGCCCAGATTGTGCTCTGCTGACATGCCCTTCCTGATCACATTTGCAAAAAAGTAGCCCTTCTACAGTTCAAGGATACAATTATGTTTCATGAAAGAAAGCTAGGATGTTTCACATTATCACGCCATTTTTAGGTCGAGCCTAGCACAGCGCGCATGCGCTGCCCTAAGAGAGGGCCTCTTGGAATCACTCCAGACATCCAAGAGACTTCTACATGTGGGTCAGACACCTCCCACACATTCCATTGGCCTTTGCGTGTGGCTTTCAAAAATGAAAGCACGCAAATGGCCAAAGGCAGGGGTATGTACTGCCTTTTCTGTAAATGTTCACTCCCATGGCCTACGGGTCTTAGGAGCGAGCGGAGCGAGCAGCGGCGTGCAATGTGCCAGCTGCATTCCTGGATCAGGTTACTAATTAACCCAGCGAGGTCACTTTCACTTTCACAACCGTGCTGGTTTTCAGTTCCAGAAATAAATGTGGGGCTATCTTAGTGCCTTTATACTCTGGCGCTGTCTCTGTTCCTCCTAGCTCCAAGGGGCCCCCTCCTACGGCATTGTGCACGGGCCGCAGGCCACTGACATTAAAGCTCCTGAATGTGTCCAGACCTTGGAGGGAGGGGTAGGGTCTGCATTTACTTTGCAGCCCCTCCCTCCCACTTAAGTTTCCTTCCACCACTGTTTATAGCACTCGACCATAGCTCGATCTCGCCTTTTTCTCAGCAGCGTTTGTAAAGTGTAGGAACCTATTGCACGTCCACTGCTC